>NC_000086.7:106767989-107117989 GCF_000001635.26 Mus musculus
ATTATATTATTTTATTCCCTCTAAGGTCAAGAACAAGATAAGTATATCTTCTCTTTCCACTCCTATTCAATATAGTGCTTGAAGTCTTACTAGAGAAATAAAAAAAGGGGACAAGAATAAAAGGGATAGAAATCAAATAAAGGAGAAGAGAAGTCAAAGCATTCTTGTTTGCAAATGACATGATTGTATTCATAAGAGACCTTAAAGACTATGCCAAAAACTCTCAGAATTGATAAATACATTCAGCAAAGTAGCAGGACACAAGATTAACACACACACACACACACACACACACACACACACACACACACACACAGGGAGAGAGAGAGAGAGAGAGAGAGAACCTTTTATATACAAATGACAAACAGACTGAAAAAATAAATCTAGAAAACAATCCCATTCACAATATCCTCCCCTGAAATAAAATACTTAGAAATAAATTTAGCCAAGTAAATGAGAAGCATCTACAATGAAACATTTAAGATACTGAAACATTTGGGAAGACACAAAAAACTAGAAAGACCGCTCATGTTCATGGATCAAAGGAATCAATATTATAAAAATGGACATCCATATAAAAATCTACAAATTCAATGCAATCTCAATAAATGTTCCTGGGCCAATTTTTACAGCTACAGAAAAATAAATATTAAAATTTATATGTAAACACAGAGGACCAAAGATAGTCAAAACAACTCTGAACAAAAACAGATACTGAGATGATGACTAACACAGATATCTTACATCTGGTCAACGTGCAGAGAATAAGTTATTGTGAGTGCTTGGTTCTAAAGAGTACATTTCTATCACAACTTCTCCTCTTAAGGGTCAGGGATCATTGTAGAAGTGGGCTGAAAGACTGTAAGAATCAGAAGAACATAAGAACTTGTGGGGAGTCTCTGCAAATGCCACAGCCACCAGAGTATCTAACAGTCCACATTAAGTAAGAAGGAAATCTGGTTCAAACACAACGCAGTCACCAGTGTTGGCTCAAAAGTCTCAAGTCTGATATTGGGCAGTTTATTTTAGGCATATTTACGTACAATACAATTTGGGGGAAAGTTTCTTAGTGTAACAGAATCCCTGGTGCACAAGGAGGCATAATTACATCCAAATTCTTCCCAAATTACCTGTCACTTCCTCCATGAAGATGAGGTCTAGAGATAGGCTACCTGTGCTATCTTAAGAGCCTGGGGGTAGGGGTGGGGGATCAGGTGTAGTCTCATCCAAACAGATAGCACAGAGGTCACCTAGATTATTATCCATCTCCGGTCCTGCTTGGGTGAGCCTGGGAGAGCCCCTGGTCATACAGATAGTGCCAGGATAACCCAGGCTGTTAGCAACCCCCACTCCCAGGCTTTTGTGTAGAAAACAACCTTGCTTTGTTTAGTCACTTCCAGTTCTGGTTGTGGGAAGTTTGAGGAGGCCCAAGTCATGCAGCTAGCACCGAGGTCATCTAGATTGCTAACTACCTCCAGTCCTGCTTGTGTGACCCTTGGAGAGTCCTGGCCATAGAGATAGTGTGTACAGATCACATAGGCTATTAACAACTCTCATTCCCAGCATTCTTGTTGGAAAACCATGTTTTAAAGAGACAACCCTGCATGTTTAACATTCCTAGTTTCCCTAATGCTTATCTGGGAGCACAAACAAGAGCTCACAGTGGCTGTAACAGCATGATAAGACCTGCTCAAACTAAAGCCAGGCACAATCTCTGCATGAATGGTGAAGGTAGGCAGAAACTCACATGTTGTAGGGGCTTTTTAAGGAGAAAACCACAAAAGCCACAATGTGACGTTGCTATTTTCCAAGAGCTACAACTCCCAGTATTCCAGGACGTTACCTAGTTCTTGGGCTGGTGAGGCTTATAGGTTGACTTTAGCTCTTACAAGTTAAACTGGAAAAAAATATTCTGGAGATCATTTAACGTTAAAAATAAAAACACCATGTGGCCTTTCTTGAATGTGAATCTTAGCAATTGTGCTTTCATTTTATAGGCTTAATTTGTTTTTTTATTAGATATTTTCTTTATATACATTTCAAATGCTATCCCAAAAGTTCCCTATACCCTCCCCCCACCCTGCTCCCCTACCCACCCACTCCCACTTCTTGGCCCTGGCATTCCCCTGTACTGGGGCATATAAAGTTTGCAATACCAAGGGGTCTCTCTTCCCAGTGATGGCCGACTAGGCCATCTTCTGCTACATATGCAGCTAGAGACACAAGCTCTGGGGGTACTGGTTAGTTCATATTGTTGTTCCACCTATAGGGTTGCAGACCCCTTTAGCTCCTTGGGTACTTTCTCTAGCTCCTCCATTGGGTGCCCTGTGTTCCATCCAATAGATGACTGTGAGCATCCACTTCTGTATTTGCCAGGCACTGGCCTAGCCTCACAAGAGACAGCTATAACAGGGTCCCTTCAGAAAAATCTCTCTGACATATGCAATAGTGTCTGGGTTTGGTGGCTGATTATGGGATGGATCCCCGGGTGGGGTAGTCTCTGGATAGTTATATGCTTAATTTGTAATATATGTTAAAGTTAGATAATTGGAAAAGGAACATTGGAACAGACGATTTAAGTAAGGGATTAAGGATGGTAAAGAAAGGCAAAATAAAAATAGAAAAAGACAGTGTTGGGAGGGGAAAGAGTTAAACTTGGAAAGGGATAAGGGATGGATAAATGAGGGAGTTGGGGAAGGCATAACCAAAATAAAGGGTATATGAAAAGTATATAGTGAAACCAACAATCATGCAGCTCAAGTAAAATATATAATTAATATACAGGTGACATGAAAGAACAGTGGGAAAAGGCTCTGAATTAAAGTTGTAAATGGGGATGAGAATAGGGAAATAGGGGATATCAGGGGACGAGGGTAGGTTACCCAAAACTAAGGTTTATATGAAAAAACATTACAGAACTCCAAATGTTTGTAAACACACACACACGATATTGCCATTGCTCTTAGTAGCTCTCTACAACTAGATGGTATGAACTAAGTACCGAAAATACTACTCATTTTAGATGCAAGAGAGAGAGAGAGATAAACTTTGACTGACCAGGAAACTCTCCCTCTTGGCTAGCTTACATATTATCAGAAGATGCTATGCAGGATTCTGTATAACAAAGGCATACAGTCTTACCCAGCATTCTACAACACTGATCATATACTCTACAAAAATAATCTGCCTGGCAAGATGTTCCTGCTGGTATATTAGTGGCATGGTAGTTATGGTGTTAACTAGCTGCTTTCTGATTGGATACATGGCCTGCTCTACGGGAGGGATTGCATGCACTGTAAACCTGATCCAAAGCTTTTGATTGAGGAGTCCAGAGACACTGGGGCAAAGTTACTGGTATAGTTATATTAAGGAATCTTGGTGTCAAATGACCTTATAAATATATTTGTGTTGCTTTCAATTTTGGTTAGAGAAGCCCATCTTTGTAAAATGTTATGGTTAATTCAAAAATTACTTGTCCAAGGTCCAAGAAAAAGTTACCACATGTGATTAGCTGTGGATGAATCATCTATGTTAACATCTCCTCTCCAAGGCTCAGGAATCATCACAGAAGAATAAGGAGCTGTAGAAGCTGGCAGATGAGGAGAGCAGTGAAACTCTGACTTCTGAACATGGAATCAATATAGCCCTCATGAATTCACAGCAGCTGTGATTACATGCACAGGGCTTTGACAAGATCAAGCCTGTCAAAATTCTAACATGAATTAGGGAGGGAGGGCTACTTTCATATAGTAACATGAATCATGCTGATAGGTTGTCCACTTCTCAGTGGTTAACCCCACACCCATGCCTATGTAGTCAGCAGCAATTGTACTCAGGAGTTTCAAGAAGAAAAATAATAATAGTGGACAAAAGGTTAGCAGGGAGGTGAGATTGAGAGGACTAGAGGGACTTGGAGGGAGGCAATAACAGATATGCTCAAAATGCAATGTATAACATTTCAAGGAATAATTAAAGCCATTAAATTAATTTGTCTCAGCACTCTATCACTTCATTCATTGGAATATCTTTAGTATATTCTAAGATATCTTCATAGTTGTTTAATGATGTAGAGTCCTCCACAATTTTTGACTCACTAGAATAGTTACTTTAATGAGTTTGGCTTTGGCTAAGCAATGAATATTTGTAGTTACCTAGATATTGGGTATATTGGGAAATCTCCATTTATTTATCTACACATTGATTTTTAAATTGGTAAAGTATAAGTAATATAAAATTTACCATTTTCACCATTTGAGTTTATCACTTACTGTTATTAAGGACACATTGTTATCAAACACACCCATGTCTGTTTCTGGAATAGTTTCGCCACTGCAAAATGAAACAGAATACTAAGCAATCATCCTTCCTCTCTCCTCCTTCAAGACCCAACTAATCACAGTTCTATTTCCTGTCATTATAAATTTGACTATTCTGGTTACTTCAAATAAGCAGAATAATATAAAATTATAGCTGTATTTTGGACTTACTTATTGTATTTTATTTTGACACAGGGATTCTACAGCCCTGGCTGTCCTAGAACTTGATATGTAGATCCAGGTGGCCTTTAACTCAGAGATCTGCCTTCTGGGTGCAGGTATTAAATCTCTGCCACGAAGTCTGGTTGACTTTTAAAATTAGTGTCATGTCTTCAAGGGTCACACATGCACGCATCATAACAGTGAATTAAAGTAGTAGGACAGGCCCAGGGAATTCTGAGGAAGAGGAACAGGAAAGATTTTAGGAGCCAGAAGAGTCAAGGAAATCACAAGAACACAGCCCCAAAATATCAACTAATAAGGGCTCATAGGGCTCACAAATACTGAACTGACAACCAAGAAGCTTGAATAGGTTTGACCTAGGACCTCTGCATATATGTTATTGTTGTGTAGCTTGGTGTTCTTGTGGGGCTTCTAACAAGGAAAGTGGGGCTGTCTCTGACTCTTTAAATAAAAATTATTTATCTATTTTATATATGTGAACACACTATCACTCTCTTCAGACACACCAGAAGAGGGCATCAGATCCTGTATAGATGGTTGTGAGCCACCATGTGGTAGCCGGGAATTGAACTTAGGACCTCTGGAAGAGCAGTCAGTGCTCCTAACTGCTAAGCTCTCTCTCCAGTCCCTGTCTCTGAGTCTTACACCTGCTTTTGGAACCCTTTTTCTTCCACGAGGTTGCCTTGTCCAGCCTTGATATAAAAGTATGTGCCTAGTCTTATTGTAAATTGTTAAGCTGTGTTTGGTTGATACCGCTGGGAGTCTTGCTCTTTTCTAAAGAGAACCAAGGAAGGAGTGGAGCTGGGGAGCTGGGGAGTCCCAGTGAGGGAGGGACTGATATGAGTGGAGGGAGAGGTAAATTCACTCAGTATGCAATATATGAGAGAAGAATACAGAAAAAAAAAAAGAAAAAGGACTTGCCTTTTCAATAAATACTCTCAATAATCAAGAAAAACAAGTAGTGGAACAGAATAAAATGGGTAGAATTCCAGTAGCTTTTGAGCGCCTTCTGTGAGTAAGGGGGGAGTGGGTCGGTACATCAAAGACAAAATGCTGTAGGGAGAAAGGGAGGTAAAACTCTGGGAAGTAATAAAGTGGCAGGAAATATGAACAGCAAAAGAATGAAAGAGGCAGTGAAAGGGGAAAAAAATACAATTTCCAATATCTTGTTAATAAGAGAGGGCAGCCAGATTCCACAAGCACAAGGCAAGCCACCAGTGAACACAAACAATATGCTAATCACCAGAGAAAGTCTGTCTTAAATGTGGGAGAAATCTGTGGTTTATAGGAACTTGTAATTCATGCACTTGTGACTCTTACTCTGGAGAAGAAATTCAATACATAGTCACCAACCTCTTTCAGAGTGTCATGATGCCAGTTTTGGATGAATTATTTCTTCTGGCAATCAAGGATATAAAAATCCCCCAGCTTATCCTTGACCAGGTTCCAGATGTTATACTATCCCCAGTGGCTCGGGGTCTTCTGGTATAAGTAGTCTGACTTTGTTTTTAATTCTTTTGTGTATATATTAAGATGTGGAATTACAAAATCATAAAATATACTATAATATATTATATATTTTATATATTATATATAGTATACTATATTATAATATATTCTATCTATAGTATAATGTATTATATATTTTACATATTATATATAGTGTACTATAGTTTACTCCTTGTGTTTTTATTTGCATTTCCTTAAAGATTAGTCATATTTAAATACATTTATATGCTTAAAGCTCATTTGTATATCTTCTTTAGAGAAATATTTGTTAAAATATTTTGACTTTTGTTGTTAAGTTGGAGTTCTATCAGATTTGTGATGTACTAATATATTTTTTTACTATGCTGATGTACAATTGTTTTTACTTTGATGAAGGCCAACTTACCTACTTTTTTCTTTTCTTTTTTATTTATTTATTTATTTATTAGGAATTTTCCTCGTTTACATTTTCAATGCTATCCCAAAGGTCCCCCATACCCACCCCCCCAATCCCCTACCCACCCACTCCCCCTTTTTGGCCCTGGCGTTCCCCTGTACTGGGGCATACAAAGTTTGCAAGTCCAATAGGCCTCTCTTTGCAGTGATGGCCGACTAGGCCATCTTTTGATACATATGCAGCTAAAGACAAGAGCTCCCGGGTACTGGTTAGTTCATATTGTTGTTCTACCTATAGGGTTGCAGTTCCCTTTAGCTCCTTGGGTAATTTCTCTAGCTCCTCCATTGGGGGCCCTGTGGTTCATTCAATAGCTGACTGTGATCATCCACTTCTGTGTTTGCTAGGCCCCGGCATAGTCTCACAAGAGAGAGCTATATCTGGGTGCTTTCAGCAAAATCTTGTTAGTGTATGCAATGGTGTCAGCATTTGGAAGCTGATTATGGGATGGATCCCTGCATATGGCAATCACTAGATGGTCCATCCTTTCGTCACAGCTCCAAATTTTGTCTCTGTAACTCCTTCCATTGGTGTTTTGTTCCCATTTCTAAGAAAGGGTAAAGTGTCCACACTTTGGTCTTCGTTCTTCTTGAATTTCATGCGTTTGGCAAGTTGTATCTTATATCTTGGGTATCCTAAGTTTCTGGGCTAATATCCACTTATCAGTGAGTACATATTGTGCGAGTTCCTTTGTGATTGGGTTACTTCACTCAGGATGATACCCTCCAGGTCCATCCATTTGCCTAGGAATTTCATAAATTCATTTTTTTAAATAGCTGAGTAGTATTCCATTGTGTAAATGTACCACATTTTCTGTATCCATTCCTCTGTTGAGGGGCATCTGGGTTCTTTCCAGCTTCTGGCTATTATAAACAAGGCTGCTATGAACAATTTTTCTTTTAGCCTGTAATTTTGGTGATACATCCAAGAAAAGATTGTTAAATCTAGTGTTACAGTCTTATTCCTGTATGTGTCAGTTGAAGAACTGTATGTTTTTTTAGAATATATTTATGCATTTTATTCATTTTAAACTAGTTTTTGTTCAGGATTTTAGCTAATTTACATATTTTTGTGACAAGATTTTTCCCAGCACCATTTCCTTCCAATTGTGCTATTGGAAGCCCAGGAGTTGTAGTTACAGGCAGTGGTTGTGAACTACCTCATATGGGTGCTGGGAACTGAACTCTGGTGTCTTCTGTAATAGCAGTGTGGTAGTTTCAATGAGATGTGTCCACAATATTGAGTAGCTTTACATTGGTTAGTGGACCTCTTTAGGAGCTTTAGGAGGTGTAGCCTTGAAGAAAGAAGCATGTCACTGGAGCAAGCTATGAGAGTTTAAAGAAACAAGTGTTCCCAGCGCACTCTTACTGCTTCATGCTTGAGCAAGATTTTAGCTCTCAGCTCCTGCTGCCTCCTGTCTTCCTTCTCACCACGATGGATGATTATCACTCTGGAACCATAATAAACTCTATTCCTTAAGGTGCTTTGGTCATAGTGTTCTGTCACAGCAACAGGAATAATTCAAGCCTTAAGTGCTCTTAACACTTGGATCATCTTTATAGATTCCATTTGTTTCTTTTGATAGATTTCACTTTTAAAGTACTTAATAATGATGGGAGAATTACTTCTTTTCATTGTTTATTACAGGCTTTGCAAATTGTTTGATCTCACATTTACAACATTATTGTCTATATTACAATAAATTGATTTTGATTTTTTTAAAAAAATTTGTAAAAAAAAAAAATCACACAGATCAGCCAGAGTATGATTAACAAAATGACAGCTACTGGAATCTTAGTGAATTGGGTCTCCAGTCTAAAGATCTAGTGTTACTACACCCATCTTTCATTCCCCCATCACATCCTTATCTCGTTTCCTATTATTTTTGCTCTAACTAATTTTTAACTTTATACCTTATTTTACAAAATTTTCAAAGACTTACTATATTTTGTAAATTATGTGTCTCTGTGTGTATGTGAACATACATGTGCAGGTACCCAAGGAATATGGACCAGGGAGTCAAATCCACTTAAGTTGAGGTAATAGACAGCTGTGAGCACTTCATATGGATGCTAGAGTCCAAACTCTGGTCCACTGGAAGAGCAACCAGTTCTCTTAGCCACCAAGTCATCTCTCCAGCCTTTGGTTCACATTAGTTTTCCCATTTCTCTTCTGTGGTCACTGGTGATAACAGAGCAGGCAGTAATCAATTATGAGTGTCTGCCTCTGTTTTGCATGCTTTGGCATGGCTGCTAGTGCAGTGTTTAACTTTCTCCCCTCGGAGTAGGACTGAGCCTGAGTGATCAAGGGAGGGCTGCTTACAAGGATGGCAAAGTCAGAGGAGATATCATTACAACAGATGTGCACACCACAGCAGAGAAACACAGGAAACACAAAAAAGTAAGGCAGTATGATGCCTCAGTTACCAAATTCCAAGCATATGAAACATATGCAGCCCAGTTTGCAAGTATTTTATTGAGAATCTCCGTGAGACAAATTAGTTTCTATGTTGCTGTGTCCTCGACTACCAGGAAATGGAAACAGCCTAGATTCCCATCAACTGATGAATGGATAATAATTTTTTAAAAAGTGGTACGTTTACACAGTAGGATATTATACTGCCGTTAAGAAAAGTGAACTTGGTTTTGTGGCTGTGCTGTTTCTGTAGCTGAGCAAATCATTTGTGGAAGGAAGGCATGTGCAAAGTGTGAAAGGAAACCTGTTTCAGCTATCACTCCAGATACACAGAAACACATAGAATGCCACAGAAAATGGTGAGGGAAAGTGGAGCAAAAGGAGGAACAACGATATGAACTAACCAGTACCCTCCAGAGCTGTGTCTCTAGTTGCATATGTAGCAGAGGATGGCCTAGTCGGCCCTCAATGGGAAGAGAGACCCTTGGTATTGTGAAGATCATAAGCCCCAGTACAGGGAAATGCCAGGGCCAGGAAGCAGGAGTGGGTGGATTGGGGAGCAGGGTGGGGGGGGGAGGGTATAGGGGGCTTTGGGGATAGCATGTGAAATGTAAATGAAAAAAAATATCTAATTAAAAAAAGCAAAAAAGAAAATAGTTTAACTTTGGGTGCTCAGCGGTTAAAAGCACTGACTGTTCCCCCAGAGGTCCTGAGTTCAATCGCCAGCAACCACATGATCATAACCATCTATAATGGGTCTGGTGCCCTCTTCTGGTGTACATGCATACATTATGTAGAAACCTATACATAATAAAATTAATAATATTAATTAATTAAAATAATACATAATTCTAATAGAAAAGCAATGTTTCATCTGCACAAAAAAGATAAGTCCTCCAGTTGCAGAAATGGAAAAAGGAAATCTGTCAGTCAGGCTCCCATTACTTCCAGGGGTACAAAAAAGAGTGTCCTTACCCTGTGTGGTGGCCCTGTATGGGAAAAGGGTGACAGAGCCTCCGGAACTGGAGTTATAGTTGGATGTCAGCAGTCATGAGGATGTTGGGAACCAAATCCAGGTCCTCTGCAATAGCAGCAAGCTCCCTCCACTGTGGGGCCATCTCTGCAGCCCAACATTTGTATATGTGTGTGCATGTGTGCGTGTGCGCGCGCGTGTGTGTGTGTGTGTGTGTGTGTGTGTGTGTGTGTGTGTGTGTGTGTGTGAAGTCACTAATGCTTTACTCTGAAATTGACATCCACACTTAGATTGCCTCCCTCATTCTTGACAAATGTCATGGTTCTTAGAGTCAGCAGTTCCTTAATTAATTGAAGTTTCATGAGCTATTTAACTGTTCGAGGCTATTATTGCTGAATGGTTCCTTAGTAATTAGTCTAAGCCCACATTAAGGACAAGTTGCGTTTTTTTTTTTTCTTTTAAGTTTGTTGTTGAGGCTAAAGTGCCAGTTCCTTTGACATGTGAACAAGAATCCAATGGGCACTCATTAGTTCAAATGAGTACACCGGATTTCAGAGAAACACATATTATCCAAATTATCTTAAATTCAAATTGTCCTGAAATTGCCCAGAGAACAGTGTTTGTCCTTGACAAACTGTATCTGCCTGGGTTCTTAAGTATAAAAATGAATCTCTACTTTTTGAGAGAAGTTTTTGAAGCAGAAAACAAAAGAAAAGCAAAAATAAAGCTCTCCATCCCCTTCAAAGGCATACTTGGCTCGGGTTCTCCCTCTCTCTCCCTCCCTCTCTCCTTCTCCTCTCCTTCATTTCTCTCCTCATTCCTCCCTTTTTGCCTCTTATCTTATCTTCCTCTCTTTTTGTTATCTTTCTTTCTCTCTCCCCTCCCTCCTACTTCTCCTTTCCTTTCTCCTTCTTCCTCTCTTTTCTTCTCCTCTCCCTTCCTCTGTGTCTGTCTTTCCGTCTCTTTCTCTCCCTCTGACAGACAGTGTAGACTTCTAGGAGACAATTTTGAAGTTTCAAATGAATTTATTTTTTTTATTAGATATTTTCTTCATCATTCGTATGGTGCTTACCTAGGTTTGGGCCTTCCACTTTTAAATCCTGCAGCCCACTAGGAGATCAAAAAGATATTCCCTGTTTCTGCATGAAGTGTCTTCAAGTACAAAGCACTGGATAACAGGTCAACGGCTACAGATAATTTTTAAAAAAATAGGTGTTGTATTTTTATTGTCTCAAGATGACTGTGGAGTACATCTAAAGTTTTAGCCTCATTTTATCTATAAAATTCTTCCATGTTTTTCTGAGATGCATTGTTATTTGTGTGTCGAAGAAGGATCTCAAGGGTAATGCAGAATATAAATGCTATCTTTGAGGACAAAAGACATCCTCCCATATTTTAACCAATTTGGTACTCTGAACCAAATTCATAACATGGAATTCATAATAGGACCTAGTCAGTCACATATTCATTAAAACTTGAGTTTGTACTCTTAGAGAAAGGTACATTTCTCAGAGTCAGTCTGGGTCAGAAGTTGCATAACTTACCTCTTACATGTACCTTGAGGAGCTTCCTTACATGAGTTTGCCCAGTGGCCACATTCAAATGCTCTGGAGATTTTTGTACTATGCCTCAGATCAGAATGTGAGGATTACTAGCCTTCTCACTAATGAATATATGAGCATGACTCTTCAATTGAGTAGAAGTCGCCGGTAGATGAAAACGTTCAGAAGAGTAACATAAAATACTTTCAAAAAAAAGGAAGGCAAAAGGCAAAACAAAACAAAACAAGCTATAGCAAAACATGAGAGTGGAATCAAAGACAAGAGTGTGTTTGGCAGAGTACAAAAGTGATAAATACCTATAGTGTACGTCTGCATCAAATGACAGAGCTCTGTTTGTGTGCAGAAGTCTGTGTATACATGGTGGGAAATTGAAGAAGGCTACTGCTATTTTCTCTGAGAAGAGAAATGGGAAGAGCCTTAGCCCCTTCCATCCTGTGCCCACTACCTGATGTCTTTTTGCTCACAGCTCCCCCCAGGAGAACATTCTAGGACTAAACCTTATAGTCTTCCATGTTTCAGGAATTATAGATAGAAGTTCTAGTCTTTGCTTTGACTTCTTTTTGAAATGTTTGCTGCATTCACTTTACTGTTTTTCTATTTTTTTAACATTTCTTTTTTTCTTTGAACCATTTGAGAGTGTAAGGTAGGCATCATAGCTTTTACCATTTAGCACTACACAAGTCCTTCCTAAGAATAAGCATGTGATCTTACCCAGGTGTAGTTATGAACTCAGGGGCTGAACATTTACATAACAGTTTTGTCTAGCTGGCAGTCTGCATTCCAGTTTCATCAATTTCATTTCTGTTTGTTTGCTTGTTTGTTTGTTTGTTTGTTTTTGAGACAAGGTTTCTCTGTGTAGCCCTGGCTGTCCTGGAACTCACTCTGTAGACCAGGCTGGCCTTGAACTCAGAAATTTGCCCTCCTCTACCTGCAATTCCGTTTCTTATCAGCAGTGGGATCCAACCCAGGACTGCAGGATGCCTGTCAGAGTGCTAAAGTTCAAAGATGGCTCGGCTGTTTTATGTCTTTTAAAATACTGTTGCATTGGAACACTAGATAAGAACTACAGAATAGCTGGATATTTTCTGTTGTGCCTCATGGCTGTATTGTGTGGCATGGATAATAGTAATAAGCGTGGATGTGAATAATAACAAGTGATGTTCTCTCACCAATCATCAAATCAAGTGAGGTTCACTCACTAAACATCATACCAGATGCTCAGAATGTCTCCTGCCAGGGATGGGAATCTGGGTCACATGGTAAGATGGGGGACCACTTTCATCCCGGTGTACTTGCTGTTTTCCTTTTAGTGGTTCAAATCTTTCGAGAAGGAACTTTCAGACTATGTTCATTCTAATCCTTGTCACGGGCACCTCTCCTATATTTCCCATCTTTCGATGATTCTTATGTGAACAGTTTTATTAGAATAATGATTGTAAATTGTGACTCATTTAAATTTCATTATTCCTTGTGTAGTTATTGTTTGTCTCTAATGAAGAAGTTGCCTGTTATCTATAATACGCCTAGCAAAAGTGCTTTTGTTCTGAACCATTTAAATGTTCCTTACAGATGCGGTAACTACTTTAACCAGAATCTTTGAGTTTGTATTTCTTGAAGATAAACACACGTTCCTTTAAAGAAAAATGAAATCATGAAATTCACAGGTAAATGGCTAGAGCGGGAAACAATCATTCTGAGTGACATAACACAGATCCCAAAAGACAGATGTCACACGCTTTCTCTCATTTGTGGATGTCGGCTTTGAACCTTTAGATCTGTGTGCTTTATTTGAAATACCCACAGAGGTCAGGTCAGGAGGGAACCATGGTAAGAGAGAGCTTTCAGGGGAGGGAAGATAAAACCCAGTGATAAAGAAGAGGAAAGGAGAATAATGGAACAGGAAGGGTTAAGTAGCTTGGGGGATGGGAAGGCAGGACAGAGGAAGGAATATGGCTAGGGATAGCTACCACTGAAGACTTTCTGGAAAAAAAAAATCACACAAGTAAAATGATAGCGTCAGAAGCTTCTTAGAATATGAGCTTACATATATAACATCTCCTTATAGTTCTGGTAGAATTTGGCAATAAACCGCACAAATCTTGAGTTTTCATTTGATGTTTCAGTTTCCTTGCTTGTTAAAGATCTCTTTAATTTGTAAAGACACATGTCACTAAGACTGACAACCTGAGTTTGATCCCTTGGAACCTACGTGGTAAAAAGAGAGAATACATTCCTGTGAGCTGTTCTCTGAACTCCACATGTGTGCCATGGAATGTGCACAGGCATACAAGTGAGTACACAAGATAAGTACAATTTAAATATTTTTATTGTGTGTATGATAGATGTTTTGCCTGCATGCCATGTCTGGGCACCACATGCATACAGTGTCCACAAATGCCAGAAGGAGGCATGGAATCTCTGGAACTGGAGTTCTTGATGGTTGTTAGCCACCATGTAAGTGTTAGGAATTAAACCTAGGCCTTCTAAAAGAAACAACTAGCGTTCCTAATAGCTGAAACCCCTTCTAGTTCAATACATTTGTTTGAGGGTTTAGGTTTGTTTTGTTTTTAAATACTTGGAAACCAATAGCTGGGGTTCCCTGACCAAGACCTATGCAAGACTGAGCAATCAGAGTTCCATCATAGATGAGGGCCAGCCCCTCCCTAAGTAGCTATGGGCAGTTAGTAGTTGTTAGGGAAGGGGTACATGAGGCCCCACCCCTCTCTGAGATGCTATTGAAATGATTGATTACAGTGAATGATTACTACAGTTGACCATGCTCATGCCAGGATATTAAACAGAGTGACTCATAAAATAAAAATGACATGAAAATAGGAGAGAGACTTGTTTGGAGAAGAGAAGACTGTAGAAGTATAAAGGGAGAAAGATAAATTGTAATGGGGTGAAATGCCCAAAATACACTGCAATATGTATAAAATTATCAAAGAATGATTAAATAATAAAAAATTTTACATTCTTATACACCAAAATCTATAACACATTATATCTAACATAATTGAATTGACTTCACCACATGGATTCAGTACATGAAGGCCAAAAAAATATAACACATCTTATAAAAGGATTCACAGACATAAACAACATGACGATCTCAGTAGATGCTGAAAAAAATCTTAAACAAACAAGCAAAAAAAAAAAAATCGTGTCTTAATCTTTGCCTTAAAGTTGAAGGATAGAAAAACTTATTCCAAGGAAGTGGGACTAGGGGCTAAGCAGGTATCTCTATACAAGTGTCTAATAAAATAGACTTCCTCAACATATATGTGCCAAGCTCTAGTGAATCCAAATGTCATTAAAAGAGTACTACTAGATTTCAAGACAAATTTATCTCTAGTTCATTAGTACATGGCAAGTTCAATATCGCAGTTTCTCCAACAAACAGTTCACTTAAATAAACACTTAGAAGAAACATCAGAGTTAAATGACATCATATATCAAATGGACCTAACAGATGTTTACAAAGTAGTCATCACAAATACCAAAGAATATATATTCTACTCAACAGCCCATGAAGCTTCTCTACAATAGACCACATCCGGAACACAAAAAGGTCATAACAAAATGCAGGAAAACTTAAAGTCAACAGTAAACAAATCGCTAGTATGTACATAAAGTCACTGAGATTAAACAATGTGCTACTGAATGATGAACGGGTCAAAGAAGAAATCAAGATAGAAATAAAACATTCCTGGAACTAAATAAAAATGAAAATGAAAATGTAACACAACAAAACCTCTAGGGCACATAAAAAGGAATCACAAGAGGGTTTTCTTTATCAGTTTGTTTACAAGAGTCAAAATCTTATAAAATTGCATCCGTGTTTTGATGATAAAACCAAGATGAGTTATTATTGTTTGTAAAGAAGAATAAATGTCTAAAAGTTATCTTAAAGATTTATGGAAAATTTGGCTTTGAAATATGAAATTTTGCCTTAATATTGTGATGTTTAAGATGCTCTAGTACTGCCAGAAATAAAACATGGCTGATTAGATGAAATAGAAAATTTATAAGTAGACAATTGTTTGTTCTTTCAGCAATTTAATATTTGATAAAAATTGTACTCCAGATCAATAAGGAAATGAGAAATTCTTCAATAAATAACACAAAGCAACTACTTATCCACATTGAAAGATGAACTCAGATTCCTAATACTATTTATATAGAGAGAACCAAGGGAACTAATTAAAGTATAAAGAAGCAATACCTTCAAATTATGGGAGAAACAGAATAATGTCACATTTTCAAGATTAAGCACATTTCAAAAAACAGATATTTAAAAGCTCTAAAAATAAGTTGACACATTAGAAATTTTTGTAGATATCTAAATCTTAATTGCTCATGTAGGAATTTGTCCCTTTTACCCGCAGGAAACATAAACAAGGTAGAAAGGTAAGTTGATTTCCTAGGTTATAGAACAAGGCAGGGTACTATACCATGTTCTCTCATTTCCATAAGAATTGGCTTATAATAAATACTTTATTAGGAAATGTTTCCTTGGTAAAAGGATGTTTGTGTTTTCTCTAGCCAATTACCAGGCCTATCCGCTTCCATATTAGATGCTATAAACTGCCTTTGGCTCTTTTACATGTTTGAGTCAATACTGTCTGGAAATGGTATTTAGGAGTGTGTGCCATATTTATCTTATCAGAAAGGAAGATCCCAAATCTCTCATTTCCAACATTAACTCTTAGAATTCAGTCCCTAGGGATGCGAAGTAATACTTAACAATTTGATTTATAAAGTTGGGCCATAAGAGAGTCTTCATTTCCTTTTTTTTTTTCTTTCTTTCTTTCTTTAGCAAGAGGAAAGGGGTTTGTGATAAATATTTGCCTGGGAAATTCTTCCTCCTACAGGAGAACATAACTGTGAATTAATGTTTTACCAAACTATGGTTCATAAATTGTTTACTTTTAAGGTGTCTTTACAGTAAAATAACAGATATTAAAAAGATCATACTGATATTTATCATGTTGTAAATAAAACTGATACACATGAGGACTAAGTTACAAAAATACTAAGAATAGTGTCATTGTTTTGTAGTCTAGACTCTTCATAGTTTAACAGAAGAAATATGGACTCTTGATTCTTTTTTTGATGCTATCTTAATTGTAATATAGGAGAAAACCTGGCCTCATATTGTTGCATAGTCACAAAAAGAAGCCTTTCTACTAAGAATGGATATTACAAATTGACCAGCATTAACAGTAAACAACTAGCTTCTTAAAGCATAGCTAATTGGATCAAATAACTTTTCCTTCTCTACTATATAATTCATTCACCCACCTAAATCACAAGTGTGTCTTTTGCCCACTCTTGCTTGAGTAAAATGAATGAATTGTTTTTACAAAAGCTATCACTGCATAATGTTTAGAAAATTGCATTCATTACTTTTGTCAACAAGTACTTCAGAAAGCTGTTAGAATCCTCTCAAGCCACAATAGCAGATGGCCATTTTCTTCCTTCCTTCCTTCCTTCCTTCCTTCCTTCCTTCCTTCCTTCCTTCCTTCCTTCCTTCCTTCCTTCCTTCCTCTCTCTCTCTCTCTCTCTCTCCTTCCTTCCTCCCTCCCTCCCTCCCTCCTTCCCTCCCTCCCTCCTTCCCTCCCTCCCTCTTCCCTCCCTCCCTCTTCCCTCCCTCCCTCCCTCCCTCCCTCCCTCCCTTCCCTCCTTCCTTCCTTCCTTCCTTCCTTCCTTCCTTCCTTCCTTCCTTCCTCCCTCCCTCCCTCCCTCCCTTCCCTCCTTCCTTCCTTTCATCTGCTTTGTAATTTTATTGAAAATATCAAATATTGAGTTTTTATGAATTTTATTTATTTATATTAATCATTCCATTTGTTTACATCTCAAATGATATCCCACTTCCCGGTTACCCCTCCACAAACCCCACATCCGACTTCTCTCCCCCCCCCCGTCCCCCGTCCCCTGTCCCCCGTCCCTTTTGCCTCCATGAGAGTGCTCCCCCACCCACTCACCCTCTCCTG
This sequence comes from Mus musculus, assembly GCF_000001635.26. Taxonomy (NCBI): domain Eukaryota; kingdom Metazoa; phylum Chordata; class Mammalia; order Rodentia; family Muridae; genus Mus; species Mus musculus. The sequence goes on from NC_000086.7 coordinate 106,785,377, forward strand.
CCTCACTGCTCCAGCATCCCCCTGTGCTGGGGCATCAAACTTCACAGGACCAAGGGCATCCCCTTCCATTGATGTCAGACAAGGCTGACATATGTATCTGGAGTCATGGATCCCTCTCTGTACACTCCTTGGTTGGTGGTCTAGTCCCTGGGAACACTGGGTGGTCCAGCCAGCTGATGTTGTTCTTCCTATGGGGTTGCAATACGCCTCTACACCTCCAGTCCTTCTGTCACCCCTTCCCCACAACCAGTCTCCCTGAGCTCAGGCTGATGGTTGGCTCCAAGCATCCACATCTGCATTGCTCAGTTGCTGGCCAGACCTCTCAAGAAACTGCCACACCAGGTTCTTGTCAGCAAGCACCTCTTCGCAACAGCAACAGCAACAGTGTCAGAGTTTGGTGTCTGCAGACAGAATGGACCCCCAGGTGGGGTGGTCCCGGGATGTCCCTTCCTTCAGTCTCTGCTCCATTTTTTTGTCCCTGTTTTTCCTTTGGACAGGAACATTTCTGGGTTAAAAACTTTGAGATGAGTGGGTTGCCCCATTCCTCGACTGGGGGCCATGCCTATCTAGTGGAGGTGGTGTCTACTGCTCTATCTCACTTGCATTTTTTCCACTCCCTTGGTTTTAGCTCCCTTGTCAAAGATCAAGTGACCATAGGTGTGTGGGTTCATTTCTGGGTCTTCAATTCTATTCCCTTGGTCTACCTGTCTGTTGCTATATCAGTACCATGCAGTTTTTAATCACAATTGTTCTGTAGTACAGCTTTATGTCAGGCATTGTGATTTCACCCGTGGTTCTTTTATCCTTGAGAAGAGTTTTTGCTATCCTAGGTTTTTTGTTATTCCAGGTGAATTTGCAGATTGTTATTCCTAATTCGTTGAAGAATTGAGTTGTAATTTTGATGGGGATTGCATTGAATCTGTAGATTGCTTTTGGCAAGATAGCCATTTTTACAATGTTGATCCTGCCAATCCATGAGCATGGGAGATCTTTCCATCTTCTGAGATCTTCTTTAATTTCTTTCTCCAGAGACTTGAAGTTCTTTTTTTTTTTTTTTTTTCCATTTTTTATTAGGTATTTAACTCATTTACATTTCCAATGCTATACCAAAAGTCCCCCATATCCACCCACCCCCACTCCCCTGCCCACCCACTCCCCCTTTTTGGCCCTGGAATTCCCCTGTACTAGGGCATATAAAGTTTGCAAGTCCAATGGGCCTCTCTTTCCAGTGATGGCCGACTAGGCCATCTTTTGATATATATGCAGCTAGAGTCAAGAGCTCCGGTGTACTGGTTAGCTCATAATGTTGTTCCACCTATAGGGTTGCAGATCCCTTTAGCTCCTTGGCTACTTTCTCTAGCTCCTCCATTGGGAGCCCTATGATCCATCCATTAGCTGACTGTGAGCATCCACTTCTGTGTTTGCTGGGCCCCGGCATAGTCTCACAAGAGACAGCTACATCTGCGTCCTTTCAATAAAATCTTGCTAGTGTATGCAATGGTGTCAGCGTTTGGATGCTGATTATGGGGTGGATCCCTGGCTATGGCAGTCTCTACATGGTCCATCCTTTCATCTCAGCTCCAAACTCCGTCTCTGTAACTCCTTCCATGGGTGTTTTGTTCCCAAATCTAAGGAGGGGCATAGTGTCCAATCTAAGGAGGGGCATAGTGTCCAAGGAGGGGCATAGTGTCCTGAAGTTCTTATCATACAGATCTTTCACTTCCTTAGTGTCACGCCAAGGTATTTTATATTATTTGTGACTATTGAGAAGGGTGTTGTTTCCCTAATTTCTTTCTCAGCCTGTTTATTCTTTGTGTAGAGAAAGGCCATTGACTTGTTTGAGTTAATTTTCTATCCAGATACTTCATCAAATTGTTTATCAGGTTTAGGAGTTCTCTGGTGGAATTTTTAGGGTCACTTATATATACTATCATATCATCAGCAAAAAGTGATATTTTGACTTCTTCCTTTCCAATTTGTATCCCCTTGATCTCCTTTTGTTGTCAAATTGTTCTGGCTAGGACTTCAAGTACAATGTTGAATAGGTAGGGCAAGAGTGGACAGCCTTGTCTAGTCCCTGATTTTAGTGGGATTGCTTCCAACTTCTCACCATTTACTTTGATGTTGGCTATTGGTTTGCTGTAGATTGCTTTTATCATGTTTAGGTATGGGCCTTGAATTCCTGATCTTTCCAAGACTTTAATCATGAATGGGTGTTGGATTTTGTCAAATGCTTTCTCAGCATCTAACGAGATGATCATGTGGTTTTTGTCTTTGAGTTTGTTTATATACTGGATTATGTTGATCGATTTCCATATATTAAACCATCCCTGCATCCCTGGAATGAAACCTACTTGGTCAGGATGGATGATTGTTTTAATGTCTTCTTGGATTCAGTTAGCGAGAATTTTATTGAGTATTTTTGCATCTATATTCATAAGGGAAATTGGTCTGAAGTTCTCTTTGTTGGATCTTTCTGTGGTTTAGGTATCAGAGTAATTGTGGCTTCATAGAATGAGTTGGGTAGAGTACCTTCTACTTCTATTTTGTGGAATAGTTTATGAAGAACTGGAATTAGATCTTCTTTGAAGATTTGATAGAACTCTGCACTGAACCCATCTGGTCCTGGGCTTTTTTTGGTTGGGAGACTATTAATGACTGCTTCTATTTCTTTAGTGGATATGGAACTGTTTAGATCATTAACTTTATCCTGATTTAACTTTGGTACCTGGTATCTGTCTAGAAATATGTCCATTTCATCCAGGTTTTCCAGTTTTGTTGAGGATAGCCTTTTGTAGAAGGATCTGGTGGTGGTTTGGATTTCTTAAGGATCTGTTGTTATGTCTCCCTTTTCATTTCTGATTTTGTTAATTAGGATGTTGTCCCTGTGCCCTATAGTGAGTCTGGCTAAAGGTTTATCTATCTTGTTGATTTTCTCAAAAAAACAGCTCCTCGATTGGTTGATTCTTTGAATAGTTAGTTCTTCTTGTTTCCATTTGGTTGATTTCGCCCCTTAGTTTGACTATTTCCTACCTTCTACTCCTCTTCAGAGAATTTGCTTCCTTTTTTCCAGTGCTTTTAGGTGTGTTGTCAAGCCCTCTAATGTGTGCTCTCTCTAGTTTCTTTTTGGAGGCACTCAGAGCTATGAGTTTTCCTCTTAGAAATGCTTTCATTGCGTCCCATAAGTTTGGGTATGTTGTGGCTTCATTTTCATTTAACTGTAAAAAGTCTTTAATTTCTTTCTTTATTCCTTCCTTGACCAAGGTACCATTGAGAAGAGCTTTGTTCAGTTTCCACATGAATTTTGGGTTTCCATTATTTATGTTGTTATTGAAGATTAGCCTTAGTCCATGGTGATCTGGTACGATGCATGTGACAATTTCAATATTTTTGTATCTGTTGAGGACTGTTTTGTCACCAATTACATGGTCAATTTTGGAGAAGGTACCATGAGGTGCTGAGAAGAAGTTATATCCTTTTGTTTTAGGATAAAATGTTTTGTAAATATCTGTTAGAACCATTTGTTTCATAACTTCTGTTAGTTTCACTGTGTCCCTGTTTAGTTTCTGTTTGCATGATCTGTCCATTGATGAAAGTGGTGTGTTGAAGTCTCTCACTATTATTATGTGAGATGCAATGTGCGCTTTGAGCTTTACTAAAGTTTTTTTAATGAATGTGGCTGCCCTTGTATTTGGAACATAGATATTCAGAATTGAGAGTTCCTCTTGGAAGATTTTTACCTTTGATGAGTATGAAGTGCCCCTCCTTGTCTTTTTTGATGACTTTTGGTTGGAAGTCGATTTTATTAGATATTAGAATGGCTACTACAGCTTGTTTCTTCAGACCATTTGCTTGGAAAATTGTTTTCCAGCCTTTCATTCTGAGATAGTGTCTCTCTTTTTCCCTGAGATGGGTTTCCTGTAAGCATCAAAATGTTGGGTCCTGTTTGTGCACCCAGTCTGTTAGTCTATGTCTTTTTATTGGGAAGTTGAGTCCATTGATATTAAGAGATATTAAGGAAAATTAATTGTTGCTTCCTATTATTTTTGTTGTTAAAGTTGGCATTCTGTTCTTGTGGCTGTCTTCTTTTTGGTTTGTTGAAGGATTACTTTCTTGCTTTTTTTTTCTTTTTTTTTTAAATTAGGTATTTTCCTCACTTACATTTCCAAAGCTATCCCAAAAGTCCCCCATACCCTCCCCCCCCACTCCCCTCTCTACCCACTCCCATGTTTTGGCCCTGGCGTTCCCCTGTACTGGGGCATGTAAAGTTTGCATGTCCAATGGGCCTCTCTTTCCAGAGATGGCTGACTAGGCCATCTTTTGATACATATGCAGCTAGAGTCAAGAGTTCCGGGGTACTGGTTAATTCATAACGTTGTTCCACCCATAGGGTTGCAGATCCCTTTAGTTCCCTGGGTATTTTCTCTAGCTCCTCCATTGGGGGCCCTGTGATCCATCCAATAGCTGACTGTGAGCATCCACTTCTGTGTTTGCTAGGCCCCGGCATAGTCTCCCAAGAGACAGCTATATCAGGGTCCTATCAGCACAATCTTGCTAGTGTATTCAATGGTGTCAGCATTTGGAGGCTGATTATGGGATGGACCCCTTGATATGGCAGTCTCCAGATGGTCCATACTTTTGTCTCAGCTCCAAACTTTGTCTCTATAACTCCTTCCATGGGTGTTTTGTTCCCAATTCTAAGAAGGGGCAAAGTGTCCACACTTTGGTCTTCGTTCTTCTTCAGTTTCATTTGTTTAGCAAATTGTATCTTATATCTTTGGTATCCTAAGTTTCTGGGCTAATATCCACTTATCAGTGAGTACATATTGTGTGAGTTCCTTTGTGATTGGGTTACCTCACTCAGGATGATGCCCTCCAGGTCCAAACATTTGCCTAGGAATTTCATAAATTCATTCTTTTTAATAGCTGAGTAGTACTCCATTGTGTAAATGTACCACATTTTCTGCATCCATTCCTCTGTTGAGGGGCATCTGGTTTCTTTCCAGCTTCTGGCTATTATAAATAAGGCTGCTATGAACATAGTGAAGCATGTGTCTTTCTTACTAGTTGGAACATCTTCTGGATATATGCCGAGGAGTGGTATTGCGGGATCCTCCAGTAGTACCATGTCCAACTTTCTAAAAAATCGCCAGACTGATTTCCAGAGTGGTTGTACAAGTTTGCAATCCCACTAACAGTGGAGGAGTGTTCCTCTTTCTCCACATCCTCCCCAGCATCTGCTGAGGTTTCTTGCTTTTTCTAGGATGTAGTTTCTGTCCTTGTATTTTTCTTTCTTTTTTTTTTTTTCTGTTATTATCCTTTGAAGGGCTGGAATCCTGGAAAAATAATGTGTGAATTTGGTTTTGTTGTGGAGTACTTTGGTTTCTCCATCTATGGTAATTGAAAGTTTGGCTGGGTATAGTAAGTAGCCTGGGCTGGCATTTGTGTTTTCTTTGTGTCTCTATAACATCTGTCCAGGATCTTCTGGCTTTCATGGTCTCTGGTGAAAAGTCTGGTGTAATTCTGATAGGCTTGCCTTCATATGTTACTTGACCTTTTCCCCTTACTGTTTTTAGTATTCTATCCTTATTTAGTGCATTTTTTGTTCTGATTATTATGTGTCTCCGGAGGAATTTATTTTCCGGTCCAGTCTATTTGGAGTTCTGTAGGCTTCTTGTATGTTCGTGGTCATCTCTTTCTTTAGGTTTGGGAAGTTTTTTTCTATAATTTTGTTGAAGATATTTGCTGGCCCTTTAAGTTGAAAATCTTCATTCTCATATACTCCTATTATCTGTAGGTTTGGTCTTCTCATTGTGTCCTGGATTTCCTGGATGTTTTGAGTTAGGATCTTTTTACATTTTGCATTTTCTTTGATTGTTGTGCTGATGTTCTCTATAGAATCTTCTGCACCTGAGATTCTCTCGTCTGTCTCTTGTATTCTGTTGCTGATGCTCACATCTATGGTTCCAGATGTCTTTCCTAGGGTTTCTATCTCAGCGTTGCCTCACTTTGGGTTTTCTTTATTGTGTCTAGTTCCCTTATTAGGTCTAGTATGGTTTTGTTCATTTCCATCACCTGTTTGGATGTGTTTTCCTGTTTTTCTTTAAGGACTTGTAACTCTTTAGCAGTGTTCTCCTGTATTTTTTTAAGTAAGTTATTAAAGTTCTTCTTGATGTCCTCTACCTTCATGATGAGATATGCCTTTAAATCTGGGTCTAGGTTTTCGGATGTGTTGGGCTGCCCTGGACTGGCTGAGGTGGGAGTGCTGGGTTCTGATGATGGTGAGTGGTCTTGGTTTCTGTTAGTAAGATTCTTACCTTTGCCTTTTGCCATCTTGTAATCTCTGGAGTTAGTTGTTATAGTTATCTCTGGTTAGAGCTTGTTCCTCTCATGATTTTGTTAGCTTCTATCAGCAGACCTGGGAGACTAGATCTCTCCTGAATTTCAGTGGTTAGAGCAGTCTCTGCAGGCAAGCTCTGCTCTTGCAAGGAAGGTGGACAGATATCTGGAGTTCGGACCTGCCTCCTGGCAGAAGATGAAGGCCTGAAATAGGTCTTGTCCCAGAATCTGTGTAGCTTCTGTAGTCCACACTGTCACCTGTTCAGACTAGTCTCAGAGGGACCTGGGAACCAAGATGGCTCCTCCAGGTGTTGAGGCAAAGCCCTCCCGGGTGGGGCGAACACCTCTCCTCTGGCAGGGAAGGTGCCGGTATGTCTGGAGCTCGAAACTCGGTCTGCCCCAGAAGCTCTGTGGCTCCCGCCTGACCCAGAAGCTATTAGCTTCTGTAGTCCACACTCTCCCCTTCAAAGCATAGTCTCTAGAAGAAGACAGTTCTAACAGCTCTAATGTTATTGCAGGAAAAACAGGTAGAAAGTCAATGGACAGACATGGGGAGCAGAGAACTCAGGTCATATAATTAAGAGCAGCATGGTTGCATGATATGTGTTTCCAGTGAGGCAGTTTATGTGCTTGACTAAATATGGCTGTGTTGGGATTTAATTCCAAGATAAAACTTTTAACGTTTATGAATGAATGTATGTTGAAGTCAGAGGACAACTTCTTACTTTTTGGCAGTCAGTTCGTGTCTTTCTGGTTTTGCTTTTCACATTATTGAGGCAGGCAGGTTCTCTCTTCTTCATTGTCCATTAAGCTTCCAGCTAATGCACTCATCTTCTCATAAGTATGCTGGGATTATATGTCTGCTTCTACATTGGCTTCCTATGAGGGTTCCCGGGATCAAATTCTGGTCATCAGACTTGTGAGATTACAGCCCATTGGTGGCTCAATTTAAATATACTTTTTCTGATTTCAGAATTTGTGTTTAGGTATGACATAATGATTTGTTAGATCACAATGTAGAGATTTCAAATGAACAAAAATCTAGTGTTAAGATTTGCTGTACACTTGACGTCCATAAGATATATTTTTTCTTTAGAAATATCATCTATAATAAGAGCATCAAAATACATAAACTGCTTAAATCATAATGACCAAAATATGACTGATGTATTTTTATTAGATATTTTCTCTATTTACATTTCAAATGTTATCTGCTTTCCTAGTTTCCTCCCAAAAATCACCTATCCCCTCCCCCCTCCCCCTGTTCCCCAACCCACCTACTCCTGCTTCCTGGCCCTGGCCTTCCCCTATACTGTGGCATAGAACCTTCACAAGACCAAGGGCCTCTCCTCCCATTGATGACCTACTAGGCCATCCTCTGCTACATATGCAGCTAGAGACAGGAGTTCCACCATGTGTTTTCTTTGATTAATGGTTTAGTCCCAGGGATCTCTGAGGGTACTGGTTAGTTCATATTGTTGTTCTGCTATGGGGTGCAAACCCTTTCAGCTCCTTGGGTACTTTCTCTAGCTCCGTCATTGGAGACCCTGTGCTCTGTCCAATGGATGACTGTGAGCGTCCACTTCTGTATTTGACAGACACTGGAAAAGACTCTCAGGAGACAGCTATATCAGGCTCCTGTTAGCAAAATGTTGTTGGCATCTTCAATAGTATCTGAGTTTGGTGGTTGTTTATGGGATGGGTCCTCAGGTGGGACAGTCTCTGGACGGTCATTCCTTCAGTATCTGCTCCAAACTTTTTCTTTGTAACTCCTTCCATGGCATAAGGTATATCTTAAAATATATTGTTGCATGTGGGACCGGAGAGGTGGCTTAGTGTTAAGAGCACCAGCTGCTCTTTCAGAAGACCTGGGTTCAGTTCCAGATACCAACAGAGCATCTCACAAGTGTCTGTAACTCTAGTCCCAGAGAATATGACCCCCTTCTTGGACACCAGGTACATACGTGTTGCAGATACACATACATGCAGGCAAAACACTCACACATATAAAATAAAAATAAAAATGAATTGCTGTTGTGGGAAGCTCAGACTATTTAAATTGAATTGGGGTGTGAAGTGTGTTGATATTTCTTCATGGTTAATTATGATAACACTACCTATTAAGTGTCTGAGGGTCTGTTCTATTTCTTCAGAAAACATTAAGCAACAAGGCTCTTATGGGACACAACTTGGTGTGGTGTCAGTTTTGCCATTTGGTAATATTGATATAACTCTTGGGCTTATCACTCGGAACTAACTCCATTCATGAGGTTTTTGTTTACAAGTCTTAGAACGATGAGCTATATTTCTAATCTACGTCTATGTTCTGTTTTATGGTTATGTATCTAGTCTTCAGCATTTGTTTTATAAGTCCCTTTGAGTATCTCTATTCTTATAATTGTCATACAATTTTCATTTTTCTCAAGCTCACAAAAGGCCTTTTGTTGGCCCCTTTGGATTGAAATTGTAAGTGTTCTAGTTTTCCTTAATACTTTGTTGTGTGTCTTCAGGCAAGGCACTCAAATCTCCCCTGGCCTTCGTGTCCCTGTATTAAAAGGATAACAATATCAGCCTCGTGGTGTTTATATGGAGATCAGATTTTTTCATGAACTCTGCACAGGTGGGATGCACGAATCCTGGGGGAAGTGAAGAAAGCCACTCTGTACAACTATTCATTCCTGAGCACACATGTAGCAGCTGCTAGATTATTCTCCTACAGGATTTCATAATAGAAAATTTGACAGCAAAGCATCCTTCTGTTGAGTGAATCCTGCAAATCTGTCTTCCAAATTTCAACACTTCCATTTTACCAAGATGGTATGTGAGGGAAAGTCGTGTTCCTCAGGTTCTTGCAGTTTTACCCGTGTGTGTGTGTGTGTGTGTGTGTGTGTGTGTGTGTGAGAGAGAGAGAGAGAGAGAGAGAGACAGAGACAGAGACAGAGACAGAGACAGAGACAGAGAGACAGAGAGACAGAGAGAGATAGAGAGACAGATAGAGTCAGAGACAGAGACAGAGAGACAGAGCTTGAAGGTCAAACAGCATATGATTCAGGTTTCCCTAGGTAGGGTTCACAGGTCAGTTTGAAGAACCACGCTAACTGATTCAGATGCTCCTAGATTCGTGTGTTTCTACCATGTACCACTAGATGGTGCTATTATAATGTGAATTAAATTAAATGCTGGTTAAAAAGAAAAGCATTTGGTCTTTTTGTCTCCCTTAAGAAAGGAAAGGAAGAAAGTGTTAAATTTTTTTCTAATTCAACCACAAGGCTCAGCTGCTTCTGTCCATTGGTTGGTTGCAAATACCTGCATCTGACTCTTTCAGCTGCTTTTTGGGTCTTTCATGATAGTCACAATAGGTCCTTTTTTGTGAATGTTCCATAGCCTTAGTAATAGTGTCAGGCCTTGGGACCCCTGTTGTTGAATTAGGGAAGGCTGAAAGAAGTTGAGAAGAAGGGCAATCCTGTAGGAGGACCAGAAGTCTCAATTAATCTGGACCCCTGAGATCTCTCAAACACTGAACCACCAAACAGACAGCATACATCAGCTGATATGAGGCTCCCAACACACATACAGTAGAGGACTGCTGGATCTGTGTTCATTCAGAGATGATGCACCTAACCCTCAAGAGACTGGAGGCCCCAGAGAGTTTAGAGGTCAGGTGGGGTGGGTGTGGGTGGGGGCATCCACGTGGAGACGGGGTGGGGTGGGGAGGAGGTGTGGAATGTGGAGCAGTTGGAGGGTGGATGGAGGGGTGGAAAATGGAATATGGAGTGTAAAAAATAAATAAATTTAAAAATAAATAAAAGCATTCTTGCATTAAAAAATTACAATTTTTTTCTAGAACATCTCTTCTGAGCCTTCATTTCCAGCACAGAACACTGTTTCTTGAACAGACCTTTACCAAAAGTCGTTTAGGGTGACATTTTGCAAACATGAAAGCAAAACAAGAGCTCTTCAAATAGTTCATCATTTATTTCTTTTCCATTAATTAAATCCACCATTTAAAAATAATGCTACCCCTTGTGTTTTGAAACCTTGTACTCTGGAACTTCATATAGTTTCTTTTGGAATTAGGATACTTGAGGCTTACGTTCTTAATTTTTATTTATTGAGAGGACAGACACAAATTCTTTTGTGACTAAGCTGAGACCTGCAAATGTTCTTCCAAGAAAAATATGTATGTGAAAATTTCATGGGATTCCAATATACCCTGAAGCTCTGACATGGATTATATGAGAGAAACTGTGATCATGCACTACACAATGATCCTTTTGTTAAGAAAAGAATGTGTATAACCCGTCCCATAGTATGCTGCCAAGTGATGTCTTAGCTGTCATAGTTGGCCCAAGGACTTTCAGTGATGTTAGCACAATTATGAAATTTGCTAAGGATGCATTTCCCAGAAAGTGTTGGTCTTGGTAAGGATTGGCACATGACCGTTATCAATCTCCGTCTATTCCCTTCAGTAACATAGCTCATCTTATTAGAAAAACAAGAATAGAAGTATTTTTCTTTTCTCACAAATTCATGGATTACTTATTATTATAAAATATCTTAGTGTAATACAACAAATCACTTAGTCAAATAGGAAGGAATACATACCCATCTTAAAAGTATAAAAGTCACTTTGTAAAATAAAATAGTTTCATATTTTTTATGATTTCTAGTAAAGTAAGAAGCAAAGTGGATTTCCCAACATTTTTAGCTGATACCAACGTACAAAAACCCAACTGGTTGAAAGGAGATGTAAACTATACTTAATTGTCGAAGATGATATTATTGTTTTTCTTAAAATTATAAAAGAATTGAAGAACTATTAAAATTAATTAGCAACAAAATGGCTAATTATAAAATATATATTTACTATTTGGTTTCTTATATTTTAACAATAACCAGAAGATAAAAGAAAGCAAAGGATCAATTCATAGTGCTTGCAAACTATACATTACTTAAGTAAAAACTTGGGAGATGAAATACAGAAGGAAACTTACATCAATGAAACATAAAACATGATCTTAAAAGGGTAGTGATCTAGAGTCTTTATATACTACTTTTATTGTCCTACAGTTGTTATCGATTTTGTATGTTATTATGTAGGGTTTTCTTCACTTGAAAACTTCCTGCTTGAAGTTTATAAGAATATGTTATGCACATAGTGCTTATTTTCTGTTGTTCTATTACAATACTGTGACTAAAGCAACTTATAGAAGAAAGACAGCAAGATGCTGAGCATTCACATCTTCCGTTGCAAGCACAAAGCAGACAGAGCTGACAGTAAGGTGAAGCTGTAAGCTCCCAAATCCTGCCCGGTCCTAGGAATACTTCCTTCAGTATGTAGCTCCAAAACCTCCTTAAGTGTGGTACAAACCAGTATTCAATGCTAGGGCCTATGGGGACAATTCTTATTTAAATCATTTAAATGTCCCTTCAGAATTTTGATGAAACTATTTGCTGTGAGATACTTCTCTGCACCTTATGAATTATAATGATCTTTTTCATACTACCCCACTAGTTGAGAATTTTTATCAGGTTTCATTTTCGTGTTCTATATTAGAAAGCGAGAAGATAATTTTTCCTTTTTAGATATCAAATTATTGTATTCAATATTGTGTTATTTTTACACAAATGATGAGTTCTATACATCACACCAGAGCCTTTAATTTTTTTTTTTGAGAATTCTCTTATTTGAAACTCTCTAATAAGCATTTATTCATCTAACTATCAAAGGCTTTCCTCTTATCCCTTTCTGCAGATAGAGTGGAATATTACCCCAGGAAGACGGAAGAGGCACACACTAAGCCAAACATTTTTGGTATGTATTTTGGTTTACGGTATGTTCTCTAGGGAAAAGAATTATTCAAGATGGAACTACATAGTCTGAACATGTCTTATTTCTAGTTTTTAAATTTTTCAAGTTTTCATATATTTTTCTAGGCAAATTTTTGTTGTGCTGGGATTGAATCCAGACTCTTTGTATGTGGTAGGCATGGTTCTATAAAGCTATACTCAAATTTAGGTACATATATTTTTGGGGTGTGGAGATACAGTAGTACAGTAGAGCACATCTCAGGACCACCCTAGGTTTTAATCCAGCATTACAAAACACATTTATTTTAGATTTGAGAAAAAAAACCTCTGAAACATATATTCGTAAATGTTACATATCAAGTTTAACACACGTACTAACAGCATCTTGTCCTGTGAACTTTTGGTATATTTTTGTGACCTTTCATTGTACAAATTGATCATAAAATGGAGTTAGATTAGATAACTATTAATTACATACCATTGTGTCTTTTACAGTCTTTATTGGTCTAGAGTCCAATTTTGTTTCATAATAGGTTTCTTTAAGTTGTATGTGATAGCATATGTTTGTAATCCTAGTGTTCCTAGTACCCGAAGTTAGGCAGAGACAGAAAATTTTCCAGCAATTCATAGAGTAGGCTAGCCTGCCTGACATGTGAAATGGGGAATCACAAAGAAAGTGCAAGGACTGACACTGGAGGTTGTACTCTGACCTACATACATGCTCCATGGCAGGCACCCCCTTACACACACACCAAAACACACGCACATGCACATATGCATGCATGGACATACACAAGATAGACAGAGAGGGAAACAGAGGGAGAGATAAGGAGAGAGAGGAAGAGAGTGTGTGCTGAGGTTACATTCCTTTATATCTTCTTACATCTTTTACTGCTTGCCCTCTTCCCATCTTATATTCTATCTTACATGGGCTCCATGACCTGCCCTGTTTACTCAGTTCTTTTAAGAACCTGATTTCTCTCTGAACTTGTTTTTGCCCTTTTCCCACTGTTATTCTCTCAGGATCTTTGCATCTGCCACCTGTTCTGACAGCTGGGAACCAAGATTAACTAAAGAGGAGTGTTGAGTTGCTGGAAGGGGCCCTGACACTAGTCAGCAGAGCTGCTTCAAACCAAATACCACCAGCTCCACACCCTGTTTCCCAAATTTTAACTGAAAGTGAATGATTTGCTGCAAGCCTGGCAATGTAATCCAGAGGAAAGAACACTAGAGTGGCCGTAATCCCTTCAATCTGTTTCCCACCACAATGTAGGCATTCATTCAATATGTGACTTGTGGCAAATAACTTTCCTTTCCTTTCGTCCTTTCAGTTTACTTATGTGCAAAGCATTTTTAATATTATAAAATCTCTTAGAACGTCATTACTTTATGCTTTTCACATAATATCATGGTTTAAAAGATTTGATTAGTTCCTTGAGAAATTCACACACTGGTTTCTATCGTTGTCTCCTCTTTCCTGACTCCTAACATATCCACATTCTCCATGCCAATGTCTCTATACACTCAGCAGTGAGCTCTTTTTTCCCCCCAATGATTTCAGCTTGTATTCCCCAACAACTGGAGGAATGGGGCCTCTCTTAAAGTGTGGTAAACCTAGCAGGTTGTAACACCACAAAACAAACAAACAAACAAACAAACAAACACCATGTCTGTTCTTCTTTCAGCAGCTTGTAAATGCCAAGAGCTTTTTAGCTAACAGTAAAGTTTCATGCCCACCTCCTCCCACCCCTCCATTCTGGGATGTTTGTCCTCCCTGAGTTTGTTCAGGTCTTGCGCATGCTGTCACAATTGTTAGAAGTTCATATGTACACCTGCCCTGTTGTGTCTTGAAAATATTGTCACTTTGAAGTTGCTTTTCATCTCCAGCTCTGACAATCTCTCTGTTCCCTCTTGCACAAAAATACCTAAGCCATTTGTGGAGGACTGTCCTATTTTGGGCTGAGCCCTCCATATCTCTCTCTGTACATTTATCAGTTGAGGGTCTCTATGCTAACTCTCATTTACTGCAAAAACCTTCTCCTATGTGGGTTGAGAGATACACTGATCAATATACATAGCACTCAGTCATTAGGAATCATTTACTACTATGTACATTTAGCAGAACAACAGTATTACATTCTCCCCTAGAGCTTCTGCCTTATCTGGGGCTCAGGTTCTTGCCAAGTATGGGCTCCATCTCACAGAACAGATCTTAGATCCAATCCAAAAGTGATTGGTTCCTTCCATAAGATTCATGCTACTTTAATACCAATGCCATATCTTCTCAGCCCAATCAGTATTGTAGCTGAGATTGATGATTAGTATATTTTCTTCCACCATTTAATGTTTGTGCTGGCCTTAATGGGAAATTATATATTTTTAGAATTCACTTAAAAGGATCATATGGATTTCTACCATTCCTTGCACTTTATATACTCTGCTGATATTCTTCATAGACATTTTCATTCATTGTCTTTTTGTTTTGGGCCCAGCTTGTGAGTAATCTCTTCAAGGTACTGATTGGATGTCATTATTTATATCTGTTCCTTCCACTCAAAATTATAGTTGTACCTGTACGGTGCTGTGTGCATTGTGACTGAGTAAATCAGTACACCAATTTAATTCTCTAGGAACTCACTTATTTGCACTTAAATTCTAAGCCTTTTTGGAAAGCATCATATGGCAGTGTGCTTGGGTATTGGATCTGGGGCTATTTTTCAATGTTAACTCCATTTTCATTCCTACTCCAATGTAATTCTCTTGGTGGGACTGAAAAATAATCAAATTGCATGTTTTATTTATTCACTTTACATTTGTGTGTGGGAGGGTATGTGGGTGTACATGGGCATGCCTGTACCAAAGCACACATGTGGAGGTTAGAGGTCAACTTCTGAGAGTCAGGTCTCCCCTTACACCATATGGGTCACAAGGATTAAACTCAGATTGTCAGGCTTGATAATCAAACATCTTTATTCACTCATCTATTTCACTGGCTCATGAAATATTAGAAGAAGGGATGGAGACACATTCTATTTGATTCCAACGAATTATAGAAGTATTTATTGAGATTAGAATGAAGACAATATTCATAATGATAAATGTTCAGCTGCTTTATATATTATCACTTTCTCCCTTTCTACCCAGGTTTCTTTATTTCAAGTTAACAGGCATCAAGAAGTCTTGTTTATGCTATACCTCCCATGTTCTAGTATCTTACTCCTTAGTATCTCAAGGGAAATACTGGATGCACAGTATTCTTAAACTCCTATCCAAGAACAGATTAATCAGCATTGTCCTCAGAGCAACTGATCGTATTTTTAATAGAAAGAGGTAAGAACAGAATCTGTAGTCAACATGGGCATCCTAATTACGTTAAAGAGAAGTCCCATTGTGTTCAACAAACCCAGGTGAGTAGGAGTAAGATTAGTGAAATCCGTGGCATTATAACAAGACTTTCCATCTCTGCAGTAGGCTTGACCACCAAACATTCTCAATTGTGTGGAAAACCAACAGAAGAATGAGGACAGGGTTCCTTCAAGGCTTCATTTCCACAGCATTTTCATTATTTAACATATTTGGTAGTTTGCTAGAAGACATTACTGCCTTGGAAGGCCAACTTTGTTTTACTTAACTCAGAGGTCACGTGGTAGAAAATGCACTTTTCCTTTGAGGCATATGTTGAAAATATTTAGACACAATGGTTTAAGTTTTCTAAAGTCACCGATAACAGATGATGAAACAATGAACTAGCCATTAGTCTTAAAGAAAATTTGTAGAATTAAATAGAAAGAGAGAGTTTGAAAATCTATGATAAGTTCCTGAGATTCTAGGAATCTATGTGTATACATTGGACGTGTGAAACTCTGGATAGTGTACATGCTCAGTAAAGACTAGAGAAGGCTCTAACTTAATATTTATGGCTTAGGTTGAGGCTCTCTGAAAGTAGTAAAGTCTCTCTCTCTCTCTCTTTCTCTCTCTCTCTCTGTGTATGTGTGTGTGTATGTGTATGTGTATGTGTATGTGTATGTGTATGTGTATGTGTGTGTGTATGTGTGTGTGTGCATGTGTTTATGTGCATGTACGCTCTCCCCCACAGTTCTTTGAAAAGATTAGTTTCTGATTTTTAAGAAAAAGACTATACAATAATTAGCTGATCATGAAGTTGATGGAACAGACACTTTAGTGATTATATAAGACACAGAATATAGAGGTTGCAAAATTAGTTTTAAAGGTTCAATAAATGAAAAAACAATAATAAGCCTATAGGAGATATAAAATCTGACTTCTAAAACATGACATATGTAAATGTCCAATATTCTAGATAAAATTATTAGGCATGCAAAGAAATAAGAGTTCATAGTGTATACATACACAAAAACATGGACTTAAAGTAACCATCTTTAAAGAAGTCTACATGTTGGAAATATATTACAAAGATTTTATTATGCATTAATTATTTCGTATTAATGCATTAATGAAATTGTGTTAGTTAAGATTACTATTGCTGTAGCACACACAGCTTATCTTCTGGGCCCTGGTTCGCTCTACTCTACCACTGATGCTGTTCATGGTGGTCATCCCACAGTGTTGGTATCTCCAAAATGCTGCAGTCTTCTGGGGCAACTGGGCTATACTTTCACTAAAAGCCTCTCCAGAGGTCTCTTCAGAAACTTCAGCACAGTGCCAAGGCTCAGCTGTTCTCCATGACCCCTTCATGCCTTCAAAACAAGTGCCACCTGGGTGATTCTATCACTACCAAGTTCAGTCGCCAGCCCAAGATACAGCCTTGGCCATCTCTAGAACACACAGCTCTGTGTGCTTGTCCTGAAGAAACACTTACCCCAAATTACCCCTCAATGATTCTGGTCTCTTCTTAATCACAGAAATTTCTTCACCATAGCTGACCAGATACCACAGATTTTTTTTTATACTAATGGTCCAGTGGTAGAGTTATTTAATTTGCTCCCTTTGAAACTTCCCAAGTTTCCATTGTCTGCACTGCTCTCAATATTCTTATCTTCTATGCTCCTACAGAACAACAGCCCACTAGACTTTCAGTACTCAATGGTTTTCTATCCCAAAGTTCCACAATCCTTCCCAAAGCACGATCAGGTTTGTCAAAGCAATTCCCAACACTCTTTATACCAATTTTTGTTTTACATTTCTATTGCTGTGAAGAAACACCATGACAAAAAGTCATGTTGGTGAGGAAAGGGCTTCTTTGGCTCACATTTCCATATCACTGTTCATCATTAAAGGAAGTTATGACAGAGACTTCAACAGGGCAGGGACCTGGAAGCAGGAGCTGATGCAGAGGCCATAGATGGGTGCTGCTTACTGGCTTGCTCAGTCTGTTTGCTTATAGAACACAGGACCACCAGCCAAGGGATGACACTACCTATAATGAGCAGGGCTCTCTCCCATCAATCACTAATTAAGAGAATCCCATACAGCTAGTAGCCTAATCTTGTGGAAGCATTTTCTTAATTGAGATTCCCTTCACTCAGAAGACTCCAGCCTGTTTTGACTTGAAAACTAGCCATCACAGGATCACATTGTGATATTTCAATACTATGCTCTCACCAAATCAAAGCATTTCCCTCTTCACCATTTATTTATGCTTTATGCAGCTTTGTGTTTCTCTTTTCTAGCTCTTTATAAACAATATAGTAGGTTAACTTCTAGTAATTAGTAAGTTTATCTTCAAGTTGACTTTATTTTATTATCATATATATGTTTTTTGCTTCCAAATCTGAGAAAGAATGGTATTTGTCTTTGTCTAGATTATTTCACTTAGATTACTGCACTTTAGTTCCTTCCATTTTTTTTGAAAATGAAGGAATTTTATTTTTCTTTCCAGCTGATAATTTTGCCATTGTGTGTATATATACCACATTGTCTTTATCCATTCATGCATCAATGGGAACCTACACTGATTCCATATCTTAGCTATTGTGAATAGTGTTTCAATAAACATGAGAGTGTAGCTATAACTGCTATGGTGACTTCATTTCCTCTGTGTTTATGTATAGAAGTGTAGTAGCTGAATCACATAGTAGAACAATTTTTAGCTTTTTAAATTCCCATTATACTTTTGGCCATACTGCTAGTGCCGATTTATAGTCTCATCAGATGGCTTATAATAATTCTTTTTCTTGTATATTCTGACCAAAATTTTTTGTCTTTTATTTGAAAACAGCTCTTATAACTGAGGTGTAATGATTTCTCCATATAATCTGATTAGTGGTTTGCTAATGGTTAGGCTTACTAATTTTCAAATATCAGACATTTGTATTAATTATAGTCTCATTACCATGACAGAATGCTGTATGAAAACAACTTAGAAGAAGGATTTATTTTGGCTTGTTATTTCACAAGGTTCACTACAGGATCCCTTATCTCTGTGTGATTTGGTAGAACAGTATGGCACTGAAAACACATGGCAGAGGAGTTTAACATTTCACTTCCTGGATAATAAGGGAACAGATAGGACACAGTGGGTTTCATGGACAAGATACCCACAAGGGACCCCTCTCAGTGATCTACAGTCAACTAGGTCTTATGCCTTATAAAGTTTCCACAGCACTCCAAAGTACCAGCACCATCTGGGAACAAGGATTTAACATATGAGCTTGTAGTACCATTTAATTTGCAAATGTTAAACTTCTGCCCCGTACTCTGAAACCTCAAGTCTAGTTAATGGTGCAAGATACACTTAGTTAACCTACATGAATCTCTAAAGTCTTGAGAATGCAACATGTTTTCAAAAGTTTGTCTAGAATCTTCTCTGAGACTCAAGGCTCCTTGAAATGCCTGAAAAATCGAAAGGAAAATTGTCCACTTCTAATATGCAATGGCAATGAGTAAGCATTCTCACAATAAAAAGAAGGAATAGGAGACTAATAAGGGATAGCAGACTTGAGCAATACTGAAACCCAGTGGGGTAAATGTTTGAGCTCCAGCTGTCTTGCTTGAGAAGCTCTGTTCCCATGACTTTTCTGGTTCCAACCCATATGAGCTCTCTCTTGGACTGACTCTATTCACTGTCCATAGCATTCCTCAGCAGTGTTCCACATTCCTGGCATGTCCAACATCCTGAGTTTTTCATTGTGTAGGATTTACTTTTCAAACACTGGTCACTCCTAGAGATCCTATTACACATTGCCTAGCCTCTTAGGCTTTTCTTTGTAATCTTTGTGCCAGCCTCTATGATGCTACTCTTTGTGTATTCTGCATTCCGATACAACCAGCGTCACAAGGATGATGTTAAGGACTGCTGCCAGTTCAAGCAGTATCTGTGCTCTGAATAACTATAGCAGCATCTGAATGCCTAGGCTGCTGAAAATTAAAAAAAAAAAAAAACTCCCTAGGTGGCCCTGTGTCACAGGGGTACCCCAGCAACTCAACTCCTTGTTCTTAGGAAAATGCCTTTCAAGTGAATTCAGTTTTATAGCTTGGAGTCTGAAATGGGTGCGATGCTTCCTGGGATGCCTCAAAGCCTCTTTACCATTATTCCAATGTAAAAGAATTGGCTTTAACTTAATGGTGCCAATCTCTTTAAAAACAAGTCTCTACTTATTCATAACATTCAACTAATTGTTTCTTCTGGATAAATAGCAGCTTTTTCAAATATTTTTGCTCTGTAGTCTCGTTACAGACCTGTCTAAGAACATCCAGCAATGAACATACTTCAGCCTGAATACTATTCTTGAAAAATTCTTCTCCAAATTAGTCATTCTTAATAAATAATAATAATAATAATAATAAAAACAATTAGCCTCACTCAAAGCACAAGAACTTGGACAAAAAGTAGACATTTTTGTGACATGAATGGATGTGGTAGTTTGAATGAAAATGTCAATTATGGACCCATAGGAGTTTCACTATTAAGGACATATGGCTTTGTTGGAGTAGATGGGGCTTGTTGGAGGAAGTGTGTTACTGGGGTTGGGCTTGCAGGTTTCAGATGCACAAACCAAGCCAAATGTTCTTACTCTTTTCCTGTTGCCAGTTGATTTAAATGTAGAACTCTCAGCTCCTTCTCCAGCATCATGTCTTCCTGAATGCTGCTATAATAACAATGGACTAAACCTCTGAATTGTAAGCCAACCCCAAATAAATGTTTTTCTTTATATGAACTGCCTTGTTCATGGTATCTCTTCACAGCAATAGAAACTCTAACTAATAAAATAGATCTAGTCTAGTGTTTAGTAGAATTCTTTTTTTTTAATTAGGTATTTTCTTCATTTACATTTCCAATGCTATCCCAAAAGTCCCCCATACCCTCACCCCACTCCCCTACCCACCCACTCCCACTTCTTGGCCCTGGCATTCCCCTGTACTGAGGCATATAAAGTTTGCAAGACCAATGGGCCTCTCTTTCCAATGATGGCCGACTAGGCCATCTTCTGATACATATGCAGCTAGAGACACGAGCTCTGGGGGGGGGTGCCACCTATAGGGTTGCAGACCCCTTTAGCTCCTTGGGTACTTTCTCTAGCTCCTCCATTGGGGTCCCTGTAATCCATCCAATAGCTGACTGTGAGCATCCACTTCTGTGTTTGCTAGGCAGAATTCTTATTCCTTTTTGAAACTTTGTGATTCTGGCCTTCATTGTCTTTATCAGTCCAGGATTCTGGTCTTCTGAAGTCATTCCAGATATGCTCTGATTGTAGTCAAATATTTTCATGCCTATATCTCTACGTTCTTTCAAATTCTTCCCAGAATCGAGTTCCAAAGATTTAAGACATTATAGTGAAGTATAATCACAACAGTAAACCAGTCCTCTGATACCAGTTTTCTGTATTAGTCATCTTATTACAGGTGTAATAAAAATATTTGAGAGAATAGATTAAGGGAAGACATTTAGCTTAGCTCATGTTTTCAGAGTTTTCTGTCCATAATGGATAGGAAAGCATAGTTCAGGTCACTGTGATCAGGACATAGGTAAAAAAGAGAAGAAACAAACAGAGAAAATAAACTCCCAAAGCTTTACCCTCAATGATCTACTTCCTCCTCTTGTACTGCTCTACTGACTGATAACATTGTTCATATTTATGTGTTCATTAACTATTTGTTTAAATTAATTATAGAAATACCTATTTGAAATTTTGTTGATTTTGAAGTAATTCCTTTTTTAATTGTTGAGAGATATGTGGTGATATATTTTGAATATTGGATACTTATTAGACACATTATTTAAAAATACCTTCTTCAATTCTGTGTGTTATCTTGTTGCTTTATTGGTAATATTGTTTGAATCAAAAATGTTTTTAATTCTGATGAAATGCAATTTATCCATATTTGGTTTTGCTGATTTTGTTGCAGTATCATTTCCAATAATTCATTGCTAAATACAAGGGCACAAAGATGTAGCTCTGGGATTTCTTCTAAAAGTTTTATAAATTTAACTCTTACTTATAAGTCTTTGATCAGTTTTAAAATAAATTATATAATGTTGTATTATTATTTGAAAATGAAACATGTTCCATGCATTTAGAAAAAAAACATATCTAGAAACCTAGTGCATTATCTAGTAACTAAATGATATAATTAATTCTTTAAAAGTTTGAGGGGAGCTGGGTGGTGGTGGCACACGCCTTTAATCCCAGCACTTGGGAGGCAGAGGCAAGCAGATTTGAGTTTGAGGCCAGCCTGGTCTACAAAGTGAGTTCCAGGACAGCCAGGGCTACACAGAGAAATGCTGTCTTGAAAGAACCGCCCCCCAAAAAAAGTTTGAGGAGAAGTACCGTGCAAGAACTGATAATGCTGCTCCTAGAAACCATAGGTCGTTACACAAAAGCCCATGTGCTTAAACAAACAAGATTCGGAAAAGAAAAAGATGTGTCATATGAGGAATATCTTCCTATTTGTTGTTGGCCTGTCTCCAGAGACTCCAAAAACAATGTTTTACCAGAAAACTCTTTCCACTGTTACAATCGTGGCATAACTAACCACTTTCTCATTGGATATGAAGAGCAATCCTACAAAGAGGATACATATCTGGTACTGCGAATCTGGGTAAAAACTGATAGCTTAGGGAATCACAGTTCCTAAGGACGAGTATACTGCTAATGTATTGTGAAATGGACACGTAGCTAAAATATCTTTGAAATATTTACATCTATACTCTAGACAAATGCTGCTGTTAGACAAATGTTGGCTACTGAGAGAGAAAAGTATTTAGAGCCTTCTACAAAAGTGAACTATACAAACCACAAAACCAATTTACTTAGTCAAGATTTGCCCACCTGTGCAATAGAGGCACAAATGCTGTGGGGGTAGCCAGTCACCTTTTGATTGGATCTGAGATACACTGTACTAAATGGAACCTTTGCCTGTTACTATAAGCCTGGTTTTTAGGTATGTTTCTTATTTTGGCAATTGTGCGATGGTCACTAGATGTTAATACAAGAAAAGCTGTGTGGTTTACATCTCTCTGTACTATTTTTATAACTTTAACTTTTTATTATTTTTTTATCTTTCCAATTGTTGTGAAATCCTAAAATTGCTTCGAAGTAGGATTGAAAACAAAACTCTGTGACATAGTGTAACATTACTTAACATTGATTTGTATTAGAGGTAAGCATCATATAACATTAAATTCATCTTAAGGATACTTATACTATTCAGGTTAGTGGATTTCAGCACATTCACATGCTCTCCAGCCATCATAGCTAGTTTTAGAGCATTTTCATCACCTCCAAAAGAATTTTCTGTACCATGAAGCAATCACTTTTTGTTTTGTTCTCCTCCCCGCCTTTGGAAACCACTAAACTGATGATGGATTTGCCTCCTCTCTGCATTTCATATATACTAGATGGAACAGTCTGTGCTCTTTTCTACTTTTGTTTTTTCCCTTTAAATCTTAGGTATACACTAAGGAAAATTTAAAACAGATGTTTTAAAAAATCTGTACACTAGAGATTTATTCTATTGTTGTGTCTTTTCTTGGTTTAGGTCAGCCCTAAATACATATACAAATGAGCAATGCTTAATGGACTCCACAGCTGGCATTTACATGTACATATGTGTGCGTCTTTGTAACAATAATAATTAAAGAAGGAGACCTTGTGAAGCTGAGGAGTAAGGATATATAGGAGGAGTTGCAGGGGGTGAAGCTAAGGTGGAAATTATACAAATACTGCATTCATGTATAAAATTCTCAAAAATAAATAAAAATATAAATGTTATAAGTTGTGCAAAATGATCATTAGTGACCTAAATCATAATAGCTGAAATCACAAACAATTGGAAATATTAATTCACTGATGAGTGTATGAAAAGTATGGAATAGACATACAGTGGGATACTAAAAAAGGTTGAAGTACATGATGTAACATGGGTAAACCTTAGAAATGTTACTCTAAATTGAATCATATTATTTAAGTTGTCATATGCAGATATGTTTTAAGGCTTTATATAATATAAAAACTTTAGCAAAACTACTGAAACAATTGATTCAAAGGTACACAAAAATAGTTTAATATTGAGTTCAATATTTGTAGGTGTCCAAATTTTTGTAAATGTGACACCCTCCATTAAACTGTATATGTAATAGGTATAAGAATATTTGTATGTATCATGAAGGTTTACTAAATCAATAGCACAAATGTATTCTGCAGAAAAGCGACTTTTTAGTATGTGTAGAAAATATACCTAAAACAATCTCTAAAATTTTACATGTAAGATTGTAATTTTTGTTTTGCTTCCAGGAATTTGTGCTTTATAAGAATTAACACGTTTGGGAAGATACAATAGAAATATAGAAAGTAAGAATGTTCAATTTTAGTTCATCTTTATGCATTTGCGTTCTCATCCTTTTAAAATGCCAAAGACTACATAAATGTTCACATATGCATAAAATGGCTTAAAACTACACTAAGCTGTTAACACTGTTTACCTCTAAGAAGTTGTTAAAGAGGGAAAAGTTGAGAAAATTTTTTTATTTAAAATCCTATGTTTTGTTGCTTTGTTTTCTCCTGATAATTATGTGATTTTAAGTCTCTTTACTTTGGGGGGGGGGGCGTGTGGTTCAACTGACTGTGGTTCACACAGCAGGATTAGATACTATTATTTTGTGTGACTCTCTTAATTTTGCACATTAGGAAATGGATCCAGAAAATGAAGTGCCTTATTCAGGCACAGCCTGTACTAGAAGCACTTCGGGGAAGTAAATCCTCCAGACTCTTGGAGTTCTTTTTCCATTCCCCCACACCTGTTCAGTTACATTGCCCATTCGTATGAAATATAATCACAAAACCATCAGTCATTCCAAATGTTCCAAGGATGTTTCCGGAGTGCACGATTCAGAACAGCAATGGAAAGATTCTCACAGTACAATATTTGTCTGTTACCATAATCCTAAAAACGGCAATCACATTTCCAAGAATGAAAACAGATGCAAATGTATAAGCATTTGGAACTGAAACATAGGCATGTGTTCAGAGGCCATGAATAGCTTCTTTTTCCTCCCTAGACATAGTTTAACGATGTGATCTTTTCAGCTTTCAGAAGAGCAACGGCTGAGATTCCAGCTTAATCCTTAGGTAACAACCCCCATTGAGGCCAGTTGGGACTGTGCCTAGTATCTTATGTAGGGAATTCTATATTAATGGTGTGGCTGTTGGGGAGGAAAGGGGTGTCATAATGACCTTCAGACCTAGTAACTACCTGAATGTCTGGCTGATGAGATTTGTGTTGTGAAAAATATTCAATAACTACATTGCTAGAATTTAAAAATACAGTCTAAATATTTATTTGATCCATATTATAGGAGATAGATAGTGTCTTTTTCATATTTAGGATAACAATTGAGAAGGAATTGACTAGAGTTTTCACTGCTTTATTTACTCAGAGGATTTCAAAGCACGGTTCTCTAGACCACCAGCAGTAGTGAGACTTGTATTTAAAATTTGCTTTTTAAAAGACAGACTGTTGTCAGCCAAAATGAGAAATTTCACTACCATTTGTAAATAACTATTAGCTTTATATCTCCTTTGAACCAAGCTCTGTGCTATGTTTGTCAGTGTATATTATAACATTTAATTTTTCAAGCAAGGCATTTTATGTACTATTTATGTAAGGTTGGCACTTAAAGCCAAAGCACTGATCTCCAAACTATAAAGTAGGTGACCCAGATTTCTTTTCTGTACTCATCCACTTAGTCCATCCACTTTATACTATTGCTGCAATGACACTACTTCTACATTTCTAACATTTTCATGTGACAGAGAGTTAACATCAGAATTCTGGTTTCATCGCTTACTGTGTGACTCCAGGTAGCACCCTTCCTTTGGGATTCAGTTTATTTGTGAAATGAGAGTGCTATATTTACCTTTAACATTTCCATCAACAGACCCTCATATATTCTTCATACATTTATTGTATTTTAGTTTATATTTTTCTAACCTTTATCCTTAATTTAAAAATAGATATTCCAGAGTTTTGAGTTTTGCATCGCATGTTTTGATTATATTCACCTCCAATGTTTCCCAGATTTACCCAGCCTGCCTATCCACCCAAATTTATGTACTCCTCTTTAAAATCCTTCAAGATCTCTGTGTGTGATCAAAAATATTTTTGAAAGTGTTATCCTGAGACATCCGGGCACCTTCCCTGCCAGAGAAGAGGTGTCTGTCTGAACCGGAAGAGAGTTGCCTGAGCATCTGCGGGAGACATCTTGGTTCCCAGACACCACCAAGACTAGTCTGCACAGGTGAGAGTGTGGACTACAGAAGCTAAAAGTGGGAGCCACAGATCTTCTGAGACAGTCCTTGTTTCAGGCTCCAGACATCCGGGCACCTTCCCTGCCAGAGGAGAGCTGTCCGCCCAGCCCAGAAGGGAGTTGCCGGAGCATCTGTGGGAGGCATCTTGGTTCCCGGATTCCACCAAGACTAGTCTTCGAAGGTGAGAGTGTGGACTACTGAAGTTAACAGCTTCTGGGACAGGTCCTGTTTCGGGCCTTGATCTTCTGCCAAGAGGCAAATGCAAACGCCAGATATCTGTGCCCATTCCCCGAAAGAGGAGAGCCTACCTGCAGAGAGTGCTCTGACCACTGAAACTCAGGAGAGAGCTAGTCTCCCAGGTCTGCTGATAGAGGTTAACATAATCATGAGAGGAACAATGTCTAACCAGAGACAACTATAACAACTGATTCCAGAGATTACCAGATGGTGAAAGGCAGACATAAGAATCTTACTAAAAGAAACCAAGACCACTCACCATCATCAGAAACCAGCACTTCCACATCAGCCAGTTCTGGGCCCCCAACACACCCAAAAATCTAGACCCATATTTAAAGGCATATCTCATGATGATGGTAGAAGACATCAAGAAGGACATTAATAACTCACTTAAAGAAATACAAGGGGAACACTGCTAAAGAGTTGCAAGTCCTTAAAGAAAAACAGGAAAACACATCCAAACAGGTAATGGAAATGAACAAAACCATACTAAACCTAAAAAGGGAAGTAGATACAATAAAGAAAACCCAAAGTGAGGCAATGGTGGAGATAGAAACCCTAGGAAAGGAATCTGGAACCATAGATGCCAGCATCAGCAACAGAATACAAGAGATGGAAGAGAGAATCTCAGGTGCAGAAGATTCCATAGAGAACAACTGCACAACAATCAAAGAAAATGCAAAATGCAAAAAGATCCTAACTCAAAACATCCAGGAAATCCAGGACACAATGAGAAGACCAAACCTACAGATAATAGGAGTATATGAGAATGAAGATTTTCAACTTAAAAGGCCAGCAAATATCTTCAACAAAATTATAGAAAAAAACTTCCCAAACCAAAAGGAAGATATGCCCATGAACATACAAGAAACCTACAGAACTCCAAATAGACTGGACCAGAAAAGAAATTCCTCCAGAGACACATAATAATCAGAAAAACAAAGGTACTAAATAAAGATAGAATATTAAAAGCAGTAAGGGAAAAAGGTCAAGTAACACATGAAGGCAGGCCTAACAGAATTACACCAGATTTTTCACCACAGACTATGAAAGCCAGAAGATCCTGGAAAGATGTTATACAGACACTAAGAGAACACAAATGCCAGCCCAGGTTACTATACCCAGCGAAACTTTCAATTACGATAGGTGGAGAAACCAATGTATTTCACTACAAAACCAAA
Source organism: Mus musculus (assembly GCF_000001635.26). Classification (NCBI taxonomy): domain Eukaryota; kingdom Metazoa; phylum Chordata; class Mammalia; order Rodentia; family Muridae; genus Mus; species Mus musculus. The sequence continues at coordinate 106,812,672 of NC_000086.7, forward strand.
TTCACACATTATCTTTTCACAAATCCAGCCCTTCAAAGGATAATAACAGGAAAAAAAAAACAACAATACAAGGATGGAAACCACATCCTAGAAAAAGCAAGAAAGTAATCCTTCAACAAACCTAAAAAAAGACATGAATAAACAGAATGCCAATGTTGACAACAAAAATAATAGGAAGCAACAATTACTTTTCCTTAATATCTCTTAATATCAATGGACTCAACTCCCCAATAAAAAAACATAGAATAACAGACTGGCTACACAAACAGGACCAACATTTTGCTGTTTACAGGAAACTCATCTCAGGGAAAAAGACAGAAACTACATCAGAATGAAAAACTGGAAAACAATTTTGCAAGCAAATGATCTGAAGAAACAAGCTGGAGTAGCCATTCTATTATCTAATAAAATCGACTTCCAACCGAAAGTCATCAAAATAGACAAGGAGGGGCACTTCATACTCATCAAAGGTAAAATCTTCCAAGAGGAACTTTCAATTCTGAATATCTATGCTCCAAATACAAGGGCAGCCACATTCATTAAAGAAACTTTAGTAAAGCTCAAAGCACACATTGCATCTCACACAATAATAGTGAGAGACTTCAACACACCACTTTCATCAATGGACAGATCATGGAAAGAGAAACTAAACAGGGACACAGTGAAACTAACAGAAATTATAAAACAAATGGATCTAATAGATATCTACAGAACATTTTATCCTAAAACAAAAGGATATACCTTCTTCTCAGCACCTCATGGTAACTTCTCCAAAATTGACCATGGAATTGGTCACAAAACAAGCCTCAAGAGATACAAAAATGTTGAAATTGTCCATGCATCCTATCAGATCACCATGAACTGAGGCTGATCTTCAATAACAAAATAAATAATAGAAAGCCAACATTCACGTGGAAACTGAACAAAGCTCTTCTCAATGATACCTTGGTCAAGGAAGGAATAAAGAAAGAAATTAAGGACTTTTTAAAGTTTATTGAAAACGAAGTCACAACATACCCAAACTTATGGGACACAATGAAAGCATTTATAAGAGGAAAACTCATAGCTCTGAGTGCCTCCAAAAAAGAAACTAGAGAGAGCACACACTAGCAGATTGACAACACACCTAAAAGCTCTAGAACAAAAGGAAGCAAATTCACCCAAGAGGATTAGAAAGCAGGAAATAATCAAACTCAGGGAGCGAAATCAACCAAGTAGAAACAAGAATTATTCAAATAATCAACCAATCAAGGAGCTGTTTCTTTGAGAAAATCAACAAGATAGATAAACCCTTAGCCAGACTCACTAGAGGGCACAGGGACAGCATCCTAATTAACAAAATCAGAAATAAAAAAGGGAGACATAACAACAGATCCAGAAGAAATCCAAAACACCATCAGATCCTTCTACAAAAGGCTATACTCAACAAAACTGGAAAACCTGGATGAAATGGACAAATTTCTAGACAGATACCAGGTACCAAAGTTAAATCAGGATCAGGTTAATGATCTAAACAGTCCTATATCCCCTAAAGAAATAAAAGCAGTCATTAATAGTCTCCCAACCAAAAAAAGGCCAGGACCAGATGGGTTTAGTGCAGAGTTCTATCAGACCTTCAAAGAAAATCTAATTCCAGTTCTTCACAAATTTTCCACAAAACAGAAGCAGAAGGTCCTCTATGCAACTCATTCTATGAAGACACAATTACTCTGATACCTTACCACAGAAAGACCCAGGAAAGCTATAGGACTTCAGACCAATATCCCTTATGAATATCAATGCAACAATACTCAATAAAATTCTTGCTAACCGAATCCAAGAATACATCAAAACAATCATCCATCCTGACCAATTAGGTTTCATTCCAGGGATGCAGGAATGGTTTAATGTACAGAAATCTATCACCATAATCAACTACATAAACAAACTCAAAGACAAAAACACATGATCATCTCATTAGATGGGGAGAAAGCATTTGACAAAATCCAACACCCATTCATGATAAAAGTCTTAGAATGATCAGGAATTCAATGCCCATACCTAAACTTGATAAAAGCAATCCACAGCAAACCAGTAGCCAACATCAAAGTAAATGGTGAGAAACTGGAAGAAATCCCACTAAAATCAGGGACTAGACAAGGCTGCCCATTTTCTCCCTACCTATTCAACATTGTACTTGAAGTCCTAGCCAGAACAATTTGACAACAAAAGGAGATCAAGGGGATACAAATTGGAAAGGAAGAAGTCAAAATATCACTTTTTGCTGATGATATGATAGTATATTTAAGTGACCCTAAAAATTCCACCAGAGAACTCCTAAACCTGAAAAACAGCTTCAGTGAATTAGCTGGATCGAAAATTAACTCATACAGATGATGGCCTTTCTGTACATAAAGGATAAACAGGCTGAGAAATAAATTAGTGAAATAACACCCTTCTTAATAGTCACAAATAATATAAAATACCTTGGCGTGACTCTAACTAAGGAAGTGAAAAATCTGTATGATAAGAACTTCAAGTCTCTGAAGAAAGAAATTAGAGAAGATCTCAGAAGATGGAAAGATCTCCCATGCTCATGGATGGGCAGAATCAATATAGTAAAAATGGCTATCTTGCCAAAAGCAATCTACAGATTCAATGCAATCCCCATCAAAATTCCAACTCAATTATTCAACAAATTAAAAAGGGCAATCTGCAAATTCATCTGGAATAACAAAAACCAAGGATAGCAAAAACTCTTCTCAAGGATTAAAAAAAAAAAAAAAAAAAAAACCTCTGGTGGAATCACCATGCCTGACCTAAAGCTGTACTACATAGCAATTTTTATAAAAACTGCATGGTACTGGTATAGCGACAGACAAGTAGACCAAGGGAATAGAATTGAAGACCCAGAAATGAACCCACACACCTATGGTCACTTGATCTTTGACAAGGGAGCTAAAACCATCCAGTAGAAAAAAGACAGCCTTTTCAACAAATGGTGCTGGCACAACTGGTGGTTATCATGTAGAAGAATGTGATTTGATCCATTCCTATTTCCTTGTACTAAGGTCAAATCTAAAGGGATCAAGAACTCCACAGAAAACCAGAGACACTGAAACTTATAGAGGAAAAAGTGGGGAAAATCCTGGAAGATATGGGCACAGGTGAAAAATTCCTGAGTAGAACAGCAATGGCTTGTCCTATAAGATTGAGAATGGAAAAATAGGACCTCATAAAATTGCAAAGCTTCTGTAAGGTAAAAGACACCGTCAATAAGACCAAAAAACCATCAACAGATTGGGAAAGGACCTTTACCTATCCTAAATCAGATAGGGGACTAATATCCAATATATATAAAAAACTCAAGAACATGGACTCCAGAAAATCAAATAACCCCATTAAAAATGGGGTACAGAGCTAAACAACGAATTCTCACCTGAGGAATACCGAATGGGTGAGAAACACCTGAAAAAAATGTTCGGCATCCTTAATCATCAAGGAATTGCAAATCAAAAGAACCCTGAGATTCCACCTCACAACAGTCAGAAAGGCTAAGATCAAAAATTCATGTGACAGCAGATCTTGGCGAGGATGTGGCGAAAGAGGAACACTCCTCCATTGTCGGTGGAATTGTAAGCTTGTACAACCACTTGGGAAATCAGTCTGGTGGTTTCTCAGAAAATTGGACATAGTACTACCGGAGGATCCAGCAATACCTCTCCTGGGCATATATCCAGAAGATGTTCCAACTGGTAAGAAGGTCACATGCTCCACTATATTCATAGCAGCCTTATTTGTAATAGCCAAAAGCTGGAAAGAACCCAGATGTCCCCCAATAGAGGAATGGATACAGAAAATCTGGTACATTTACACAATGGAGTACTACTCAGCTACAAAAATAAATGAATTTATGAAATTCCTAGGTAAATGGATGGACCTGGAGGGCATCATCCTGAGTGAGGTAACCCAATCACAAAAGACCTCAAACAATATGTACTCAGTGTTAAGTGGATATTAGCCCAGAACCTTAGAATACCCAAGATATAAGATCCAATTTGTGAAACTCATGAAACTGAAGAATGGCGACCAAAGTGTGAACATTTTGCCCCTTCTTAGAATTCGGAACAAAACACCCATGGAAGGAGTTACAGAGACAAAGTTTGGAGCTGAGACGAAAGGATGACCATCTAGAGACTGCCATATCCGGGGATCCATCCCATAATCAGCTTCCAAACGCTGACACCATTGCATACACTAGCAAGATTTTATCGAAAGGACCCAGATATAGCTGTCTCTTGTGAGACTATGCCGGGGCCTAGCAAACACAGAAGTGGATGCTCACAGTCAGCTATTGGATGGATTACAGGGCCCCCAATGCAGGAGCTAGAGAAAGTACCCAAGGAGCTAAAGGGATCTGCAACCCTATAGGTGGAACAACAATATGAACTAACCAGTATCCCCCGGAGTTCGTGTCTCTAGCTGCTTATGTATCAGAAGATGTCCTAGTCGGCCATCATTGGGAAGAGTATTGCAAACTTTATATGCCTCAGTACAGGGGAACGTCAGGGCCAAGAAGTGGGAGTGGGTGGGTGGGGAAGTGGGTGGGGTAGCGTGTTGGGGACTTTTGGGATAGCATTGGAAATGTAAATGAAATAAATACCTAATTAAAAAAAAACAGTAAAAAAGGATAGAAAGAAAGATGATGTTATCTTCCCATTGGAAAATGTTTGACTTATCATAGACTACACACTTAGAGAAAACTGACTCTATTTCCCCAACAGCTATTAATTGTCTAGGAGTAAAACTGTGTGGTCTGCTCCCCCCTCCAGGCTGGAGTTTGGTCTGATAGGCTTAGACTGAATTTTATGCATCATGTCCCAACCACTTTGAGTTTATACACTTAGCTATCCTGCTATATTTCAAAGATGCCTCCATGCAGTCATTCACCTTCTCTGGCTCTCAGACTTTTTCTGCCTTCTTTCACAATTATCCCTGAACCTTGGGATGGTGGGTTGCAATAAATTTATTCCCTCTATGGATGCATGCTCGTCAGTCTCTTATTCTCTATATATCAGGTAGTTGTGAGTTTCTGTGTTCATCAATCTGATGCAAACAGAACTTTTTTTTCATAATGACTGAGGAACATACTGATGCAAGGATATGTGATGATGATTCATTAGAAGAAATACCATGTCTATTTATCAGCAAAATAGTAGGTTCTTTTCTAAGGCATATGACCTGTCTAGACGCAGGTGCTTGGTCCAACAAAAGTGGAAGGAATGGGTTTCATCTTGTGAAATAGGCCTTAAATTCAATTAGAATGTGGTCAGTTACCCCATGACATTCATGCTACTATTGCAGCACTGGCTACATTTTGCCAGGCAATCACAGTTGTAACTTGTAGAATCCACAGCTGGATATAATTGAAAATTACTTTTCTCCTCTGGGAGCTTGCATTGAACTTTCCAGTATTATAAAAGCTAGACAACAGGGATGAAGCTTCTAGGTTCACTTGAGCTTTTGTTTCATCATATTGTATGACTCAAGTATGTGGTATCTTTAGCTGTAAGGATTTTACAAGCACGTTCTGGAGGGTAACCAAGAGCAATACAATAACCTGTAATGTTTGTGGGGAGGGCAGTATATGAGACCTCATTGTTGAATGACTCCAAAAGAAGTACCATTACTAGCACGGGGCTGTTTGCTAACCTCTGGTATCTAGTAGGGACATTGTTACCTTGTTATAGGCTAACTAAATTTTACCTCTTTTTATGTGAAAGTATATATGTATTAGGAAGTTTCTATAGTGATAAATTTCCATATGTTTTTTTGAAAGGTCTTAATAGCTGATTAGTATTCCATTGTGTAAATGGACCATATTTTCTGTATCCAATCTTCTGTCATGGGATATTGGTGGTTGTTTCCAGATTCTGGCTATCATAAATAAGGCCGCTATGAACATAGTTGAATAGGTGCCCCTGTGGCATGGTGGGACATCTTTTGGATATATTCCCAAGAGTGGTATAGCTGGGTCTTCCCGTAGATCTATTTCCAATCTTCTGAGGAACTCCAGATTGATTTCCAGAGTGGTTGTACCAGTTTGCGATCCCACCAGCAATGGAGGAGTGTTTCTCTTTCTCCACATCCTCACCAGCATCTGCTGTCACCTGAGGTTTTGATCTTAGCCATTCTGATTGGTGTAAGGTAGAATCTCAGGGCCATTTTGATTCGCATTTCTCTGATCACTACGCACTTGAACATTTCTTTAGATGCTTCTCAGCCATTTTAGATTCCTCCATTGTGAATTCTCAGTTTAGTTCTATAATCCATTTGCTCACAAAAATAGACCTAGCATGACTGCACTCTTGGGGGGTGGGCAACAAGCAGCTGAAAGAGTCAGATGCAGATATTGGCACCCAACCAATGGAAAGAAGCTGCTGACCCCTGTGGCTAAATTAGGGAAAGGCTGAAAGAACCTAAGGAGGTGGGCAACCTGGTAGGAGGACCAGCCGTCTCAATTAACCTGGACACCTGAGATCTCTCAAACACTGGACCACCAACCAGGCAGCATATACCAGCTGATATGAGTCCTCCAACACATGTACAGCAGAGGACTGGTGGGTCTGGGTTCAATCAGGGATGATACACCTAATCCTCAAGAGACTAGAGGCTCCTTTAGAGGTCATGTGGGGTAGGAGGGTTGGGGGTGAAGACATCCTTGTGGCGACAGGGGGTGGGGAGGAGGTATGGGATGTGTAACAGTCCAAAGGTGGACTGTGAGGGGGGAATAAAATCTGGAGTGTAAAAAATACAATAAAATAAAATAAAATAAAATAGAAAAGTTATTGATTAAAGATCTTCACATATTTGATCTTAGATTTTTTTTGTCACTCACTCCCTTGCTAGAATTAACTGCAAATTAAACGCCATTTTGAGAATATTTCTACAGTAACTATTCAATGATTCAGAATGACAAAAGTCAATGAAAGATACAATTGGATCTATGTAAAGTAGGTCTGCAGAAGAGATAATCATATAGAACACTGGCCCAAGTATTTGGTAAATTTAGTGAAATTTATGAAGTTACCAATTTATGAAGTTTGACTAATAATAATTGGGATAAACTTCAATATTTTTATCATTATAAGATTGCTGAAGTCCAATGAAAAGGGGGGAAGTATCAAAGCATCCAGAGGGGAAATACAGTCTCATGGATAATTGTCCATTTAAAACAATATTGGTGAAGATAATAATAAATTTGGGGTTTTACCACACATTTACAAATAAAATATATGATATATTATATATTTATGTTCAATATATATATAATATTACCAAAATGCATGATAGATGGAAATGGAGGCATGGTGTAAAATTATTGCATTATTTCTGGGTTGCTCTGATATTATTTGGTTATAGACTTGACAAATTAAATATGTATAATGAATCATATGATAAATACTAAAGCCCCACAAAATATGTAGACAATCAGTCAATAAAGAAGATGAAATGGAGTAGAAAAATGACACAATTCAAAAGAAAACAGACTATAGGACAAATATGGGGGCTGGAGAGATGGCTCCGTTGTTAAGAGCACTGACTGCTCTTCAAGAAGCTCTGAGTTCAATTCCCAGTACTCACATGGTGGCTCACAATCATCTGTAATGGAATCTGATTCCCCTTTCTGGTGTGCATGAACACAGAGTACTCATATACATTAAATAAATAAATATTTTAAAAACCAATATGCTGATAAATTAAATTCCAGACACATTGAATACTATCCTAAGTGTTAATAGTCTAAATGTTCCATTTAAAGAGAACAGATAAAGTGGACAAAAAAATACTTTATAATTTCTGGAATAAATATGCTCTGAAGATCAATCTCTAAATCCATTTATCTAAGTAGATGAAACTAAGCAAAACAGTCTTGGATCAGGAATATAAATGAAGCTATACTTTATCCCCAAGTAACTTATAGATTAATTAGTAGAAAATAAGATTAGTTCTATAATTGAACATGATGTTTCTATATTTTATATTTTATTTTATGAGAACAAGAGCCTTTCTACACTATTTTGTTCACTTAAGCAAGCAAAGATTAATAACAGAACAATTTTCAAAATGTATACAGATTTTTTAAAAATCTGGCACACAGTTTTTGCATATTCCACAGAATCCATTATTTGCTTCATTAAAATACAAGGGCATAGAAGGTTGGGAAGGGAGATATGGGAGAGGCTGCCGGCAGGAATTGCAAGGGGATGTGATGTAAATTATATTTTAATTTACAAACAATGCATGGTTGAAATATTTCCTTTATTTTAGCAAGGTAGATAAAACAGATGTAAGGCAATAGTGCAAAACAAACCTTAGCTTTAGAAAAAGAATGTAATAGAGAAACAACAAATTCAATATTTTGCAAATGAATAAAACAAGGGTTTTGTTCATTTGCAAAAACCCTTAGATGTACACCTTCAGTTTTTTCTATTGAGAGATGTCCTATTTGCTGTCCTCAGAAAATTCATGGATGAGCATGCATAAAAGAACAAATATATTTATGCATATGTGTAACATTATTCTACATCCTTGCCAATATACTTAGGTATTCAGATTGCTTGCCAGAGGCTTTTCTGGCAAGTATGATTAAATACTAACATTTGAGCTACGATCTAACTTGTAATTCTGTATATGTCTATGGTGTGAGAAATGAGACAGTATGTATACAGTGATCTGAGTCTAGAGGAAACTCATTTAATTCTGCCTAGAGAGTGTGGACAGCAAGAAGACTTTTCAGAAGAGGATGCAATTTATAGTAATCCAGAGAAACACAAAAAAATATAATGATTCCTCATCATTAAGGTTCAGGAAGAGGACAGACTATGCACAAATCAAGTAAGGAATGATGACAAAGAAAATATAATTCACTGAAGGAGAAGCATACAATATAAACTGTTTAGTGGAGAGATCTGTAGGTGAGATGTAGTTGAATGGAAAATATTCCTCTTTCTCCCACTCCTTCCAGTTACTTCTTACTAAGTGCTTAAAAGCATCAGACACAATTCGATGCTTTATGTAAATCACTTCATTTGAATCTTGCAACAGTACTGTGTATTACTCTCATGCTAGGTGTACAGAAACAACTTGCGCAAAGTTGCTGGACAATAGGAAAGTCTTATTTATGCTATTTAAGTTATTATCTTCAATAGATTCACCATGGGAAAAATACTTTCTTCTTCTCTAATTCCCTTTTCTAAAGAAGCATAGCCTAGGCGGTAGGAGCAAGATGACTAAGGGAATTTCGTCCTTCGGAAAGCATCACAATGAGAAGCACACACTGTGCTGCTGCTGTGGCTCTATGGCCTACACCTTCAGAAGTTGACCTGTGACAAATGTGACTTCCCTGCCAAGCACAAGAGAACGTATAACTGGAGTGTAAAGGCTAAGAGACAAAACATTTCCTGGACATGGCAGATGAGGCACCTAAATATGTCTATCACAGATTCAGACCTGGATTTTGTGAAAGGGCGACACCTAAATCCAAGAGGGCAGCTGTTGCAGTATCCAGTTCATCTTGAGGATTTCAATCAGTCATAAAATAAATGTTCGTTTGGAGCTGAGATGAAAGGATGGACCATGTAGAGACTGCCATATCCAGGGATCCACCCCATAATCAGCATCCAAACGCTGACACCATTGCATACCCTAGCAAGATTTTATTGAAAGGACCCAGATGTAGCTGTCTCTTGTGAGACTATGCCGGGGCCTAGCAAACACAGAAGTGGATGCTCACAGTCAGCTAATGGATGGATCACAGGGCTCCCAATGGAGGAGCTAGAGAAAGTAGCCAAGGAGCTAAAGGGATCTGCAACCCTATGGGTGGAACAACATTATGAACTAACCAGTACCCCGGAGCTCTTGCCTCTAGCTGCATATGTATCAAAAGATGGCCTAGTCGGCCATCACTGGAAAGAGAGGCCCATTGGACACGCAAACTTTATATGCCCCAGTACAGGGGAACGCCAGGGCCAAAAAAAAAAAAAAAAAAAAAAAATGGGAATGAGTGGGTAGAGAAGTGGGGGGGGGGGGGAGGGTATGGGGGACTTTTGGGATAGCACTGGAAATGTAATTGAGGAAAATATGTAATAAAAATAAATAAATAAATAAATAAAATAAAATAAATGTTCTGGTTTCAAAAACTGAAGAAAAAAAAAGCATAGTGGGGTAAGTTGACTAACAGAATGTCTAGATAGGTCCTGGTTCTTGGTTACCCTTTCAGAACTTGATGTTAAGATCCTATTGCTAAAGACACTATTAAACTTTAGTCATAGGCTATAAAACAATCAAACTGGTACTGACCTAGACATTTCACCCCTGTTGCCTAGCTTTCATAGTGCTAGAAGGTGCTATCCATGCTACTGGGGGAAAAATATCACTAGTCTTACTCAGCTGTGAACCCTGTAAACTATACTATAAAACTGACAAATACATATCCACTGAGGTATAACTGTTATGGGAGTAACCACCTAGTCTTTGATTGGATTTGAAGGCCACTTCACAAGATGCAACTCACGCCTGGTACTATTACTTGGGCCCCAAATCCACAGTTGGCTACATCATAGGCTCTAGGGGAGAACCTACTACTGTTATTCTGAGAAATAGACATAGTCATAAATTGATCCTTAAATTCTTATCTGTATATGCAAAGAATAAGTAATTTCTCAATCAATGTCAGAAAAGCTTCTTTTTGTAGTAGACAGTAATTAGAACAGACACCTACAACTGGCCAACATGCAGAAAGTTAGAGACTATGATATGTTCATCTTTAAACAGGACAACCATGTTATACCCCCTACCCTCAAAATGTAGGGATCATCATGGAAAAGCTGGTGAAAAAAGATTGTAAGAATCAGAGATAGTGGGGATCTGTAGTAAAACTGAATTTTCTGGACACAACAGTACTCTTTCATGTATGGACTCACAGCAGTTGTCACTGCATGTATGCACTAGATTTGTACAAGGTAGAGCTGGCCAAAATACCAGCATGGATCAGGGAGGGACTCCAAGTTTGACTACTGCTGGGGAGCTGTTCTACCAGAAAATAATGGCAACTCATGCCTGGTACTATTACTTGGGCCCCAAATCCACAGTTGGCTACATCATAGGCTCTAGGGGAGAACCTACTACCAGCAAATAATGGCTTCTGGGAAAAGGATTGTCAATGTCCTTCAGGGATGAGGTTCCTGAAAGGTTCCATGCTCCAGTAAGTGATTATACACCCATTACACCAAGTGGACTCAGTTTTTAAAAAAAGCACACAAAGTCGAGATATTTGTGTATAGATAGTGGAGAAACTGAGTAAGAGAAAAAGAGGATGTTTGATCAAAATGTATTCTGTGCATGTATGAAATTCTCAAACAATATAAAAGCAACAAAAAATTAACAAGACAGTTGAACATCTTAGTTCTTTCAAGTCTGGGATTCCAGAAAATTTAACATCATATGGATATGAAAACAAAAACCAAAGAAATATATTAGGTTGTTTTTCTAATTTTGAAATGAGCATTGACAAAATGCAGACATTGGGTAGGAAAAAATACCTGGGAGGTAGAATTTTTAAAGTCAATAACTCAGAGAGAGCCTGGAAAGTATCTAAAACCCACGATACATGTGGCTAGAGATCAAAAATACCAGGGACTTGGAAAAAATAAACAACCACAGCGTAACTACCTGCCTAAATCAAAGAGGCTTTTGCAGGGAGAGTATGTATCTTTTAAAGGCTTGAAAGACAGTCCAAATTGAGGGAACAGGGAAACACACAACTTGTACAGATTGGGGAAAGGAATTTCAAAGAACCCAGACTAGGGTTCATAGGGGGAATACTGGGACTTTCTGATGAGGCATAGCATTTAAAGGTATCAAGACAAATTTTACAGTGGGAAAGGTGGGTGCTTGGCTATATACTTTGCTTCATTATAAAGGTTTTTAATCATTTCTCCACCACCAAACCCAGGTGTGTTATCCTCCAATTTCTCTCTTATTCTTAAAAGCAAAGTGTATTTTTTTTTCATTTAAGATAGCTATTTAATTTTCCATGCTTACAAAAACAAAGGACTTGAACTCCTACTTTTCTTCTTTAAACACTTTGTTAATAAAGATGACCTAGACTTGTGTGCTGATCCCTGAATAATTCATTTAATTTTTCTTCTTTAGTTAGTAACATGTGATAGAAAAATATTCCCATTGCTCCTTATTTTAGGACTGCAGCCAGGCTGAAAATATATTCCATGGAAGTAGGAAATAAGAGGGAAAATAAAGGATGTAACTCTTTTTTAAAAGATCCATTTTTTTAATGTACACTGGTGATTTGATGGCATGTATGTCTGTGTGAGGGTGTCAGATCCCCTGGAACAGGAGTTACAGACAGTTGTGAGCTGCCATGTGGGTGCTGGGAATTGAACCCAGGTCATCTAGTGCTCTCAACTACTGAGCCATCTCTCCAGCCCTCTATGTACCTCCTGTATTCATAGTAGCAACAGTACTTACAGGGAGAAAAATTCTTAAAGAAGCAGAATCATCTGCTTTTGAATGATGGTAGAGATAGAAAGGTATTTGAAGAAGATTCACAAGAAATGCTTCACTTGCCTGGAATGAGAGGACTCAGCAAGTACTTATTGATCTGTTACAGTCCTGTTCATAGTTTTGAGTTGAGATAGTTTTGAGTGGTAACACCTATACAGCTCTCTTTTGGGAGGATAACCAGTTCTGAGTTCCTCCGTCATTTAAAACTTCCTATAAAGCATGTACTTTTATAATTAATAATTGAGAAAATCACTTCTAAAGAGGAATTGAATTATTACAAACAAATGTTCTCTATTAGTAGGATGTCTTAGATAGAATGGTAAGATGGCTAATGCTGATAATTAAATTATGAATGAACATATCTATGTGACATCCTCAAATTTATTTATCAAATTTCTTGCTGCTGTGCTTGCTATTCCAGTGATAAATGACTCACCAGATGTTGGAACATTGTAGTAGACTGGAAAAGCCTTGTCGTTTGAGGTTTCTTTATTTCTTTGACTTGTGGTAATGCGTTCTTAGATAAAAATAATGATCAACAAGTCTTGAGCAATTTGCCCTCAGGGTTGGACATTTGTAGGTATTCAAGGTCAGATAGAGGCCATTCCATATTATCCAGCTGTTAAAAGGAAAGAATGGAAACTATTCTGTTCTTTCTACCTGTTTCAAGTGGTAGATAATTTTTCTCAGAAAGCTTAGAGGATAAGCTATGATAAAGTGTGGGAATATATTTATCAGTAAGTATGAAGTGACTCAACACTTCCAATTTGGCACTAATGTATGTCTGTGTGAGGGTGTCAGATCATTGTTAAAAACAATTTCTTCATTTTCACCTGAAAAATGTGTGATATATTTTACTGTTCCTAATTATAAAAACGTCATATATTTAGATTGAAGTGTATAGATTACAAAGAATGTTCACTTTTGGGGAGGTTTTATTTGATATTGCCAATGGTCTTGGTGAAAGGGATGTAACTGTCTTCATTTGACAAATGATCGAGTAAGGCTTGGAGAGATTAAGTGACTTTCTTGAGATTTCACAGCTGTGAAGAAATAAAGCTGGATGTTATTAAAACACATTTTCCTGGCTCCAAATCTAGTGTTCTCTTACACGTATTACATTTCATCTCAATCAATAGTAAGAAAACTCTGAAAGTGAAATGGTCAGAACATACAATCTGACACACATACACACAGAGAGAGGAGAGAGAGAGAGAGAGAGAGAGAGAGAGAGAGAGAGAGAGAGAGAGAGAGAGAGAGAGGAATGAGATGGAGGGGGGTGAAAGAGGAAAGAGAGGGAGATTTCTCTGTCTGAAACTTCACTCCAACTTTAAATGTAACCCTAACTTCTCTACAGTCTCTAAATCCTCCCCTACACTTGAATAAGAAACCATGGTGGAAAATTAGCTTCACTTGTACCACGTGTTTCCAAAGACAAAGCAGGGACATTTTAATCTTAAGTAAGAAGCAGGGAAAAGTGAACAGGGAGAATGAAACATAGACTAAAAAAATCTCATGATTTTTCAAATGTCCAGAACTCAGACAGGAAATAAGATTTGCAATAAAAGGAGATGCCGTTAGGAAGAAGAGGACCAACTGAATGAGAACAGCATGAAATAGTAATTGGAGGAGAGTGAGTAGGATCAAAGTTCCAAGTGCATGATAGTCCTACATGAGAAACCCATCATTTTGTGCAATGAACAAATGCTAATAAATTTGAATAAAAGAAAGTTACTGTTAGGAAATGTTATTGAAGCTGTTTTGTGACAAGGGTCTCTCTATCAGGTTATCATGGAAACAAAGCCTCTCAGATACTGGAAGGAAGAGGAGTCTAGACCACTAGCCGATCAAGTTCTCACTGAGTCAAGAATTGTCCCTCAGTAGCACTGAAACCCTTAGAATTTCTTAAACAGTGTCAGTCTGAGAAGACATCAATTTGAGAGGACTTCATCAAAGAGCCTGAAACAAAGAGAGCACTGTATATTTTTGAATGGGGACACTACTTGTATAACCTGGGTCCAAGCTCACATAAAGCTATCCACTGGCACTCTAGCTGAAATCCCAATGCAACTCTATATTGTCAGGGACCATAAATGTATCCTGCTTGGATCCCAGATTACATGTCACTTATTAGACTGCCTCTGTTTTCTATTGTTAAAATGTATAACTATTAATTTGTTTTTACCATGTAATGTTCATGTCTCCTACTAGAATCTTCAACAGGCTAACACATATAGCAAATGCTTCCTATTTATTGAAGGAGTATGTAGATTGATAGCCACAAAAATGAAAGACATGGTATTCATTCTGCTGTTTACTTAGGTTTATCTTCCTCTTCTGTAATCTGCTCCATCTCATTTTATTACCCATCTCGAAAATAAAAGTAAGAAAGAAAACATGGCAGCAAATAAAGAAAATGATTGAATATTTCTTCATCTGCCTACCTAACACTAAACTTGAGACTAGATTAAAGAGGCTCAGTAAACTGCTTGCTTGAATTTACTGGGAGAACACAATGGAAGAACACAAGAACATAATAACTTAATTGTCACAACTCAAGGGATTTGTTCTTTTACATTCTCAGACAAGGAACCCAAGGCTCAGGAAAATTAACTCGGCCTTCTCAAACCACAGCTAGGGAATGGCAACATTTGAGATGAATGCAGGAATGAAACATCTATGGTATGTTTCTTTTCCCCATGATTTTTTTCTTCAACATTATTGAAATACTTTTAAGGAACCATAAAATTCACTTATTTAAAGTTGGAGTTCAATGTTTTTTCATATATTCACAGAATTGTGAATATTGTAACATTGATCACTATTTTAGTTTAGAGCACATTTGACACTCCCCACATAAATTCCATACCCATTGATGATCATTGTTTTAAAAATTACTGGGCTGTAGAGATGGCTCATTGGTTAATTACACTGAGTGCTATTCCAGAGGACCTGAGTTTAATTCCCAGCAACCATGTGGTGGCTTACAACCATCTGCAATGGGATCTGATGCCCTCAGATGTGTCTGAAGATAGCTACTGTGTGTGTGTTTTTGTGTGTGTGTATAATATATAAAATATACAAAATGTAAGTTTATGTGTATCATTTCCATGTGTATGTGTGATATACAGATCATATTTTACCCCACTACTCTCTCTCTCTCTCGTATCCTCTCATTTCTCTCTCCATGTACCAAATATTTTGTTTTCTGCCTTTATGTCCTTTTAAAATCTATAATCTGCATATGAGCAAAAACATGCAATATTTGTCTACCTGGTTTATTTTGCTTGATGTTAGTATCTCAAATTCTGTCTACTTTCCTGAAAATGACACAGCATTAGTCTTATTTGTGAATAATGCTCATATATATGCATATAAACATATATGTATGTATATAATGCTTATATAATATATAATTTCCTATTCATTTTCATTACCTGTCTGCTTAACTTGTCTTCATTCTATTATTCTATCTTAATATCTCTATTAATTTGACTATTTTCAATATGTATCATCAATGTGACAGTACAGTTTGGTCTTTGGTGACTAGCTATATCAGCTTATAAGAGTTATTATCTTTGTTCATCCTGAGTTTTATATTGATACTTGATTCTGTTCTATGACTGAATAATTTTCCACAGTATGCATATTGCTTTTGTGTTGCTATGAATAAATACTTAAGAGTTCATCTTCTTAAAGTAAGAAATTATTTTATTTAGCTCATCATTTCAGAGGTTTTAGTTCATAATCTTTGGTTGGTTTTGGTCTTGTGATATGGTGGAAGATCATGGTGGTGGAAGCAAGTGACAAAGGCAACTTACCACACGCTGGACAGAAAACATGCAGTAAGGAAGGCGCCGAGGACAAATCCTAACCTCCAAAGGTACACTCCCAGGGTCCTCCTTCCTCCATCCCAGACCTACACCCTTCCCAAATAGCTCCCTTATCTAGGGTCCAAAAATTCAACACATGAACCTGTAGTGACATTTTGGTATTCAGACCACACCATTTTCATTTTGTCTCCTAAGGGCTCATGGCCAGCTCAAAATTACACTTCATCTACTCTCAAAGTTCTTAAAATGTTAAGACTTCCAACATTGTTTAAGTGTCTAAGTATTGAATTATCTCTTAAAATTGACACTCTTAGGGGTCCCAATAAAACAAAAGAAAACTGATGCAATGGCACAAAATAAATATCCCCATTGCAAAAGAGGAGGATAGGAAAATAGCAAGAACCAACTCTGCCAGAGCTAGACTGAAATCCAAGAGGCTGGACCTCCTCTAGTTCCATTTCTAGCATCCAGGTCATAATCTTACATGATGGGCATTCCTGCAGGCTTGGGACATCCTTGCCATCGTGGCTTTCCTGGCTTCAATTTTCAAAGCCTTTCTCTTACGTTGGCTCAAAGCATTCACTGTTCTGGAAGATTTCATCATAAAGAAATTACAACTATTTTTTGAGGTACATATGTTTAGCCTAATTTGAACATGATGCAATATATGTGTATAGCATATTGTATGCTATGTCATTAATATGTATTTTGTTATGTTTTATGTATTCATTCAGATAAATTTTGAATTAAAAATGAACCAGGTTTTATGATTCATGCTTGAAATCCTAGCATTTTGGATGGTGAGACAGGAAGATCATCTCTGTAATAGACAAGCCTGGGCTACATAATGAGTTCCAGGCTAACCAAGGCTGTTATACAGAAAGTTCTTTCCCCCTAAAAGGAAGCAAATAAATAAAACCAACCAAACAGAAAACCAAAACAAGCACATATCCAGAAGAAATATTTTTGAGTTGGGTCTTACTATTTGACTAGTCTGGGACTCACTATGTGAACCAGGTTAGTCTTGAATTAACAGTGGTCCCCCTGTCCCTTCATCCTTTGGGTTGGAATTACAGATAAGTGCCACCAAGTCCTGATAGTATTGCGAACTTTTAAGTGTGATTTTATTTTGACTTGGCTCTGATTGGGTTTCCCTCCATTCCTTCAACACAAGCCAAATTTTATAGCAGAAGGTGGTATTAAAAATACAA
Source organism: Mus musculus (assembly GCF_000001635.26). Classification (NCBI taxonomy): domain Eukaryota; kingdom Metazoa; phylum Chordata; class Mammalia; order Rodentia; family Muridae; genus Mus; species Mus musculus. The sequence goes on from NC_000086.7 coordinate 106,830,280, forward strand.
GTTGAAATATGGCAATTCCTTTCCGTATTTACCTTTGTGGGACTGCCTTTAATTTATTAGAGTTTAGTCAGCTTTTCTTCTAATAATCAGCAGAGCTTTGCTGGCAGTGCAGCTGGCTCACTTGTTACCTATTATGTGGTATCTGTGGTATAACTGACAGGGGGAAAAGCAACGTGAAAGACTAAGAAAAACAGTTAGCTCAGCTATAGCGTTGCAGACATTCTGTTCTGTGTGGTTGTAAAATTTCATGCTTTCTTTTTCTCATGTGAACTTTAGGTTGCCAGATGTCCTGTGAACATATGACTGTTCTGTGTTTCTGTGCCATATTCCATTTTCATCCATATCAGAATACATAATGGTCCCTCCACTTGAGCCAAGTCAGACACAGTTAGTTGACTACTGTTGGCATTTGTTCCTGTCTCCTACTCCCACACCAGTATGTTGGACTATGTCCCACATTCTCCAAGCTAATACCCTTCACCAATTTTCTCACACATCTGAGTTGCCGTGGAACAGAATAATAACAGAAGCAAGGCACTGTTAGTCATGATAAATCATGATGGCAGTTGTTTCCTATAGACATTATAAGTTACTCATGGGTCAGTACAGTTTGGCTGTTTACCTTTCTATTATTTTCACATAGAAATCATGCAAATTTCAAATGAAAATTGTCTTGTTGGTTTCAAACTTTTTTGTCGTTGTTTTGTTTTTTAAGACAAAGTTTCTCTGTGTCGCCTAGGCTATCTTGGAACTCACTCTGTAGACCAGACTGGCTTTGAACTCAGAAATCTGCCTGCTTCTGATTCCTGAGTGCTGGGATTAAAAGCATTCACCACCACGGCCAGGCCAGTTTCAACTATTTAATTTAATGCTTTTTGGTAGAGACAAAGACTAGACTAGGTTTTTCTGATTTGTTTTCATTAGGTTGTACTGCATAAATAAAAAGACAAGCTCAGACTGATTATACTAAGTTATCATTTACTTCTCACAGCACAAAGAAGGACTGAGGTGTCAGATGATGGAGTTAATAGAGCTCTAGCACATATTTCAATGTTTTGGTTGTAAAAATCATAATTTAATACAATGATTCTATCAAAATGATTTTAATTTTTCTTTAATCAACCCAAGTTAGTACCTAGAACCTAGAGGTCAAGTCTATTGAACTGAAGTGTGTTTAAACAGTCATCTTAGTATCATGAAGACTTTGACTGTCATTATAAACATAATATATACTATTAAATAATATTTTAGCTTTAAGAACACCTTTGTAGCATTAGCTTTCTTATTTGATGCTTTTGCTAAATGAAGTATGATGGGAGTATGAAGGGAGTGGCAAACCCAGGAATTTAATATTCAACATCTAGTAGATTGCTAACTATCAACATTTACTACAGTAAGCAAGCATTTTAAGAATTATAATTCCATGTGTAGTCTTGAAAAGGGAAACTTTTAAAATGTGTAAATTGTTTAAGAACTGGATCACAAGGCCTGGAGAGATGGTTCAGCAGTTAAGAGTACTGACTGCTCTACCTGAGGTCCTGATTTCAAGTCCCAGCATTCACGTAGTGGCTCACAACCATCTGTAATGGAATCTGATGCTTTCCTCATATGTGCCTAAAGACAGCTACAGTGTACTAATATATATAAAATGAATAATTAATTCTTAAAAAAGAAAAAAAAAACTAGATCACAAATGACTTCTGTGGAAGGACCATGACAACTTAAGTAAGAGCTTATTATCATGAAACATGAGATATTTGCTACAATTATTAAAAAGGAGGTACTATAAAATGTATCAAAATGATTTATTAATGTTAAAGCTGGAAAAGTCAGCTGGAAGAAAATCATTTTATGAAAATATTACAAAATTTTACAAAAATATTACAAAATATTATAGAATTTACCAAAATATTACAAAATATTACTTCTATGTTTATAAAATCTTTAAAAGTTAGAACTGAGAAGGCGTACATGCGAAGGTAGATTTTAGCATACACAAACCTTTTTCCATCACTAAATATTAAAATTCTTTTTTCATTTTTGTGTTTGTTATTAAAATTCTTTTTTTCAATTTTTTATTAGATATTTTCTTCAGTTACATTTCAAATGCTATCCCAAAAGTTCTCTATACCCTCCCTCTGCTCTGCTCCCCTACTCACCCACTCCCACTTCTTGGCCCTGGCGTTCCCCAGTACTGAGGCATATAAAGTTTGCAAGACCAAGAGGCCTCTCTTCCCAATGATGGCCGACTAGGCCATCTTCTGGTACATATCCAGCTAGAGGCACAAGCTTTGGGGGGTACTGGATAGTCATATTATTGTTCCACCTATAGGGTTGCAGACCCTTTCAGCTCCTTGGGTACTTTCTCTAGCTCCTCCATTGGGGGCCCTGTGTTCCATCCAATAGATGACAATGAACATCCACAAATTCTTAATAGTAGGAGTATTGTTTTGAATATGCCTGTGAGTTTTAGTGCCTGATCATGAACATTTGAAAAAAGTTGAGACAAACTTACTCTCATTCCTTTGATTTGGTAGTTAAAACCATTTTCATGAAATCTACAGAGGAAAAATATGGTGGCAGTTTGATCCCTTCTTATCATGCTCTATAGCCTTAACAAACTGCTAAAACATAAACTGATTATACAGTTTCTAATTAAACACATTCCAGCTTGTGAAATAGAGGACAAGGGAGACAGGGAAGGTACTTACTATTTTTATGTTATAAATTCCTGCCACATAGAAATTTGTTGGCGAGCTCGAGAGAAAACTGCACTCAAATCTAAAACCAAAAAATACTCCAGTCCAAATATTTTCCATGATAAAATTTGAACTGCTTAGTTGTGCAGACAACTTTAGCCTAAAACTGAGTTAACATAGAAAGTCCTTCCCTTTGTCTTGTTCCAATGAGGGTACTAAAAGAGCCAACCCCAAATGCCTTTCTTTACTCTATAAAAGAATCAGTGCTCTCTCTCCTCTGCACGTGAGGATGGATGTAATACAACAGCTTCTCCAGTTAAATTGTGGTCAGAGAAGTAACCATGAGTCGTAGTTTAGAAATAGATGTATCTCCGATCTTTTCCTTTTTCTTTCTTTTCTCCTAGGTCTTTGCTTAACGTAAGAAAACTTTCGAAATTTCTTTTATGAGTTAGTACTTATTTATAATGATTTAACAAATTATTATACCTTTCTGGGGCAATACAACCCATATCTAATGAATCAATATCATTATCGTGGCTAATAGTAGAGTAAAAGTCACTCATCCTGTGAATTGTTACACCCACACTCGTGGTTTGCTCACTCTTTAACTTCAAAAACAAACTAACTAACTAACTAACTAACTAACTAACTAACTAACTCAGGGACAGGCTTGAGCATGCTAGGTGAACACTTAGCCCTGAGCTGTATCTGCATCCCTGAATCCCAGCTTTGGAAGGTGACAGGAAAAATCTGGGAGTGTGTATAGTGTGTGCTTTTTATTTGTGGGGACGCAGAGGCCAGAAACTGAGTTGGGTATATTTTCACTCATTCTCTAGCATATTTTTAGAGACAGGTTGTTTCACTAGTTTTACAAGACTAGCTGATCAGTGTGCTCCAGGCACACTCCTGTTTTTCCATCCCCAGCTACAGGATTAGAGACACTTGCCTCCAAGTGTCTCTACTAATTTTTACTTCAGTGTTGGCTCTCTGAACTCAAGTCCTCATGCTCATATAGCAAGCACTTTATGGACTTAGCCATCATTCCAGCACTCAGCTTGTTCATTTTTTAACATCCTTCAATTCTTGGTAGCATGAAGCCTAACAAGGGATTTTAACTCAGTGGGCTTCATTTCTTTGATTTTTTTTTCTAAAATATTTACAGTGGCAACAGGTCAAATAACATTATCTTATCTTGCAAAGTATTTAAGAAAATAATGTTTTAACTAGAAGATCTCATGAATCATTTAACAATTATTTATTTTATTTTTAATTCTCTCATATGCACATGTTCTCTCTCTCTCTCTCTCTCTCTCTCTCTCTCTCTCTCTCCCTCTCTCTCTCTCTCTCTCTGTGTGTGTGTGTGTGTGTGTGTGTGTGAAGTTTCCTGAAGAGGCCTTGAGAGGGCATCAGATTCCTTGGAATTGGAGTTGTCTGATGTGGGAGCTGGAAAATGAGTTGATGTTTTTGGGGGAAATAATATGTACTCTTAATTGCTAAACTGTCCCTCCAGTCCTAGGTCTTGTGAATTTTATTAACTGATATGTTTCAGTTTCAGTCAATTTGTTGCTACCATAGAATTTAACATTTGATTATTCTCACTAAATGTCTAGAGTGGTTGCTTTCCCCAACTCTTTGGATCACAATATAATCCCCTCACACCATTGTTTAGCACTGCCCACACAAACTCACTCAGGGCTTGCCACAGACTTGTGTTTAACTATTGGCTTGGGATACCTTCTCACCATGAAAAGAGAGCACTGGATTTGAAATCAGGATGTCAGAATAACGTTATTTATGGTAGGTAATTTCCCTTTATCTGGGCCTCCTTAACTCCACATGTAAAATGAAGGAAACAGGCTTTTTTGAGTCTTTTCTAGTTCAGATAGTATGTGATCCTATGATTACGGTACTAATTTTTTCCTGAAGTTAAGAATTGTACTTTAGTTAAGAAAATCTGTATAGCTAGAGAGGAAACTGGATGGTCCAGGTAAGATGACCAACAATCTCAGTTTGCCCACAACTCTCCCGGTTTTGCACAGAAAATCTGGTGTTTCATAAATCCTCAGTCCTGGGGAAATATTTGGTCTTCACAGCTCTGGGCAGGTGTGTGTGTGTGTGTGTGTGTGTGTGTGTGTGTGTGTGTGTGTGTGTGTGTGTGTGTTTGGGGGGAGATAATAAAAGACATTCTTTTTCTTTTGTTGCTGCTTGAAGTTAGGTTTTTGTTTGTTTGTTTCTTCCTTTCTCTTAATGTTAGGGGTGAATCTTAGGTAGAGAAAAAAAAAACCAGACAAACACAAGGATTATAAATAAGATTTCTTCTCTGCATGATGTTTAAATATTGAGTCAGTTGCTGTGGGGAGTCTTCTGTGTGCCAGGAATTATGCTAAACTATGCTGTCAAGGTTAGAGATATAGGTGATTCCGTTTCTGTACCTAGGGATTAAGTAGGGAACAGAAATGTAGTTCCTGAGGAAAGCTCACCACAGGCTACACGATGTTATTGTGGCAAAACACATTAGACTGTGGGGGGGAGAAGAGTGACTGCTAATGGCTTATAGAAGACAATGGGTCTTAAGGCTGCTCAGAATCTAGATTCAGTTTGAAAGTGGCTAGCCAGAAAAATTGAACGGTGATGTTTTTAAGCAGTGCACAGTTCCTGAACACTCAATTATCATGGAAACCAGGTAATCTGGCCTTAGTTTCAAAGGAAGCAAAATCATCCAAGACAAGGAATAGGTGGTTTGGAGGATGACTAGTGGGGAATGGTAAAGCTAAAGGAATCTGGGAAAAGAAATAACTATGTAAAACCATGCAGGTTTTCTTTCTTCATTCCCCCTCCTTCTCAGGGTTCCCACCTACCTTTGTGCTTCTCTAGTCTCTGCAGGCACTCACCATTGCATAGGGAATTTGACATGCTGTAGTAGAAATGGCATAGGGTTTGAAGCTCAAAGAGGTCTCTGTGACTTCCTACCTGTGCTGGGATTCTCCTTATTTAAAATAAAAGCATACAAAACTATGTCGTTGGGTTGTTCTCAGAAGTGATGAGATGATTAATGTGTGTAAGATGCCAAAAGGAAATGGGAGCTCTTTTTATTTGATCACCTATGTTAGAACACTGCCATTCATGCATCTTCAAAGAAATTCCAAGGGAGAAGTTGAGAACACAGAAGAAAGTTAAAATGGGCATGGATCACTTCTTCCCCTTTTACCCAGCTATCTAATACTCCCCAATATTTGTGTGTGTGTGTGTGTGGGTATAACTTAAGTAAGTCAAGACGCTAACCCCTCTCATGACCACACATTCATGGGTCTTTTATGGCTTTGCTTTCTCTGTGTGCCAGGCAGGCAGCATGGCTAGCAGGGGAGAGGAAGCTGTAAATGTAGGAGATGTGACTCCTAACTATATGTGTTAAACCCTGATTCCTGCCACTCTGCTCCTATGCTGTAGTAAGGGCAGTTAGTAGGCAGGTCTTCTAGGATAAGTTCTGGCATTGTAGGGAATAAACCATGGATACCCATTTACAGGGATGGGTAGGTCACCACTGGGGTCTCATTACCTGCTCTGGTGCTCTTTGTTTGGTTAGCTTCTGAAGTCCAAGTCAAAGGTGCCCGTGACTCTGCCAGTTCTGTCCTTTATCCGAGTTTCTCCTTCCCCTTACCCCAGCCCCCAGAAACCAACAGTCTTCCCATTTACTCCCAGTTTCTCCAAAATTCTTTTCTCAACCTTACCACTGCTTACCCCTCCATACTATACCCAATCCTACAACCAAGACTTCATGACTTTCTCCATCTCCCTCTACCTAAATGATCATCCCCCGAACTGTCACTCTGGGAATTCCCAGGACTTCATTCAAACCTTAAGCTTTCCCCAAATCTCTCCCTCACCTCTCCCTTCTCTCTTTCTCTTCTCCCTTCCCTTCACCCCTTCTCCATTTTCACTTCCTCCTCTTTTCCTCCCTCCCTCCTTAATCCTTCCCACCCCTTCCCCCATTATTCCCACCCTTTCACTCTCACACTTTACCTCCCTCCCTCTCCCCTCCTCTAAACTTAGTGGCCCCCTCCCCCCTTCCTCAGCTAACCCAATAAATAATTAACAAACACAAGTAACACTTCCCATTGTTTATTGATTACTGAAAAATACACTTGAAAATTGCTTTTATTGAAAAAAAAAACCAGAAAATATGTGGTAATTTTGACTAGAAAGTAACAAAATCGGTCTAACAACTACAGTTTTCAGTATTAGTTTCTAATATCTATTCGCATGCATATCGTTAGTGAGAATTGCGATTAAAAAAAAACAGCCCTACATAATGCAGGGCTCAAAGAGGGAGGCATGCAAGGTTGGTGAGGAAAAGCAGCTCAAAGTCGTCAGGTTCAGTCCATCATCCAAGAGGCAGCGTCGTTGTACAGGTAGCCTTCGTTCATAGCCAGAGGTTCAGTGAAAGATTCAGAGAGCAGCAAATGCTGATGACAGCTGAGGTAACAGAAGACAGATGGCCAGAAGTCACTAGGACCCACCATCTAACCAGCAATTATTTCATCACGCCGTCTTCGATTCCACCTGTGCCTGAAGCAATTGTAATGACAGTAATGCGATGGAAATGACACAGTTCGGGTACTCCATTCGATGTTTGGGTCATGGGTCTCAAGCCAATGGATTCCAAGAATCAGAGGGTAGCGTGGTGCATGAATAATGTCAAACTGGAGCTCTTCAACGTGGTTTCCAATTTTTACTTCAACAGGTGGGGTTTCTTTGGTAATGGGTCCATTAATCAGCGGACGCCCATCGACCGTTTCAAGCATAAGAGGGAAGATATTATTGCGGATTGGTATCTTCTCTCGAAGAACCACAGAGCGGTCGATGCTGTTTCTGTAGGAGCCTGAATCCACCATTGCTTGCTCAAAGAATTGCCGTCTTCCAAGCCTAATCTCGACAGTTAGCCACAGGGTACGGGACATAGATATGGGAAGAGAGGGGGACGCGTATTTGTAGATTGGCCCGCCCGGGATCCCCCTTACCGCCGGGCCTCCATGTTTCCCGCCTGCTGGACACGATGAGGCTTGACAGGGCAGTCTCTGGCAAAATGACCTGGATGGCCACAGTAGAGGCACAAGTGGCCTTCGCGGCGTCTTGCCCGTTCAGCCTCGCTGAGGTGGGGGCGATTACTTGTAGCTTGAACAGGTTGGTTTTCAGTGGGAGGACCCTCGGACCCATTTTCCTCTTCAGACGATGATGAACTGGAATCAACCCCGCCACTTGCCTTCTCTTCTAGGGTGACACACTCAATGATCACATCAGATAGGTTGGTGGCTGGACTTGTGCAAGACAGTTCATTTTGAATAGAACTGGCAAGCTCTTCTTGAAATTGGATGCAGAGCGTGCTTTCACCCAAATCTAACTCTTGCGCAATGAGATGGAAGCGGGTTGAGTACCTGGGAGCAAGGCCTTCCCCTTGGCGAAGTTGAGGGAGGCCCTGGTTAGCAACTTCCAAGCTTTCTGGATTGTCAAAAGTATCTTGGAGCGCTCGCAGGAGCCTTTCAAATTGCTCCACCAGGGGGGGTTGGCTATCTAATAAGGGCTGGAACATCCTTCCCGCCTCACCTGAGAAGAAGCTGCCAACAAAGCTCACTAGAGCCGCTTCAGTGGGATACCCTCTGCTTCTCAGGTAACTGGTCAACTGAACTAAAAACTCAGAGAGTTTCTGAAAATCCTCACTGAAGGCCAAAGGGTACTCTAGGGGCAAAGTTGTAGCCTCTAATTCACACTGGGCCTGTTCTGTTCCTGTTCTCGCAACTATCAGGCCCTCTAGGGACTCTTCAGGTACTGAGAGTTCTAGAAACTCCTCGGCATCTGAGGGGTCCAGGGGCTCCTGGGGCACCCGAGGCTCCAGAGTCTCCTGGGGAGGTGGATGCTCAAGGGGCTCCAGCTGTGATGAGGTCTCCTGGTATTCTGGAACCGTCTGAGACTCCTCATCATTTGTAGGGTTGTGGAGCTGTGGACTCTGAAGCTCCTTGAGGGCTGGGGTACCCTGGTTGTCTGTGGGCTCCGCCTCACAGACTGCTGGGAGATCATAACCCCTTGGGGACGCCTGGGGCCTCTGGGTTGCTGGGGACTCCAGAGCCTTCTGGATCTCCTGGGATTCCTTGACTGCTGGTGGCTTCCAGGCTGTGGAATCCAGGGCCTCTGGGGGCTCCCAGGATTCCTTGACCATTGGAAGCTCCTGAGGTCCCCAGTACTCCTTGGACTTTGGGGGCAAATGGGGCTCCTTGATCTCTGGGGATCCCCTGAACTCTGTGATGGCTGAGGATTCTCCAGACTCATTGGTCTCTGGGGGCTCCTGGGGCTCCTTGATCTCTGGGGGTTCCCTGAGCTCACTGATGGCTGAGGGTTCCCTGGGCTCTCTGATCTTTGTGGGCTCCCCGGGCTCTGTGGTTGCTGGGGGTTCCCAGGGGTTCTGTGACTCCCTGGCTGCTGGGAACTCTGGGGACTCTGGGGGCTCTTGGGCCTCTGAGGGCTTTCGGAGTGGTTCATGCTCTTTGACTGCTCCGGATTTCTGGAGCTCTGGTATCTGGGCCTGGAGGGCAGCATTTTCTTCCATGAGCCTTTTCACTTGAGCCTGCAGAATTTCATTCTCCAATTTCAGAGTAACATAGGAAGCTGCTAAGTCCTCTACCATCTTTTGAGGAAACGGGCCTGGTTTGGCAACTTGCTACCAAGAGAGATTGAGTAGCTGCTTGTGAGGTCTTTGCTGAAAGCGGCTCACAGGCAGACAGACGTCAGGCTCCGTGACTTTTCCAAGGGGTGGGGATTTGGACCCAGCCAAGGCTGATTATCAAGAGGTCACTGGGAGCCTTAGAGCTCAGCACCGGGAAGTGTGAGACACACTGTGAAGAGAGAGGGAGCTGAGGATCAGAAACTGTGGAAAGCACTCATTCTATATAAATCAACAAAATCTGTCCAACTCTGCTGGCTTTCTTTTACCACAAGCTCATGTTCATGAACTGGAGTATATTTATTTGCCCTGACCTCATGACATTTTACAAGCACATGACCCAGACTGTACATGTCAGTTTGCATTTTTTGAAACTTCACACTATATCAGAAACAATTGCCCCATATGCCTTTGTTTTAAGTCGTTTTTAATTTCTAGTGTCTACCTAATATTTCAATGTAACATTTGGATGTTAGCAGCTGCTTTCAGCGACCAAATCAGATGTTTAGAGCGCTATGGGGATTTTAGGTTTGGGAGGACTAACACAAGAGATATTTTGAGTGACTAGCATAGGAATTGGGGGTGGGGGTGCTCTTTCTCCCACCTCAGAAATCATACCACACAAGTAACCACACACAATCAGACACGGGAGAAAGCAAGCAAAAGTTGAATAAATAAATAAATAAATAAATGAGCATACATATATACATATTAAGCAGGCACATGCATATTATTTATAAAATGCTTCAAAATAGTTAGCAAAATCCTCTTTATAGATGTACATTACCATTTAGAGATGTAGGGCTGGAGCTCTGCTGTCTGCATAGCCATCGCTGAGGAGAGAAGTGTGTGAATGGCTGCGGAGGCTTGCCTTTTCTGCACACACTGAACTCAAACAAACACACCCACTCCCAGAACACGTTCCAACTCTCCTCTGTAACGTAGCTATTTTGAGTATGGAAGAGTGGTTTTTTTTTTCTCTCTCTCTCTCTCTCTTTTGACAGTACCTCACAGTTCCGAGCTAGAAGGAAAGTAGGATGCTGCGCCAATGTGAGGCAGCTTCGTGCACTCAGTCCTTGGTTACTTTAATAAATATTTGGTCAGGAAATTGGGAGTAATACCACTGCCCTTGTGAAAAGTTGCAAACATTTCTGAATGACCGCAGTGGTTTGGGATTTGATTTTTTTATGTCTGTTTCACGTAACTTACCCGTACTCTATCCACACTGAGACGTTTGTTTAATTCTTACTTAGAGAGCAAACTACAGCCCCCTCAGTCCTTCCTCCTGTCTACCTACTCAGTCCCGAGTGTCCCACCTTGAAATACTTTTTTAGAATCTTCACCGTGGACAGATCTAGGAAACTTATAATAGAGTAAGGATGTCAGAGAGGCAAACTTTTGATTGGCTATCTTGTAAAAAGCACTTGGCTGATTGTGAATATACCTGCCCAGGGTTCTTCCGCCCACCTGAGCTGCTCAGGTAGCTCCTGACAGCACATGGATGCCCTACTTTTACTGGTCTCTTTGTTTTCTCATGCCAAATCATAGTTTTATGCTAGGCATAGATCATATGGCCATTTAAAGCAAGGATCAGAAACAACTATTTTAATTGCAGCAATGAGTTATATAAGGCTACTTCAAATCACGCAATTCAGCCATGGTCCCAAGTCTCCTTTAAACATGGTCAGTTCCACTTATTAGCATAGTGGAATAAATCCTGGAGATAGAATAGGCCTAAACCACAGAAAATTGACTGCCTAGGCTAGCTGAATCTGAATACAGAGGCTTTAAGAAGAAAGTAAAATCATGTGCATCTTTAGTTTGTTCTGTACCTATCTTGCAATTATTTTAAAAGTAAAACATACATAAAAATATCACCATTATCAGACAATTTATTCTATTTGTGTAAAAACTTTCAGAAAACTAAAGCATTCTTTCCCATTGAGAAGAAATAAAAAGACATTTAATAATGCCTTCACCAATTAAAAAACAGAGAGATAGTTATAGTTATGACATTTGTTTTATTTTCTTATCATTAATGAGTGGACAGTTTGAGACATAGAATAAACTATTTAAGTTGTCTGATAGCCATACTTATACAACTAACTAGTTTTACTGTTGTGATGTTTATATGTCCCTGACAGTTATTGGGAATTATAAAGCAATCTATACCCAAACTAAGGTTCTTCAAAGTGCTATGTTTTCTAGAATCTTGTTTATATATATATATATATATATATATTAATATATATATATATATATATATTAATATATATATATATATATATATATATATATATATACAATACTCATTTGCTATTAAATAATCCTCCACACCATTCCCTTTATGCCCATCTACACTAAACTTGCACAGATTTGGTAATTTTCTTAGTCCTTCTAAAATTTAGAGTTCAAACCTCAGTTTATGCAACTGTGAAATGGAGCCAATAACAGTATTTAACTTTGCAGGAGTGGTGTGAATAATCAGTAAAATATCCAAATATTATAATCCAAACATTCAGGAAACAGACACAGGAGTATCAGGAGTTTAAGCCATTTTCAGCTACATAGTGAGTTCGAGGCCATTTTGGGTTATGTGAGAGTCTATAACACACACATATGCATGCATACATACATACACACACACACACACACACACACACACACATACACACACACACACACCCCACACAATGAATACATGAATGAAATAATGTGTGTAAAATGCTTATCGTAGTATAAAAGATAATCACACTTAATGCAAGTTAAGAGCAATAATAAGCCCTGTAGCAGAAGTAACAATTTTAATTTATTGTTTATAGTCATCTTAGAATTATGGAATTTAATAGGTAAACGTTCCAGAATTGTTTGAGCAAGGACACTTCATATGAAGAAATCTACAGCTCATGGATTTTACAGCATTAATTTTTCACCACTCTGGAGCTTTTATCTTTCCTTCCTGGTTGGGTCATGGATCATTTACTTTGCCAAATAATTCTCTTGAATTAGAACTGGAGGCACCTAAGCGGGAAGATGAGGTGATTAACATGAGGATTGTCGAGCAGCCAAGATAGATGTTTAAAAAGTCCACGGACTAAAGCACCAAACAGTGCCTTGCCTAGAGGCATATTTATTCAGTGGGTAAACACAGGGACCTTTTTTCCCTGACTCCCCTTCACTAAAGAGCAAAGACCAAATTTCAATGTCCTTAAGTGCAAGTTCCAAACTGCGTAAACATAGAGAATTATTCTTTTTTGAGTGAAAAAAAAAAGTTACACTGACTTTTGTCCAAATGCCTAAAGTGGTTTTACTATCCTGAATTAGTCAAGTAAGAATAGGAAAGTAAGAATAGGGAGGCAATCACGTGCAAACGCTCATCATGTTCTCCTTCAGTTTAATCCTTCCTAAACTCACAACATGATGGAGTTTATGGAGTCTTTAGGATGGTTATGAAAACATTTTAAGTAAGTGAAGTTCTGTTAACTAGGCAAATTAATATTTCAGGGAAAAAAAGACAAATCTGTTCATTTCACAGACTTACAAAGCCTGCACAGTAATAAAAAATGTTCCTGCTCAGTTATGTTAATAAGTTGCATATGTTGATTGTTAGCTTGGGAAGAAAGAGAAGGGAAAGGTTGAATGAGATGAAGTTCTACTTGGTACATTCCTTTGTGAAGTGTGATCTTACTTTGTTGGTAAATGCACAATCTGAAACATTTTAGACCCCTGCCAGGCTCTTTCTCCTTCAGGCTGGCTGGTCTGTAGCTTTAAGCAACTTAAGTTCCTGCTATTCTCTCTATTAACCCTGTATAGAACCAACAGGGCAGGTTACCCCACAGGTCTCTGGCACAATGCTCAGCTCCCCCTTGGGGGCAGTCCCACCCTGATGACTGTTGTGTTAAACATGTTATTCCTATGTTAGAGCTTGCAGCACTTTCTTAAATTTAACCCTTCATGTTCATGGAACAAATTAAGGCCTTCCTTTTGATTGTCAACAACACACTGATTACAGTATGTTAACACCAAGACAGTTATAATCACTTACTCCTTTAGCTGTTGAAAAGCCAAGCAAGAATTCTTCCTTAATATGAAAGGGATTCTGGGCATTTGTTCATAGAGTGGGAGCAGGTTCCATCTTAGGAGCACTCTGGGGAAGTCAAAATTTGTTGTATTTCTTCTTCTCATTTTATTTCTTGCCACACACATAAGAAAACTTTTATTCTGATCAGATGTCTGTCACCTGTGGAAGAGAAGACCCAATGTGGAAGTCTTTAAAGTAAAATTTCTTGAGGATGCTATCATTTTTGTAGTTTATTTTGAAAGGATGCCAACCCTTGAAGATTTTTCTTGTTAGGAAAGCTATTGTAGGGTAAATAGACCACTATAAAAGGCATACATACAAGCACCACTGTAGGACCACAGCCGGCTGTACTTATGTATATGTAAAAATAATCAAAGATAAAGAGACCATGAAGCTCAAAGGGGACAAACACAGGGGTTAGAGGGAGAAAAGGGGGGAGATAGTGTAATCATATTTTAGTTAAAATTTAAAAATTAAAAAAAAGATGGATGTAGTATAGCATTAGCATTACTTAACACACTTCCTTTGTGATTTCATTTGAATGACTTCAATAAACTGTAGTGATGGCTGACCTGGGTACAGCATTACAGGAAGGTTTTCTTTCTATAAGCCCACTCTTGAGAAGCCTATACGATGAGGGTCTGATCTCCATTTGCTGCCATCTTCTTTCCGCTTTCTTGTGACATTGCTTTGCCCAGAAAGTAAACCAAGTCCACGTAAGACCAACGGGAGAGAGGAGTGGAACAAGAGGGAGGAGAGGAAAGTAAGGAGGTGGTAGGTATAGGAATGGACAAGGAGAGGTGTTTGAAAAGGTGAGGAGGAGAAGAAAAGAGGAGAAGGAAAGTTTAGAAATAGTCTTTTAAAACTCAACAAATGTGTATTTTGTCACTTAAAGACAAAATTATTAATTTTTGCAGTTTCTTATTTTTTAAAAGTATATAAAAGGAAACTTTACTGTTCACTGCTTAGGTTTGCATGCAAAGAGCTTAATCAGCCCATGAGACTTGTATGTTAGTTACAGGTTTGCAGGATATTTAAAAAGAGGTGATAAACTTTAAATGATGCTGGAGGGGAAGTAGGCATTTAGGAGTGGAAGTTAAGTGAAGGAATGTGGATACCCAACTCTCTCTGTTTTGCTATGTGAAATGTATTAAGTAATAGCTGTGAGAGTACTTTAGAAAAAAAATGTGTCATTGGAAAGAACATAGGGTTTGAGGTAAGGCAGGTCAACATCCAATTCTCAGTGCTGCCTTTTTTTCACTAGCTGTGTAATTTCAGGCAAGTTATATAGATTGCCTGAGATTCGTTTTACTTGTCTGTAGAGTAGGAGATAGTAATTGGTAATTACTAAGTTGCTATGAAGACTGGAAACAATCCTGGTATCTAAAAAATAGACATTTGCTGAACTGTAGTAGAAGATAAAAATAATGTTTCTAGTTCAAAGGATTATCATTGATTTTTTGTCAGCTTGTCTAGTATATCTAAACAAAGTTCCCCTCAAATATTTATATATAAACCAAATACGTAATTACTCCAATACCATTTGCTTTCCATAGTGTAAATCCACATTTTTCTTTCCCACTCTCTTTCTATAAATAGTTATTGAATACTCAGGCAGTTAATTATGCTATTAATCACTTGTCTACATACATGCATCTCTCCCTCTCCCTCTCCCTCTCCCTCTCCCTCTCCCTCTCCCTCTCCCTCTCCCTCTCCCTCTCCCTCTCCCTCTCCCTCTCCCTCTCCCTCTCCCTCTCCCTCTCTCTCTCTCTCTCTCTCTCTGTATGCATTTTATGTATATGCTATGTGTGTGTGTGTGTGTGCTAGATGCTGGATACAAAGATAATCCTACTTGGAGTTTTCTGTCAAAGAGTTCACAGCTTAAGAGAACAAAGTATGTACTTTGGTATTCATTCATATGTAGCTATCTGTTGTTACTGAATGTTCTAGTGGAGGGACAGAAAGTAGATAGAAATGTTTTGGGTATTATTGTTAAAGGAGGTAGAAAAAAGTGTCAAGGAGATTCAGGGGAGACATTATAAAACAAACCTTTGGGGTAGATTTTAGAAGAAGGTAAGATTTGATCATGTGCATGTGGAGAAAAAAAGCAAGATGGATGAAAACAAGAATACTCTTGATGGAGAAGAGTTAAAAGTAAGGCGCAGAGGTTAGACACTGTAGCCTGGGAATAGAGAAGCAGCAGTCCAATTTGGATGGAGTGCAGAGTACGTGAGGGAAGTGTATGAGTTCACAGACATAATGCGATACAGAGACTCTCAAAGGGAAATGTGATATTTGGCAGAGATGACGGTAACATGCAAATGTTTTAAATATGTTTGGTCAAGAAATATGTGGTCCTGGCAATTTTTAACTTCTCACTATATCATAATTTTCTAAACTACTAGCTCTTACTAGCATTCATTCAAAAATGCCAGATAGATTTTTTAATCTGCAGTATCAGCCGTTCTTCTCTCAATATTTTTATGAGCTTTCTAGTGTATATTTTCTTAACACTCTGTAATTCTGGATCTGATTTTCTCATGGCAAATGTAGCATAACATGGTCCTGTTGGTTTAATTTTTTTCATCTCAATCACTTCCTCTCGGACATGTTTGCATAACTAGTTTCCATTTCTCCACTTCCATACCATCCCTGCCATGATTTTGTTCTTGTCATTACTCTATTTGATTTTCTAGCGCAGCTGTATCATCTAAACTAAGCGTTGTTCTCTGAGTGCACCCAGAGAGAAAGATAGGCCCCCCTTCTACACTCTGATTATTTCTTGGCTGAAAGAATGAAGCAGAAAATATCATTAGCAAGGAGTCACATCAGATTCCTGGGACATTTGTACTTTTTCCGTGCATGCCAGCATGTGCAAATGGGAAACTGCACTGATGAGTAAGTTCTTTGTCAAGGATTGAAAAAAATGCCATTTTGGTTTGCTTAATTTTTAAAGAAAATAATTAATGAAAATAGACCATAAAAGAGAATTTGAAAGAGAGCAATGGCAATGAGGGGTATATGGGAGGGTTTGGGACAGACGAAAGGGAATGGAGAAATGATATAATTATATTATAATCTCGAAAAAGAGAGAGTGTGTGTTGCAATTTCTTTCTGTTGTTGTTGTTGACTTTAAACAGGATACACAGTACTTATGGGGATACTTTTTCTTTCAGCATTTGTGTACCTGGGTTATGGTGCAATATAATCATGGGGTTGCATTGGTGTGACTGCATTGGATGACACAGTCTTAAAATAAACATTGGTATGCAAAAAGAACTTCACAGGAACCGTTTTTGGCAAGTTTCAGAAGGAGTCATTAATGGTGAATACTCTGAGTAGTGAGAATAGAGGGACCTTTCCATTTTCATTTTTCTGTAGCAACTGGATTATTCATAAAATATGAGTAGGCATTTCTTTCATGGGAAAAAAAAGCAACCCTAACTGCTGTTTGTGTTAGAATATCTTGTTATTCAAAGCACTCTAGCATGTAGTCCTAACTTGCCTCTATGGCAAGGTTTTCTTTTCACTACTGTTGTGTACAATACCCTTCATCGGGACAGTATCCCCCATGCAGTGCATTGTCCTTACATTTTTTCTCCTAGCTATTCCCCCTGCCTGGTTTTCCACAGCCACCTTTAGGAATCTGATCCTTCCTCTAGGCCGAGAAGCTGCCTCCTCCAAGTAGCTTTTCATCATTTCCCTATCCACAGCTGCCTCTTGCTATGGTTTGGTGCTAATGCTGCAAATGTAGCCACATGGCTTGCGATTCTTCGGAAGACATTATTTCCTGTTTCAGTATTCCCTGGCCAGTTGCAGGGGCTGTATGATTTAGGGCATGTTCCTTCTCGGTGTTCAATGATTTCATAAGTGCATTTTCACTTCTTTTTAATTTTTGGTTTTGAGATTGGGTCTTACTATATCGCCAAGGCTAACCTGCAACTTGCTAGGTGTAAACTACTTTGAACTCCCAGTCCCATTTCAGCCTCCTGAGTGTTGTTAGGATTTACAGGTGCACACTTCTCTTGCAGGTGGTGACTTCCATTTGTAACAATCAGGATTATCATATTTGTGAAAGAAGTTTCAAAGATGTTGGGATTACCCTTTTCAAGCCCCCCCCCCAGCTCTTACATTACTACACACAATATTTGCATTCCTGACAAACTGTATGAAATCATTTTAGAGTTTAATCTGCTTCTTTGGTTTGAGCTAAAGTCCAACTTTCCAGGAAATAAAAAGCTGGCTTTCCACTGATGAGGAACACAGATTTCAACATTCATCTTTTGTTGGCAGCAGCATGTGTCCTTTTGGAGAAAAAAAAAAAACACCACCTGAGCATATCTAAATTGAATCTAGATTTGGTGTTATCAAGCCTGATATTTGTAAGTGTCCTGACATCATACTTAAAGTAATTTGTCCTGAGGAACTTAACTTATTAGAAATGATAAAGAATATTAATGTTGCTGTACATCATCCATGGACATAATAACAACAGAATAAACAACTAATACCCTTAGTCATTTGAAATGTACTAGATGCTATACTAAGCTCTTTACATATATTAGCTCATTCAGTTTTCCAGCAACCATATGAGGCAGCTACTTTCAGAAATGAGAACACTGTAGCCCAGAAAGGCTAAATCATGTGCCAAGTGCCTATGTAGATGGCACTTCATTTAGTCATCTGTCTTCGTATTCTTTGTTCTAAATTGCACCAGGCTGCTTTGGTCTGCACACACAGTAATCATGGCAAATTCCTTCCTTTCTGAATCTTATTTCCTTGAATGTATTTGGTGAGGTTCTGTTGTTAGAATTTACAGAATGGCTTTCAATGGGCTCATTATTTCCTAATGTTTTGATCAATCAGAACTTATTTTAAGGTTTATTAGAAGTACAGAGGTTGCAGGATGTGGTGGCGCATGCCTTTAATCCCAGCACTTGGGAGGCAGAGGCAGGCGGATTTCTGAGTTCGAGGCCAGCCTGGTCACAGAGTAAGTTCCAGGACAGCCAAGGTTGCACAGAGAAAGCCTGTCTCAACCACCCCCCCCCAAAAAAAGAAGTACAGAAATTCTACGAAAACAGTCCAGATGGCTGATTTCTCTTGAGAAGCTGGGAAGGCTGGATTTATCAGATCTATACTCCTACAAGGCAAAAATCAACAGGAGCTTGAGTAAGCAGAGGCTAATTGCTTTAGCTTTGGTAGATACTTCAGTTTTCAACACTTTCCCCACTCATAAGGCATTACCCATGCCCACTTGTTCTTCTGCTTTCTCTGACCCCTTCTATAGTTAGTGTCTGAGTTCTAATCCACAATAGTTTTTAAAATTCCCTTCAAATCTCTACATTTAAGAGTAAAGTGTAGCATACTTTATTATAGTTGCTACTAGTACACACAAAGGATGTAGGTGAATCCCAAATGAAAGAAATCCAGAGACAAAGGAGTAAATGATATTATTTATATGAAACTCAAGAAAAATACTCAATCAATAGCGTTAGGGCTACATGTCTAAATAGTAGTCATCTCTGGACAGGAGAAGATAATGACTAGGAAGAGAAACAGGTATCGTGTGTGGGTATACTTAATATATTGATCTGAGTGACCGTCACATATAAATATCACTGAAAATTTGTTCTTTGTAACACATGCAAATCTCACATTGTATTTTGAGGAAAATGCCAGTAAAACATTTTTAAATCTTCTTACAAATTCCCTTAAAAGAGAATTCTGAGGATCTAAGGAAGCCCTAATGTTCCAGGGCCTTTGGATATCTAATTTTGAACATTCACTGACACCTTTAGGAAGGAGATACGTCTGGTAACTTGTGCTGTTTTCTTTTTCTGACACTTATATATACAATTTCGAATTGAGCCGAGTCGTTATGTAAGTGGGATAAAAGGAAGAGAAACTCAAGCTCAACAAAAGCATTCTGAGCAAAAGTTTATTTAGGGGCTTGCTTAAAAGTATGCTCATGGTTAGGAGAGAGGTGTATTTAATTGAAGGGGATTAATTATTTGGAGGATATTGTTGAGAAAAACGTTGACTTTAAACATTCATTCTAACTCTTTTGCAGAACAGCTCAACACGTTTGAACAAGTGCCATTATGCTAGATTGTTTAAAGACTAGTAAGGTATGAATTGGTCAGAAAACTCAACTTCCTTCTAGTGGCAGAGTCCACTTTTTGCAAGTTTCTTCTTTGGATATTTTCCCGTATGTGGTAGCTTCAGCTACTATCCATACCCTTCAACAGCACAAAACCATTCTTGCCATTATAAGTCAGTAACAATTTCTGCTGATTTTTCCAGTAATAACTTGTATTTATCTACCTGTCTGTGTGCACACATGCTCACACTTGCCATGTGATATGTGCAAAGTTCAGAGGACATCTTTATAGATGAAGTTTTTTCTTTCAGAGTGAAACTAACCTCTCCAGACTTGGGTAGCATGTCGTTATCAGTTGAGCCATTTTCCTGAGCCATAATTTTCAGTTTAAAGGAATTCTTAGTCCAGGGGAACGCCAGGGCCAAGAAGTGGGAGTGGGAGGGTGGGGGAGTGGGTGGGGGAGCATGTGGGGGACTTTTGGGATAGCATTGGAAATGTAAATGAAATAAATACCTAATTTAAAGAAAACAGTTTTTATTGCTTAACTCCCCTCCCCCTCAAAAATCTTGGGTTGTGATAATATCTCAGGACAGCTGCTACAGGGGAAGTGGAAAGAGATTTTACTATAAAACTATTTTGAGAGAAACAACTTAGGATTTTATTTTATATTACTGTATTTGGTATGGAAGTGGAGAAGTCTGTCTTCTTGTTTCTCATTTCAGAAGCTTAGTAACCCAAGAGATGCCTGCTGGAGTAGCTATAGAGAAAGATTTTTTTTTTTGCCTCAATTCATAAACACAACCTTTTCAATCCATAAAATACTGCTTCTATATGTATGTTTTCAGGGCTGACCATTTGCTGTTGTATAATCAATTGGTATGGTCTTCCCTGGAAAAGACTATTTTTCCTGCCTTGAGCATTCATTAATTGCCTGTAGTTCTTTTTGTAAGGTTGACTTTGTATGAACATTTCCTCTTCCACATTAGCATGTCTTTGGGTCATATGTTGGTACAACTTCATGAGTGTAGCTTCTGACATTGCTAGCAAACTTTTTTCTTATTTAACTCTACAATCTTTCTGCCCCATCTTCTGCAATGATTCCTAGTTGTAGGTGTAGGAGTTACATTGTAGATTTTTTTATCTGGGAGTAGACTCCACATATCTGCATTTTGATTGGTTGTGGCTTTCTGTAATGGTCTTCGTCTGTTGAAAAAAGGAAGTTTCCTTGATGAAGGGCAAGGGCTACACTTATCTATGAGAATAGGGACAAAATTAGAATGTAGTAAGGAATCATGTAGTTTAGTAAATTGAAACTTGTAGATTATTTTCCAATATCCATGACTTCACTAGCCCTGGCCAGTTGGCTAGGTTTTCAGTACCAAACATGATTTCCCTTTTGTCAAGAGGGTCTTAAGTCTAATTGGAGAGCTGTTGGTTACCACCAAGGTATGTACACCATTACAGCATTCTTAGCGTTACAGTGCCATACTGATCATTGTTATGGTTCATAGGCATCATAGTTGGGTAGTACTGTTGGTTGCATCCCTCCTTTGGAAGCTTGCATGATGGCTTCTGGTACCATAAAAGCAAGTTCTTGAAGAGGAGGCTTTCAGGTAAGTTCTAGCTCAGGGCCTCTGGACCCTGTGTCTGAAGTGCAGGGTGTTTTCAGCAATTAGAGTTTACCTTCTACCTCTGGGGGAGAGCCAAGGGCAATGACAATAGCTTGTAATATTTTGAGAGTCTTCTTTGATAAACCTGACCAACAATTTAACAGAGGTTTCTCATGCCTGGGGTTTGGGCTTTTTGTTAGGTTATATCTGTCTGTCTTTCTGAGGTATAGAATAGCCACTATTCTGTGAATCCATATCTTTTGTCAGCCACAGTGTAAGCCAAATTAAAAAAGAATAGGTTCATTCTATCACATAAAGGAAGAGCTCAGAGTCCCAGTTTCTACTAGCTGTGGTACAAGACATTTGGTTTTCTTTGGTAAATTGCTTAGTTTTCTGAGCTCTGGTACTCTTGCTTATAAGATAGTAATGAGCAATAGTACACTTCTTCTAGAAATTCTTATAAATACTACCTGAAATACTCCATCCCCTAAGACAGCATGGGAAAATCCCTGAATATGGTGCTTGGAACATAGGAGTCTCTTGGTATCTTGGTTGCCATTAACATTACTTTGTATATGTTATGCCTTTGTATATGACAGAGAGTTGTAAATAATAAAGTCTAAAAGTAGGGTTATTTTTAAATCCATCCCGATCATGTATTACTTACCTGTGACTTAGAATTCTGTTTACTGTTATGTAAAGTAGCAATAGTGATATCTATCAGATAGGTTCGGAGAATGAAATATCTCATTGTGATGACCATTTTGTTTAGAGCATTAAGGATAAAATCAGCAAGTTTGATGAAAGGCTGAGTGTTATATTTATTATATCATTTCTTTTTTAAAATATTTATTTTATTTATATGAGTACACTGTAACTGTCTTCAGACACACCAGAAGAGGGCATCAGGTCCCATTACAGATTGTTGTGAGCCACCATGTGGTTGCTAGGAATTGAACTCAGGACCTTCAGAAGAACAGTCAGTGCTCTTAAACCCTGAGCCATCCCTCCAGCCCTATTATATCATTTCTTAAGGGCTCACCATACTCTGGACATAGTACTCAGTCCTTTACATGAATTATATAATGTGATATACAAACTATATGTTTGATTGAGCTCAGTTTTTCAGTTTAGAAAACTGAGGATTAAAATTGTTATTTAAGCTTGCATAGTTAGGAATTTTGATCAGATATGGTACTCAAACAGTCTTTATCCAAATCATGTGCATTTACATTTTAGAAACAATCTAGAATGTGCAACTTAAAAACAAAATTTCTATATTAAGTTAAAAGCCAAACTAAAATGTAAACATACCATAAATATTTAAGGAGTGCTTATGATGAGTTACACTTAGTGAATAGTAAATACAGTATATTGGAGCTCTGTTTAGATTATTTTATAATTTGCTCCAATTTCTAAAGTAAGAATAGCACTGAATTAATAATGTTGGCCATTACCATACATCAAAGACTGGTTCTGTGTGAAGCAGACATTAGCATGAGTGCTTTGCATAATTTCCTTCATTTAATAATCACAATGAATTTATCAGTCATGGACATTTATTAATCACAGTTTACAGGAAGTAAATGAGGGGCTGGGGGTTAGAGGTTGCACAGGCACACATGGTTTAGTGAGTGCCAAGTTGTAAGTCTAGTATCAGCATGGGACTAATGTTTCATAGAAGAGCTCAACATTGAAGTCCCCAAACTTCTAGGTTGCCACAAAGGTGAAAATGAAGGTGTATAATTTGCAGATTTCAAAAATCTTCACATTTATAGATTAAATAAAGCTTCAAGTTTCATTTCTTAAAATGCAAAATTAACTCAGATGATGTATTTGTATGCTTTAGAATGCATTTGTGGGCTTTTGAATGATTATCTTACAGAGGGAGATGAGAGAGAGAGGGAGAGAGAGAGAGAGAAACACATTTTTAGAGAATAAAGTTCTGTTTTGTAAGCCCATACTGTCATAATTTGTTACAGCACCTCTAGGAAACAAAAATTGCTTTCTCCAGTGACCCTTGGTGGACCAGTGCACTGGGTTGAAAGGTAGGAATGACTAGTGGGCGAAGAGATTTGGAACAGAAACCAGGGTAGGGAAAGGGAAGACAGCACATTTTGCTGATTACACAATCATGGATCAGCTCTTGGGGGAGTAATCTTAGAAAAGTCCTTCCAATGCCCCTGTTCAGGCCAGCTTTCTGTCTTATACCAATATGGAATCAACAGTGAGCAGCTGTCCTCCTAGCTAAGTGTTCAGGAACTAGGAGTTGGAAACAACTTGCACACCCTGGAGACATGAGCCCTGCCCAATGTTTCCCTTCTCAGAAATCATCACTTGTCCTTCGAGTGATTTACATGAGTACTAAAGAGTTTGGCAGGCAAGGCAGTGCTCCCTATGTGGACCCTGTTCCCCCATCAGAACTGGGAAATTTGTTATTATTCTTTAAAAATTATCTTTAATGTTTATTTGTTTTGGTTGTTTGCCTTTTGAACACTCATCTGGCCATTTGTCTTTCTCTCCCTCCCCTTCTTGCCTCCTGCACATCTTCCGTTGGCAATGTTTCACTGAGCTTGACTAAACTTGGCTGTGTTTTCTGCATCAGGTGATGTTCCATTTTGACTCACCACCCATGGGAGAAGGGGTAAGCAGGGGTGCTTAGGCTTTGCTTTGCATTTCACTGATTGGGCCAGAACAGGATGATTGGTTCCAACTCATTTTACAGTTTAGATTTGGCCTAATTTGTTTCCTTGGGAAATGCTTTTCATTTGTATGTCTTTGCATATCTCCAATGTTTCTATCTTGTTTGAGCAGTGGAATGTGTTGGTAGATGTATCAAGTATACATATCTGACCATGTGGTACCTAAGTTTCATGTCACCATATCACAGCCCTTAACGTCAGGGTGCACCTCTGCTTACTTGGAACAGTGTTTCTAAGATCAAACCATTTGAACAATAGAGATCTGAGCAATAGGCAAGCTGTTGCTGGGATAAGGAGGGTCTTCAGATGCTTTTTTTCTATCATCAGTTAATGATTTGCTAATGGTTGATCTGATAGTAGCAATCACAGCATGCATAGGTCAGTCTCACCTACTCTGTTGTTGTTCCATACAAAGTCTATGAAACAATAATTTTTATAAGAACATAGGGTAGCACACATTCCTCTATTTGTTTAGATTATGATTATACTTTTGTTTTGTTATTCTGACACAGTGTCTCATGTAGTCCAGGCTAGGCTTGAGCTCCCTGTGTAGTCAAGGTTAGCCTTGACCTAAAGACCCTCTTGCCTCAGCCTACCAAGCATCAGGATTACAGATGTGCTACCACATCAGATTTTAATCTCCAAATATTAATTTAGACTTTTATGGGAATCCTGTAATACCTCTTAGCAAGAGTGAACAATGTTGATGTCTCTCTCTTCCAATCAGTTTAATGGGTATGGTACTGGTTTTCCACTCAAAAGATATCTATTTCAGTAACTATAAGGCACAAGCTATTCAAAGATGTTATTTTTTCTTTCCAGAATCTTTACTATTCTAATGTTGGATGAAAAATTATTTGAGAATTTCATCCAATGTATTTTTTTATACTATAACTATTTCTGATTTTAAAACATATTACAGAGCCATAGTAGTTAAATCAGCACTGTATTGGAACAAAACTGCCACATTAACCATTGGAATAAAATAAAGGTCCCAGATGTAAATTCATGCACCACCAGTGACCTGATTTTTTTTTACAAAGTCATCAAAAATAGACACTGAAGAAAAGATAGCATATTTAATTAATGGTACTGTGAAAATTAGGTATCTATATGTCAAAGAATGAAACTTGTTTGTTCTTTATACCCTGCACATATATCAATTCCAAATGAATCAAAGATCTCAATGTTACAACTGGAACATTGAAACTTCTAGAAGAGGGGGAGCCTAATTCAGGATAAAGGGTCAGATATGAACTTCTTTCTCAATTGGACTCTAGTTACCCAGGAAATAGGACTAACAATTAATCGGCAAATAGAACTTCATGAAAAGGGAAAGATGCACTATCCTTAACCACCAGAGAAAAGTAAATCAAAACTAGTTTGAGATTTCATCTTACGCCAGTCAGAATGACAAAATTAAGAAAACAGAAAGCAGCTAGTGCTGGCAAGGGTATGGGGAAGACAAATCTTCAGATGCTGCTGGTAAGAGTACAATTTTGTGCACTCTGGAAATTATGGTGGAATTTCCTCAGAAAACTAGAATAGATCTACCATGTGACTTAACTATGCCATTCCTGAGCATATAGCTACAGGACTGAATTTTCTTCTTTTTTTCTTTTATGCATTATTTTATTAGATATTTTCTTTATTTACATTTCAAATGTAGGACTGTATTTTCTATTACAGAGAAACATGCAATCCATGGTCATAGCTACTCTATTCACAGTAGCTAGGACATGGAAACAGCCCCATTGTCCATCATCTAATGAATGGATAGTGAAATTGTAGTGCTTATGTGCAATAATGGACTTTATTCAGTTGTAAATAACAGTATAATTTTGAAATTACAGGTAAATCTGTGGAGCTGCAAAACATTGAATTGATGGAGGTACCTGAGACCCAGGAAGAAAAATGTCACATGCCCTATACACATATATGGAGTGCTGAATCTTTAGATTTTTGTATTTAACTTGGAATGCCCATAGAATCCCCCAGAACAATTACCCTTTCATTCAGTATCTATTTCTTCTGATAAAATGTAACCTTGTCAGGACAAAACAGTTTTGACCTCCAGTTTTTCTTGTACCTAGACTGTTGTCATTTATTATGAGTACAGTAAATACTTGTGGGGCAATGAGTAAATAATTAAAACTTCAGAAAGCCTTCACTTTATCAACACTAACAAACGCTCCTTCGGTCTCAATATAAGCTTCTTAGGAAAAGAGAACTCATCTTTCATACAGATAGCTTATTTTATTATTGCCAGAGATATTTTTCCTTATGTTGAATTAAACTTTCCTTTCCAATAATGTTTTCCCTTGGTCTTTATGTCTTTTATTTCTGAAGCTATATTAAATAAGTTTAAATTGTCAATACACCTAAATAAGTTTAAATTGTCAATACACCGTACTTTCAACTGTACTGTCCGTAAGTCTTGTATAGATAAAACGCACTGAACTCTTCCTTATTGCATACTCTTTTGACTACCTCTCGTTATTTTGATATTATTCTTATGTATGTCCCAGCACTACAGTCCTTCTTATGCACACTGTTGCAAGGAGGCTCTCTTTGGTAGATGGAAACACTTTCATCAACAGTTTGTGTATATAGCTATCCAACATGTTCTAACCCTAAATGTCCTATGTTTCACTCCACACTTCATCATTCTGTCCACAGGATATCATGAAAGACCTTATAAAAGACCTTGCCAAAATCCAGATATATTTGGCCTATACCATCCCACAAATCTGCTAGCATAGCAAAGCTATCCAAAATTGAAATGAGGGTAATCTACTTAGAAAAGCAATATTTGTTCTGCATGCTTCCCACCCACTTTTGAATGGTCATAAACTATTCAAAATGACTGCTGCAAAAAGTGTTTGGAAAGATTTTTAAAAGTTTTAAAAAGCACTCGAGAATTTAAAATGATCATTGCTATCATTCTTAACTTTTAATATATTTTTGTATTTCTATTTGCACCTCTCTCCATAGTTGCACATACACTATGTAAGTAGGTTCACATTTATGCATACAATTTCCAATAGGTACATGAAATATGTGATGTATGTGTTTTCTATATCGGTGGCTGGAGAATCTGTGGGGAAATAATTAGTAATACTGCTACTATTTATAATTAGAATTTTAAATCCATGCTTCATCAGGATAAATTGGTGAAATACAAACCTCTTTCTGTTCACTGTTGCATTATCGCAAGACATAGATTAAAAATGTAACAGTACATTTTGTCCTATTTAGAACTTTTTTTTAAAAAGAATAACAAAAACCCCCACTTCTTTCTATTTTTTCCCCTCTTGTAAAGCACATATCCAAAAGAATGTAATCTGCAGGAAGTCTGGAGGAAGACCTTCTATGCTCAGGGTCCTTGACCCCCCAAACTTCTATTGTTCCAGGTAACACTACATTCTTTTGTGTGCAAGTTAATAAAACATATGGCATAGGTTCACGTGGATATTTCTGTCTTTCTGAGACAGGCAGGCATAAAATAATCCTGTGTCTGAGACTCAGACTAATTAGCCATTTAGTTTTACTCTGAAACCCATGACTCCACAAAAAGACCCTAATTAAACTTACTAAATACAAAGACTTTCAGAAACTGATAAAAATGCAAACATATATATGTACATATATATGAATATATATTCTATTTCAAATAATGCACTAGTATTTGCTCCAAATGGAAATGTTTCCTTTCCAAGTCATTTGCCAATTTGATTAGTAGGTCCCTGCCAGTTTAAAAACTCTGGTTCATTAAGTACAGTCTAAACATAACAAGTATTGTATTATTGACTATAAAGATTTAGTAAGTTCTGGCTATAAATGTATATCCTGTTTCCTTAACATCTGAATTTTATTGAAAGTTAGCTCTCCTTAAGCTTAAATTTTGGACATTTTCACTGCTTTCCTATATCCTCCCAATATTTTATTACTCTGTTGCTTATAATTTTTCTTTAAGTTAGCTATCTTGAAGCTTAAATTTTGTATTTTTAAAATTATATGAAATATCATACTTGTTGACATCATGGGTGGGACATGCTTGATAATGTTAAATGAAATTTGTGCTTGTATTCTGTAATCACTACAATATGTACAAATCGCGGTCCCTATAGATATTTAAAGGCATACTGTGCCTTCTGAAATAGTTCCTGTAGTCTTGATTTCAGTGCCTATTCTTTTTTAAAAATATTTATCCAGAAAGTCAATGGTCTATTATTATACAGATGCTAGGACTTACTTGGATCAGTTCTACTTAGTGTCATATATATTTGTATGATGGTAGAATGGCAGAGTGTGTGATGAGTATTTTTTCGCATTACAGTTCTTCCTGCTCCAAAATTGCTATGGAAACTTTGGAATGTTCTTCAAAGTTCAGTGATCTACTAGAAGCATCCTTAATATGTTCTTGAGAAGTTCCTTTCATTTCATCTTTTTCCTAGAACTAGAATTGAACATGAGAGAAATAGATTGAAAATCAAATGTAAAAGCAAGTAGATTTGCTGAGGTAAATTGATTGTGGCAGACATGTTTGGTTTCTTAAACCAGCTGAAATAATAATATTCAGGGTACAGCTGGAATTCTGTTGAACTCTAGCACAGTTTGGTCTATTTTATGCATACTCTGGGTGATTATATTTCATTTAGCCTAAGAACTTTATGTTGATTCCACAAATTCTTACAGTAACCCTTACAATGATCATTACAATTTCTCTTACAATGATCATTAAAACTTTTGATTCTCATGCATGAGAGTCAAAATTTGGGCTGGGCAGTGGTGACACACGCCTTTAATCCCAGCACTTGGGAGGCAGAGGCAGGTGGAATTCTGAGTTCAAGGCCAGCCTGTTCTACAGAGTGAGTTCCAGGACAGCCAGGGCTACACAGAGTAACCCTGTCTCGAAAAAACAAAAACAAACAAACAAACAAACAAAAACCCCAACAACAACAAAAAAAGAGTCAAAATTTAGAAAAAAGTAGAATGACATTTTTATCATTATAATAGGTTTAAATTTTAAAAGGCAAAATATATTTACTTCTTAGCCATTGTGTCTCTTGGATTCATGTGCCCATTATCAGTACTGTTATTTCTAAAACAAACTAAATCAAATCCAGGCACCCATCATTCAGTGATCTATATGAATACTGACTAAAGTAGAATTACTTTTATGAAGAGAAATTCTTAAATTAAAATGTAAAGACATAGAAATGCTCTTGTTTCTAACAAAGATATATAACGCCTTCCCTACAAAACTGTGGTGATAGTTTAGAGATGTTTACCATACAAACTTATTGTGACAGTACACTAGCTAAAGAAAATTTATTATGTCTTGCTAGAAAGCTTCCACTGGAAGTCCAGGGTCACATAATGTCACCCTATGCATCATGGATTGACAAAATGGCCGATAGACATGATGCTTTATTTCAGAGAAGATCTAAGGAAACAGAAACAAAGGCTTTTATGGCTTCAGTAGTTAGCTTTAGATTACTGGACAGTGGATCTAGAAGTGCTCAATGTATAGATTAGTGGTTATCAACTGTAATGTGTATCCAAGTTATCCTGAGGGTATACTAAAACAAATCTATGCCCCACCCCCTAGAGATTCTTACTCTGTAGACCTAATATGGGCTTGATATTTTACATATGTAGAGGTTTCTGAGTGGTGCTGATGCTGTTAGTTTGAGAAATTACAAATTACAATCTCCATCATATATTTTTAAAAAGTTTCACCACATTCAAATGAAATAACATGTGAGTCTAGTATGCATTCTATAAATTAAAATTCAAAACTGGCAAGAAGGGTGTGAATAGTTATTGAAGATCTATTGTGTGTAATGTCCTTTCTGTATACAGTATACACTGACAGTTTATTTAAATAAATTTTAACTTCCATTATCTCTATTGTTTTTTAATTTAAAAATGAAACTGGTCAAATTAACTTTCTCAAGATAAAACAATTATTAGACATCAATTATGACATTCAAATACAGACCTCACATGTTTTCCATTAGATCACATTGGTAAATATATAATATATATATATGCGCTTGGAGAAACGGTGTCAAGTGAAATAAGTGAAATACAGTGTTATCTGGGAAATCAGGCTCCATTCTTGACTGCTGTTAAAATCATCCATTGATCAATCAGTTCATGAAGCTCCACCAATTCATGTATCTATCCTTTATGTACTACCCATATAACTCTATCCATAATCCACCAATCAATGAATTTACTCATTTGTTCATTCATCAAACTTTTCTTGAGCATTGAGTATTTTAGCCTAATACTTCCTTTTCTTTGTTTGCATGTGTGATGTGATCTGATGTGTGTGCGTGCATGTGTGTGTGTGTGTTTGTGTGTGTGTATGTGTGTGCATGTGTGTATAGACACACGTGTGCCATGGGACCTGTGCAAACATGAGAAGACAATCTTAGGCTTCCGTCCTTACCTTTTTTCTTGTTTGAAACAGGATCTTTTTGTTTGCCTCTGTATACGCCAGACTAGCTGCCTAGAGAATTTCTGATCATCTCCCATTTTTGTTTCCCATTTTGCTGCAGGATTTCTGGCATTCAGCAGCTATGTGTGGGTTATGGGAATGCGAATTCTGAGTGCACTTTCGCAGCAAGAAGTTTATCAACTAAGCTGATACCCTAGCCAGACTTTCCCCTCTTTAGGTTTCACTTATCCTGAAAGTGCAATGAGAAGTTTACACTACATGATATTTAAGGTTGCTTCTATTCTTTGAATCCAGATGATGCCTAAAGCTTTTTCAACTAATAAAAATTAAAGACATTTTTAGGCAAACCGACTAGGCTATCCCTCATAAAGTTGAATTCACAGGAAAATTCCTGTAGAGTTACTGAGGAACATTGCATGCAAATGAAAACATACCATTCTGCTAGTATTGCAAACTAAAGAATGGGCATCTTTCAAGAGCATGGTGATTATAGTAGTGATGTTAAACATTTCATGAAAATAAGAAAAACAAATTGAGAAAAATCGAGGTTCTAATAATTTTAAGGATCTTTAGGCATTTAGGCATTTATAGTTAATAAACACTTTAAATCAAATGGAGAATTTTCGAGCATTGTTGAGAATTTAGATTTTGACTTTTCAATTTTTCAGATTAAATGGAGCAATGTTTTCTTCTTTATGAATAGATATTTTCACTGGACATTTAAAATTGCCCTTTGCTCTAATCTTTAACTATACTATGCACTTTAAGGAAACTTGTGAGAGGTTCACATATTAAAAAAAAAACAGAGGCACAAAACAACACAAAGCAATATAAATGAAACCATGTGAGTGGGGATTGTGAAATGACAATGATAGTCAAGCTTTGCAAGTGAATGCCAGATTTGTCTAGGATTGAATTGCAGTGTGAAATTACCTCATTCCTCACCCAGACCTTGCATTTTGGGTTAGGTTTGGCAAAGACTATGATTTTTTTTTTACATATTAAAACTAAAGTTTTTTTTAACCACACCTATGTCTATATCCATTACTATGAGATTTACCAGTTATAATTTAGATTCTTAAATATTTTCTATATTTGAAGAAAATAAACACTTATCAAAACTCCCACACCAGTCAGCCAAAGATGACCCATTTTTGAAGTCATTTTGTATTCCACTTTATGTGTATTAAGATAAGAGATTCATTATCTGGGGCATGCCTAAAACAAGAGGGACTTGTAAAAGCTTTTGCATTTTATGTCTTTTCTAATACTCTTTCCCATTGTTTATATTTATGGTAAAAAGACAGATTAAACCAGAGATGTGGCAGAGAAGTCTATTCACTTTGTATAGAAAGTATCTTTTGCTTTGATGGATTTGTTGCAAGAAACAGACACCAACAGCTTAGATTCTTGGATGTCACCAATTCTTACAGAATGTTCACAAGGTATCCCTAGAGGAAGGCTTGTTATCATCAACTGACAGCTATCCTGGATAGTATTTCTTCTTGAAGGCGAAATGAACCTTTGTTTTGGTTAAGAAATGTATCCCCTCACCTGAGAAAAATGTCCAGGCTCCTGTCATGATAACATAGACTTGAGGAAAATTTTAGTATTTGAGCTTTTTTCAATATTCAGAGGAAGGCAAATAACGAATTTGCCTTATCCTCAAAGGGAAAAGTTGGCAGCACACTAGATATTCTGTGTGAAATCAAGCAGTTGAAGAAACACCATGTTCTGCTATTGGTTCAGTTTTGATAGCAGCTATGATTTTCAATAGTTAAAGGAGACCAAAAATGCTCTGCTGACTTTGGAAGAAAATGAATTGATTCAGCTGTTCAATGAACAGCAGATGACTTGGCGAACTGCTTTTCTTTGCTCTGTATTCATGGATATCACTGTACTTTATCTGAGTTCTCTATATGGTGAAAAACAAGTGGCACATTCCGCAGGTAGAACAATGATCCCCTTTAGACTTTAACTTGTTATCACAGTTCAAAAGTATTACAATTCTAAAACTGAAACAACTCACTGTAGCCAAGTAATTTGACATAGTTTGGAAATAAAATGATAGATTTTTTCCAATATGAAGTATTTAGTCTGCAACCCCTAAATAGCAGTTATCATATTGATTCCTGGGCACGTCTTGAGCAACAAGCCTAACCTTAGTTTTTGCTTTCATATAGATTTCTTAACCTCCTTTTTATTCACATTTTTTTATTTGCTTGATGAGATAACAGACTGGGACTGTGTTGGGTAGGACATTTCTGAAATTTGTGCTTTTAAAGGCATGCCTGGATCTGTCCAGGAATTTCATAATTATTTTTGCTAATGGTAAATGAAAACATGCTGTGATAGATTTGGTTTCCTTCCAGAGATGCTAGCAGGAATGCCTGCATTTCAAAAAGCAGATGATTAAACTGAGCATAAAGCTTCAGTTTCAAATTCAATGTGGTGTCATAGCAAGAACATTCATTATTGGACAAATCATCTAAGTTTCTATGTCATAGTTTTCTAATTTGTCAAGTGGACTCAAGAACCTTCTCTCAGTCTCCACAGATATTATAGAGAATAGGAGAAATTTGAATATATTTTATAACATATGAATTCTATTCAACTAAAATTATATAATTTATTAGTTTCTAAAATAGAGGTATTATTTTAGTACAGTTTCATCATTTTACAGATAAAGAATCTGTGTTTTTTTTTAAGCACTTTAAATATAGATCACCAACCAGTAAGGGGCAAAAGTAGATCTAGAACCTGAGTGATTTGATCCTTACTCTAGAGATCTAAAAATACAGAATTATTCAGACTGGTGGAAACAAAACTATAAGCAATATGTATAGTGCTCTAACATAGTTTTTAGATACCTTAGAAAAATCTACTTTCTGATTTATCAGTTCTGTGAGTGGAAAAGTTCTTAGAAGGAAGCATTTAATTGGAAGATAGTCATAAGAAAGTTAACATACCACATTTCTTCATAACTTCTACAATACCGATTCTTGATGATTGAAGGTAATATGCTCAGTTCTTGTTTTGGTTTGGTTTGGCTTTTTGTTTTGTTTTGTTTTGTTTTGTTTTGTTTTTCGAGACAGGGTTTCTCTGTGTAGCCCTGGCTGTCCTGGAACTCACTCTGTAGACCAGGCTGGCCTCGAACTCAGAAATCTGCCTGCCTCTGCCTCTGCCTCTGCCTCTGCCTCCCGAGTGCTGGGATTAAAGGTGTGCACCACCACTGCCCGGCTTATATGCTCAGTTCCTTTTCATCTGACAAGCTTTGAAATATTTGAGCATAGTTATTCTCTATCTCTACTTATTATTCTTTTTTTCTTTTTTCTTGGATATTTTCTTTATTTATATTTCAAATGATATCCCCTTTCCCAGTTTCCCCCCTCCCAGAAAACCCCTATCCCATTCTCCCTCCCCCTGCTTCTATGAGGGTGTTCCTCCACCTACCCACCCACTCCCACCTCCCCACCCTTGATTCCCCTACACTGGGGCATCTATCGAGCCTTCATAGGACTAAGGACCAATCCTCCCATTGATGCATGACAAGGCCATCCTCTGCTACATATGCAGCTGGAGCCATGTGTACTCCTTTGTTGATGGTTTAGTACCTGGGAGTTCTGGGGGGTCTGGTTGGTTGATATTGTTGTTCTTCCTATGGGGCTGCAAACCCTTTTAACTCCTTCAGTCCTTTCTCTAACTCCTCTATTGGGGACCCCATGCTCAGTACAATTGTTGGCTGTGAGCATCCACCTCTGTATTTTTAAAGTTCTGGCAGGGCCTCTCAGGAGACAGCCATATCAGGCTCCTTTCAGCATGCACTTCTTAGCATCCACAATAATGTCTGGGTTTGGTGACTGTATATGGGATGGATCCCCAGGTGGGACAGTCTCTGGGTGGCCTTTCCTTCAGTCTCTGCTCTACACTTTATCTCCATATTTGCTCCTGTGAGTGTTTTGTTCTCCTTCTAAGAAGGATTGAAGCATCCACACTTTCGTCTTCCTTCTTATCGGGCTTCATATGGTCTGTGAATTGTATCCTGGTTATTTGGAGCTTTTGGGCTCAAATCCACTTATCAGTGAGTGCATACCATGTGTGTTCTTTTGTGAGTGGGTTACCTCACTCAGGATAATGCCCTCCAGGTCCATCCATTTGCCTAGGAATTTCATAAATTCATTCTTTTTAATAGCTGAGTAGTACTCCATTGTGTAAATGTACCACATTTTCTGTATCTATTCCTCTGTTGAGGGGCATCTGGGTTCTTTCTAGCTCCTGGCTATTATAAATAAGGCTGCTTTGAACTCTACTTAAAATTCTTAGGCAAAGATAAGTTAGTTTCTTTTAGCTGTTCTAATTTAAAAAGTGATGGTTTGCTTCTCACCTGACGTGTGCCAGGCTTTATGCTACATGCTGAAAATGTTTAGATGGATAAGATGCAATGCTTACTTTGAACAAAAGCAATACAAAATCAATATGTGCTGTAACACCACTTATGTATTAGTCTGAATAAGAACAAACTACAACCTGGAAAATATCGAGAAATAATCTTTGCTTTATTAATGAGTAATATTGATGAAAACCAGAATTGTTTGGAGGTGATTGACAGTGGGGGTGCACTCCTTTAATCCCTGTACTTGGGAGGCAGAGGCAGGCAGATTTCTGAGTTCGAGGCCAGCCTGGTCTACAGAGTGAGTTCCAGGACAGCTAGAGCTTATACAGAGAAACCCTGTCTCAAAAAACTGAAGAAAAAAAAAAAGAATTGTTTGGGGCAATTTCATGTTGACCTGCAATTTTCAGTGGTGTGGTGACACTAAGCAGCAAGTCATAAGAGACACAGCAAGCTTTCCATGTGTTCATGTGTGTACATGTGAATGCATGCATGTATGTATATACATATGTGTGCATGCACACATTCATCTGTGTGTGTTCCATCGAACTGTGAATTTAGAAACTGAATTCTCTTTATGGAAATTGCTATAGTGCAGATTGACATCCCACTTATTTTTGATCGAGAACAAATGCAACATCAGGTGTGCTTTTCCTTATGGTCCTGAATCAAACCTCCCTGGAACCTGCTCTTTTTCAGTTGGCTCTTTGTACCTGTGTGCAAGATTTTATATTAATTCTGATTTGAGTTTTTCACAATCAATTTTGTTTTAAATTATATTACTTATGTGTGTTTGTATGTGTATGTGTGGTGTTCTGAAAATATTGAGATATGATTTTTTGCTTCATCTAATGAGTAATATTGATGAAAATAAGGAATGTTTGGGGCAATTGTATGTTGATCAGCAATTTGCAGTGGTGCAGTGACACTAAGAAACCCACCAGAATAGGCACAGCAAGCTTTCCCGCTAAGCATGCATGTACTTGTTTGTGTGTGCTGTGTGTGCTTGATCGTACCTACACTTGAATGCACATGTGGAGGTCAGAGGTTAGTATTGGGTATCTTCTTTGATTGTCCTCAACTTTATTTATTTATTTATTTATTTTTTTGAGAGGATCTGTCACTGAAACTGGAGCTCAATGATTTGGGTAGACTGGTAGACAGCAAGCCCCGGGCATATTCCAATGTCTATCTCTCCAGAACTGTGATTACAAGTGTGTGTGTGTGTGTGTGTGTGTGTGTGTGTGTGTGTTGCATGACCTTTTGTGATTTTTCTTTTTACACAGGTGCTCAGAATCTCAACTCAGGTTCTTCTGATTGTACAGGAAAGGCTTTTCTCACCAAGCCATCACATGGACAGTGTCTCATATAGGCAAGACTGGCCCCCAAACTCACTGTGTAGTGGGTAGTGACCTTGAACTTCTGACTTCTTCCCCATGCTTACATTGCATTATATCCTGTTTTATTGTGGTGTTGGGCATCAGATCCAAGGCCTTGTTCCTGTTAGGTGCCCACTCTTTCAACTGAACTACATCTCCAGGTTTTCCTGTTCGATTTTATTCAGTGTTTCTGTCAGAGATCTTTTTGATCTCCATTCTCTCCTTGAATATATTTATTAGCTCTTGTTTCATTCCTTCTACACATTTTAAATACTGTGATAACAGTAATTATATTTGGGTCAAAATTCCCTAAGTTTTCAAAGGATCCTATAGGGCTAAATGCATCAACTGCTATTTTGGTAATGTTTCCCCATCAGCTCTTGGGAAAAAAGACTTCATGTTTATTTGGAGTGATGGGGATATTTGAAATCCAGGGAAAATCAAGTAGCTGTTTCTGAAAACTTTTATTCTAAAACAGAGTGATGGCTATATTTTAGAGTATGATCTTTGAATCCTCATCCTTCTACTAGTTTACTTTCTAAAAAGTCAATTTCCTCAGCTCTGCCATTGCTTCATTTTCAACTAGTGTATCTGACAAAGTACAAATCATAAACAAATGATCACTTAAATTGTTCACATATACCCACGAGTTTATCAAGTAATTATACCTGTATGAGTAAAATAAGAGTCAGTATAGAAATGAAGAAACTTGAAGCCTTCTGGCCTTTGTCAATAGAGTTAACCATAAAGACATGTTTTATTAGCACAAAGCATGAAGGGATATTGTGAAGGATGAAGGCCAGTTACTCCCTTAAATTCTACCATGTGAGTTACAATTTGTGCAGACACTACACAGAGCCCAGCTTTCCCCATCACCTTGGAATGGAAACTTTTGGAGCTTGAAGGGTCTCTGGAGAATATCTAATCCAACTACCTCAATGTTTAGGGCACCACATGAGAAAACTATTTGGTTGAAATTGTGGTTTTTCAGACAAGTCAAACAGTTTTCTGAACCCAACATAGCCCTATTTGATTAGCTTTAGATTTTTATCATATTCATAAATTTTATAACTACTGGCTAGAAATCACTTGGGTCAGGTAACCTTACTTTGAATAATATTGGTCTTATGACAGAAGACAGTACAGAGTGGCTTGAAGACTCACTGAAAAGTCCTTGTGTGCTGCATGTTACAAAAAGGTTAAAAGAAATGAGCAAGAATTATAATGGCAGTCTGCTTCAGTTTCTGCTTGTTACATGTACTTTGGTTTTGTAAACCAACTAGGCATACCATGCATAATTGAATCCCAAGAAAGTAGATTCTCTATGCTTAGGAAACCAGCTTTTTCTTTTCTTTTCCTTTAAACAGAGGAAAGAAAGCTGAATTTGTTTCTGAAGTTGTCAGTTCACTGAGTTAGAGAGACTTTCAAGCACTACCCAAACAATCTTTACTTGTATACTGGAGTGGTGTATAGTCTGAAGTCTATAAGGATGGGCAACTCATAGCCTGTTTTTACCAGCTACAGTATGTGGGTTGATTTAGTAGTCACTGCTGTCCCTTGGTGAAGGCTTACCTCAGCAATGTCTTCGCTCTAGTTCACTAGAGTTGATTGTCTCTTCTTTTGGCCGTGGCCTGCAAGAGTTGATAGTTATAAATATTCTTTCCTGTATATCTTATCCAAATAAGTTCACAGGTTATCAATCTGCTTTAATCTGGACAAATAGGCATAGCCTTTGTTGGGCTTGTAAAGATAAAGAACCCTTTGCTTCATATGCCCAGAGACATTTATTCACATGGGCTTAGTTTCCTCATCATGCTCTGGTGTACATTTTGTACTCCTTCAATACTAGTAAATAGGTGAGAAAGTATAGACAGACAGTAGATGATTTTTCCAAAGATACCCAACTTGTTAGTGGTAGAGCAAGTATTCACATTCAGGTCTGTTTGATCTTAATGTGTAATTTCTCAAAATCAACCAGTTGGCTTTACTTTGGAGACATTTACAAAATGTGACATTGTAACTATAGCTTCTACATTTTGGTAGTAGATGAAAGAAAAGAAGCAAGAGTCCCATAAGCTTGTTGAAAGACAAATGAAGGGTTGGAGAGATGACTTAGCGGTTAAGAGCACTGACTGCTCTTCCAGAGGTCCTGAGTTCAATTCCTAGCAACCACATGGTGGCTCACAACCATCTGTAATGGGATCTGATGTCCTCTTCTGGTGTGTCTGAAGACATCTACAGTGTACTCTATACATAAAATAAATAAATCTTAAAAATTAAGACAAATGAAATAGAAAGGGCACAGGTTCTTGAGACCTTGATTAGAATCCAAACTCTGCCAGTTACTAGCCATTACTGCTAGTCATTTACCTACTTGGAACTTGATTTTTCTTAGCTGTAAACTGACAATAAATATATTTATATTACTGAGTTATAATAAATACTAAACAAGATGAGTTTTTAAGTTTTGGGAAAATCAATGATAAACTTTGAGAACTATAAATGTGCATGTTATTATTTTTCATGTAATTTTGTTTTATCAATTTGAGAGATAGACTGAATATAAGATGTAGACTCTGCCTAGCAGAGTTTACTCTGCATTAAGATTCCACGTACATTTTACAAAAAAAAAGCTATTTTTCCCCACCTTTCAATTATTGCTTGGGTACAGAAATTTGGGGACTTTACAATAATTTGAAGAAATAAAGTTTTTGCTATGAACATGGCATTATACGGGATTCAGAGAAGTGCATGGTCTAGAGAAGAATAGTATTTGGGCAATTTATATGGTCCTATTGCATCCTGTTCATTTATCCAACACTTGGTGAGTAGGTCTAGTATTACAGGCATTCTACTATTACTGAATGTGGTTAAGTTAGAAAATTAGTAAAAGAGACGTATGAGATCTTAGCTCCTGTTTCATAGACTTCTATATTCTAGGTTGTTACAGAAAAGTACCTTAACAGAGGTCTAGAGTTAAAGAGATGGCTTCATGATTAAGATCACCTGCTGCTCATCCAGGGGACCCCAGTTCAGTTCCTAGCACCTATGGCAGAAGATTACAACAGCCTGTAACTTCGGCTCTATGAAATGCTTTTGTCCTCTGCACACACATACCTGCATTCACAAGGGCATGTACCCACACATAGACACACATGTACACATAACTAAATATAAAATAAATCCTTTGAAAACGTGATGTGTGTGTATAGGGCAATAGGATACCAGAAAAGCAAATGATCTCTTGTTGCAAGGAGTGAGTGAATGTAGTGTTATGAAATATAAAGCAGCAGCTGCTGGAGTAAGTGGGTGCCTGGCGGGGCCTGGTGTCCCCTTGAGAAATCACACCATGTGACAGACCTGATAAAAGGGACATTTATTGTGGTGGAAGGGAAGGGAATGGGGACCTAGAAAAAGGGTGTAGGTAGAGAAAGGTAAGGCAGGGGGCAGAGGGCAGAGGGCAGAAAGAGAGGCTGCCAGGAACACTTGGGAACAGAGAGGGAAAGAGAGTAGAAGAAGGGGGGCTGGGAGAGTGAGCAGTTCTCTTTATATGCTGCTACATGTGGCTCACACCTGGCAGACAATGGTTGTTGCTAGGTCTCTGTTGGGAGGAATCAAGTGGAATTGTCTGTAGGCCAATGCCAATGCATAGAAGGCAGAATTTCTAGAATTTCGAGGGAATCCTACTGATTTGAAAATAAGATAGAAGGTAATTTTTAATATTCTTTCTAAAAGTAATATAACTTTTTTCTGTTGAAACACACACACACACACACGCATATATACATTACCTACTTACTTACCTACATACATACACACATACACATATGGGCCAAATTGTCTACATTTAAATCTGGATTTAACCACTGTGACTACTACTATTATCTATTTTGTGACTTGCGTCTTCATCTTGCAAATGGGGTAATGACAGTGCATTTCATGGGATTAAATGAGATAAATGCACATAAAGCACTTATTATGGTGCCTGGCACACATCAACTGTTCTAAAAAAATCTTAGCTGTTTATTATATTATCATCCTCATCATCCTCACTATGGTTTTGGTACTCATTCTGCTGACTTATTTAGCCTTCCTATCATCTCTCTGTGCAGTAGTCATGAATCACTGTTTAAAGAAAACTGCTCTAATGCAACAGGAGGGGAATGAGCTGAATGCTGAGACAAGAGAGGTTCCCTAGTTTCTTTAGCAAAATTTCGGCAATGACCAGTTTGTGGAGTCTCATTTGTACTCTTTGAAACTCAATTTAATTCCACATTTGGCATGCAGGACACGCTCAGTACATTATTGTAAATAATTTTCTGAACAAAATCATTCGAGTTTTATCGCTTCCTATTGAAGGGGGTGTTTAAAAATGCCAGATTTGCTCAAAATGAGCTGCACTTTTCTGAAGTGATTCTCCACATTCTTACAGTAAAAATTCCTCAGCAATTCTTTGAACCTAGACTGAAACAGCATAAAATGAAAACATTTAAGTTAACCTCTCTGCCTTCCCAACTGAAATGAGAGATTCAAAGGATTACACATCTCAGTTTGACTTTTTGAATCTCTCATTTCTACAGCACTTCATTTGAAAGATGGAAGGCATAACATACTTCATATTTCCATTGATTACTTAGTCGCTCACTAGTGTAAACAGCCAAGGGTTCTAGTTTGAAAACCTTCTGTCTCTGTTCTCCGTTTGGAGGTTATGCAGAAAATGTATAAGCACCAGAGCAACTTGTTTGTTCTTAGAGAATGGGCAAAGGAACATGGCCAGTGAAAAGGATTAATCTCATGTCTTAATATGGTACAGTCAAAGGGAATTTTCTGTCATCCAAACAAAGGAAGACAGCAAACCCTCCTATTTTTTCTTTCTTGGTTCTCCCCAAACAGAGGCATCCTTGCTAGTGTTTAGAAACAGATGCAAGGAAATGCAATTGCTATTGATTATAAACTTAACAGGAAAATTCAGGGAAAATTATAAACAGGAAAATTCAGGAGGTCTGGATTACTTCACTATCCTCATCACC
This sequence comes from Mus musculus, assembly GCF_000001635.26. Classification (NCBI taxonomy): domain Eukaryota; kingdom Metazoa; phylum Chordata; class Mammalia; order Rodentia; family Muridae; genus Mus; species Mus musculus. The sequence continues at coordinate 106,871,455 of NC_000086.7, forward strand.
TGACCCCACGTCTCTCCGAGTTAAAGGCATTTGCTGGCTAATTCATAAATGGACAAATGTGTTTACCATGCAATGCTTCGCTGGAACACATCTCAGTTGTGGCATGGGAGGGGAAAATAAGAGGGAAAGTAGAAGGGAAGGGAAGGAGCCCACAGAGAAGGATTGAGAGTGCTGATATAAAACTTGGCTGGCTTCCACTATTTAGTAGAGGGCTTGCAGTGGAGAGGCTAATTAATTGCTCTGGTATTGCCTGTGAGCATCTGAACAGAAGAGTGGGCAGCAATGAAGTGAAAGATCTAATAATGTGCATACTCTCCAAACACAAGCAAACCTTTCAGTTTAATTTCTAACCCATTAGACTTTCCAGCATCCCTTTAGAGCATGTTGCTTACAAATCTGAAGTGCTTTTTTTTCTCTCTCTCTCCCTTTCTGTTTCCAACTCGGTCTAGAAGTGATTGCCTTATGACACTTCAACATTTTTCCCTTCTCATTTCCTCTCATCTTAAGTCACTTTAATTCTAAGCAGGATTTAAGACTCCAATTTTCATGTGTCACAACAAACAGTGAAAATTCTTTTCTTTCTGGCTTATGGAAAATTGTTGACTTGGACAACACTAATGCTTTCCAGCTGTGGTAACTATTCATGTGCTAAACGAAGGATGTTGATACAAATGAGGCTAGGGTATCCTTTCCCCAAAGCTGTTGGCCTGGATTTGCAGGAACAAGCAAATGACTAGGCTGTTAACCTGTATTTTTGACCTTGGTCTCCATATAGGCCTATTTTTTTTCTTTTGCTGGGAGAAAGATAAAGGTGCGAATAATGTATAAAACATGACTCTATAACATTTGCAATCTGGTTACACATCTTGCCATCACTTACCTCTCTTTTTATAGTTGTGGATTTATTTCCTATCCTCTTGGGTTTTGGGGCAGCTGTAGGTACTACTCTCTATAAAGGCAATTGACCTAGCATATGTCTGAAACTCTTTCAACATACCTCATTAGCTTCATATTATTTTATTCTTTGCCAAAATGTTCTGCTTTAACAAAGATTGATGTTCACGGCTGAACTGTAATGTTCCGGTTCTATCTCTTCACTTTTCCCGGGGTGGGCCCTAGGCCAACTTGTAAAAACAGCACAGTTGGGGCTTAGTCCAGCCTTTCCTTTAAGGTCCACAATGATCTCATACTCTCCACGTTTTCTTGCTGTATTATCAAGATGGTCTTTCTGTAAAGAATATAAGAAACTGACATGCTCTGAGATGTAACAAAGGAGAAAATCATGCTGGGTTATCTCTTGTAAGAATGGATTTACATTTTCTCAGAGGCCTAAGCCTTAAGTCAGGAGAATGACTTGCTAATGCTACAGCTTCTATTTGGGGAGGATTTTTTTACCCCCACTCCCACCCCTGGAAGGCATTGGCAGGTTTCTTAATATGTGTACACAAAAGACTATTTCCAACTGCTGTGTGCTCTGTTCCTTTCATCTGTGTTGAACCTAATTTCTGACTTTTAGTTGTAACTTGTTAGGCTTTGGTTTTGGTTTCTCTGTGTGTCCCTTTCAGGAAGTGCAGGAGAATTTTTTTTTTTTTTTAACTTGGCTGGATGAGACTGGAATAGAAACCATAGCAAGATTGCCTGACTTGGAATCAGGGTTCTGCCTTTGGACAAAGTACTCAGCCTCTCTGTATCTGAGTCTCTCCACCTGTAAAACTTAGAGTAAATAATCTACCTCATAGGCAAAAAAATAAAATTACATAAAATGGCTATAAACATAATCAATATTATATTAGTGATATTAATTATTTTGTTATGTTCTAACATTACATTTTCATATATTAGAAGAATTAAACATTCTAGTGCACAGAGCCTTTTAGATTTTTTTTCTGAGACAGGGTTTCTCTGTGTAGCCCTGGCTGTCCTGGAACTCACTCTGTAGACCAGGCTGGCCTCAAACTCAGAAATCCACCTGCCTCTGCCTCCCAAGTGCTGGGATTAAAGGCCAGCACTGCCCAGCCAAGAGCCTTTTAGAGAGAACAGCAAATACTCCTATGTCCTGTGTTCTTTTCCAGCCACTCAAGCCCAGAGTCATTGCTCTTTCTTTTGTCCTTTGGTTTTTTAGAAATGTCAAGCCCCTTACCAATTTTGTGCCTTTCCTTATTCTGAATTCCAAGAAACTTGTGTCATCATTTTTTTCTTTTAGGTCTTCCTCCGCTGGCCTTATTTAAGATTCTTATTAATTTCTCTGGTTCATGTGATAGTAGAGCACCATTGCTGACTCTTGACCTTATTAGTTATTTTAACTAGGAACTCCTATGTCAGCATCCTTAAGTACATAACAGTAATGTTTCTTCTGTTCCTGTCATTGATCAGTAATTAACTTAAACAACTGAAGACGGGTTCCTGATTGCATCATTGTTCTATGAGAAACAATAAGTCTTGGAATTATACCTGGAAGGCATATTGTTTGGAATGTAGTCCTTGTAGTCACTTATCCCAATGGTGTGACTTGTAGGTTCCTAAAAGAACTTACTGCTTTGTCAGCGCCCATTTCTTTCTAAAAAGCTTTTAATAGATTTTGTTTGAATCTTACTGTAGTCAGGAGTCTCTGAAGTTTTCATGAGGAGGAACTACTTTTCATTTCATTGAAGACATGTGCTAACTGAGTAAGGAAAATAGAAATTCAAGTAGGAAATTAGGTTACTATTAAACATAAAACTTCCTAATAAAAAGTGTGTGTGTGTGTGTGTGTGTGTGTGTGTGTGTGTGTGTGTGTGTGTGTGTTTTATACTGGGATCCTAAGAGAACATCAAAGAGGGGTCCATGGCAGAGGTAACCTGGTTAGAGTTGTATTTGTACAACTTGGGGTTTGATATCCATGCCCCACAGAGTGCTAGTATGCCATTTGTAGCATTGGTGTTGGAGAATGTTAGCTAAAGTTCTCTACTCCAAAGAAATATTTAATCTGTGAGGTGACAGAATTAACTTCTCACCCCATTTCTATGTCATTGGACAGGATGTTCACCTAAACAAGGGGTAATTTTTTGTTGGCAAAAATGGAACCATCACTAAAAGCTGGAAACTAGCAGTTGGAAAATCTGTACATGGAAAAACAAATGACCGTGGGCAGCAGAAATTAGTTACCTTGGCAGATACCAGACATGTCCCATACACATTCAAGACATACTTAATGTGAAACTCCAGCTTGTCCTAAGCAAAGCCATATGTTCATTATGAAAGACAAGGAAAGTTAAACAACATTTTGAAAGTTAGAATCGTAATCAAGAATGGATATCAAATGTTTCCTGAACATGAATAACAGTTGAATGAAAATATATACATAGAAAATATTGACAAAGAAAAATGAAAAAACTCAGACAATACATTTCTTAACATAATTATCATATATATACGTGTGCATCACCAAGTCATCAAAATGATATCCCAAGACAAGGAGGATTAGTTTAATGCACTAAAAATGTATTCCATGAAAACAAACATTTATATCTTTTCCATTTATGATAATCTATTTACACTATTGCTGAAACAACTACACAAAGTTTTAAATGAAATTAGACAATTGTAATTTAATTCATATTTTAGACAGTACATGAAAGGCTGTGTGGAAAAATATTAAGAAATCTGTAAAATTACCAAACCATGAACATATAACTTTCCCTTATAAAAGCCTCTGAAAAATTAGTAATAACAAAAAACACAAATATCAAATGAGAAATTTGGAATTAGTACTTTCACTGACTTTTAATTTTAAAAGGAAATCCTTTTATAAGATGGAGGAAATGTGCTTTTTCTCTGTAGTTCTTAAAAACAAAGCCATATCCATGATATATAAAATATAAGACTTTGAAAGATGAACAGAAACAGCAGACCAACTAGGGACTTCTGAAACTATATGATGCTGGGTTCCCTGTTTGATTTTAGACTCATTTATGTCAGACTTGTAGAAACAGGTGAGTTAGAAATGACAATATAGAGAGATTTAAAAAAAATAAACCTCAGATAAAATTTGCTTTTTCTAGCCAAGGACTAACAAAGGGACACATTCTTAAATCTGGACAGTTGGAAATATATTCCTTCTAGTCTCATCAAACATCAGTAAATAACTAAACCAAATAGAGAAGAACACAGCATTTTAAGCCTGGTGGGTGCTTAAGTTTATCTACCTGTGACTTTGTAATGAGGATCCCTAATGCTAATGATGTCAGAATAATTCAAGTAAGAATCCAAGATTTCCCCCATTGCATGACAAATGTCTCCTGCTGTAGTATAAGTGAGACCACTTGCAGAACCTAGTCTGTCACTCTCACACATGGCAGCACAAAACATTCTTCTACTTCCCTGCTGGGCTATTGTCATGTAAGGCAGAATAAAGAGTTAAATTCTTCATAATTGGCCAACAATAATGTTATTTCCATCCCCATTCTTCATTGTGTGGTCAGTGGAGACTATATATAGAGTCAGTATACCCACACTCTCCAAGCAGTTAAGAGGATTCATACTACTTCTGTACAAAAAACTTAAATGACTTTCACTTGACATTATTAATATATACCCCATGAACTAGGAGGGGGTATTCTTAATTATGTGTATGTCTGTGTAGGAGTATGTGTATATGCCTGCAGGTGCCTATTGTGGGATCCTCTGGGTCTGTAGTGGCAGTCAGGTGTTATCAGCTTGATTCATGTCCTGGGAGCTTAACTTATGAATACTAACTTAGAGATGACACTGTTAAGATAAAACACTGTGACCAAAAGCAACTTGGGGAGGAAAGGGTTTATTTCATCTTACACTTTGTAGTCTATCATCTATCCAGGGAAGCCAGAGCAGGAACTTAAGGTAGAAACTGATACAGAGACCATGGAAGGAAGCTGCTCACTGTCTTGCTCTTCATGGCCTACTTAACCTGATGTCTTATCAACTCAGGACCACCTGCTCAAGGGTGATATTATTTATCATCTGGGAATTCTCATACTAATCCAGACAATACCCTGCAGATTTGCTTACAAGCGAATCTTATCACACCATTTTCTTAATTAAGATCTCTTGTCAGATATTCTAGGTTTGTGTCAACTTGAAAAAACCAAACAGCACACACACAGCAAGTCCTCTTAACCACTGAGTATCTTTCCAGTTCCTAAAATTAAATATGTAAATACGATCCAAAAAAATACAAAAAGGTTCAATTCTCAACCAATAGTCCCTTTTAATATGACAGCTACTAAGTTTTCTAAGTGAATGAATATATATAAGGAACATCAAAATGACTGAGGTGTTAAAACTATCTGATAATAGTTTTGAAACAGTTATGGGGAAACACTGAAGGAGCCAAAGGGGTTTGGAACCCTATAGGAGGAACAACAATATCAACCAACCAGTCTCCCCAGAGTTCCCAGGGACTAAACCACCAACCAAAGAATACACATGGAGGGACCCATGGCTCCAGCTGCATATGTAGCAGAGGATAAACTTATCTGGCATCAATGGGAGGGGAAACCCTTGGTCCTGTGAAGGCTTGATGCCCCAACATAGGGGGATGCTAGGGCAGTGAGGTGGGAGGAGGGTAGGTGAGGGAGGACACTCATAGAAGGAGAGTGGAGGGGGGGATGGGATAGGGGGTTTGTGGAGGGGAAACCAGGAAAGGGGATAACATTTGAAATGTAAATAAAGAAAATAACCAATAAAAAGATTAAAAGAAAAAAAGAAAAAAAAAGATGAGACATAAAATTATCTATCACAGTCTTTAACTGGTAGAGTTCTAAATAATATTGCGTGCTATCATTAAAAGGCTCTTAAAGCTTTAAAAGAGAGAGAGAGAGAAACAGTTATGGCCAAAATGTTTCAATGAGCAGTGAAAAATACATAAGCCATAAAAATAGAAAGTCTCATTAAAATAGATAATATAAAGAAGAATAAAATAGAATGTTACGTCTATAATACAACCTGTACACCATAGCTGAAGAAACATATTCAAAGAGGGAAGAAAAGATTATAAGAGCCAGGGGACCAGGATATTTGCTGCAGCTAGTGTCCTCCAAACAAACAAACAAACAAATAAACAAACAAACAAATGAAGAAGACAAGAAGTTGAGTGGGATAGAGAGAAAAGTGTAGATCTGGGAAAAGTTGGGGGAGGAGTGAGTGGAGGATAATTATGATCAAAATACATGGCACAAAATTCTCAAAGAATCAATAAACTTATATAAAAAGAATAAAAATTAAAATATTAGAATTGAAAATAACTGAAATAACTTCGACAAATGGGTTTGAAACCACAATGCAGGAGACAGAGGAATTCATCGGAACATTAGAAATTGTTCAACTTGAACAGGGAGAAAATATACCAGAATTATGAAATGGTTTACAGTGATCTCAACATTGACTCATGGAGTTAAAGGAAAAGAGAGAAAAGAGTAGAGTGAAAGAGGATCAAGCCATTATTGGCTACAAACTTCCTATACTTGAAGTAAAAGATAAAACCCAAGAGTTAGTGAGTTGACCATATTCTAAGCAGTTCCACAAAAACTAAAAGAAATCCATGTCCGGAGATGACATAATTAAACTTGTGAAAACTAAGAACAAAGGAGAATCTTATAATCAGTCAGAGAAAAAAAAATATGTTCTATGATGCCTACTATTAAGAAACCTGTAAAACCACCAAAACACCAAAATGTAAATTTTTCCTATAAAAACCTCTTAACAAAGTAAAAACATTGTAAAATCACAAACATCAAATCAGAAATTTAGATTTTGTTCTTTCCCTGACTCTCCTATTTTTTTCGTTTTTCGAGACAGGGTTTCTCTGTGTAGCCTCGGCTGTCCTGGAACTCACTCTTTTGACCAGGCTGGGTTCGAACTCAGAAATTTGCCTACTTGGGAGTGCTCAGCTTAAAGGCATGCACCACTATTGCCTGAAGACTCTCCTATATTTTTTTTTTTTGGCAGATGAATTTTTTATTTTTTTATTAGGTATTTTCCTCGTTTACATTTTCAATGCTATCCCAAAGGTCCCCCATACCCACCCCCCCCCCAATCCCCTACCCACCCACTCCACCTTTTTGGCCCTGGCATTCCCCTGTACTGGGGCATATAAAGTTTGCAAGTCCAATGGGCCTCTCTTTGCAGTGATGGCCGACTAGGCCATCTTTTGATACATATGCAGTTAAAGACAAGAGCTCCCGGGTACTGGTTAGTTCATATTGTTGTGACTCTCCTATTTTTAAAAACAAAACATTTACAACAAAATAGGGAAATCTCCTTTTGTTATATGTCTTCTTCAAGAAAAAAGAAGAATCTTATTGTATCTTTTCTTCAAAAAGCCCTGGAAGCAATATATAAAATACATAAAAGAAGTCTTTGAAGCAAGAGTAGATTTCTTATCAGAAATATCTTTAAATGCTAAAGGGAAAATTATAAACCCAGAAATCTACAGGCAGCTGAAATTTCCTTCAGTGATGATGGAAGGTCAAGACATTTTTGGATGAAGAAAAACTATGCAGAAAGACAATGATTCTCTAGGTCTTCTTGTATTCAGCTCCCTTTTCTGAAATATTCCTTGAACCTTGGAGAGGTTGATAAAAGTGTCATGTTCTTAACACTTAAATGTCTACAACACTCACCATTCACTGGAAAAAGAAACATCTTTGACCAAAGCTCAGAGCAGCACTAATGTATTGTTATAAGCTTAAGTATTTAAAAGGCACTTTGATAGTAGATTCCTCCTATGGCTTATGATCTCCATAACTAAGGCTCTTAATAAGGTTTACTGATTAGGCATAAATTCCTTTTTGTGAAACAGGCTTCTGCTTCCAATCTTATCTGAAAGTGGTGAGTTTTTCCCATAATAGTCATGCCACGATTGCACCATTAGGCACATATCACTTGCACGTTGTTATTGTGACTTGGGTATGACATGGATCTTGCACTTATGAACTCACTGCAACTGTACTCATCTGCATAAGATTTGTTCAAGAATGGGCCCATCAACATCCTAGATGGGGAGGGTCTTATGGAAATCCCACCTTGCTCTGTGAGACTATTTAAAGCTAATTGTTGTTGGAGGAGATGTCATTTCCTTCTGTAGTGATGCCACTGTGAAGTTAACCATGCTCACATAAACTAACTCTCATCCACATTCATGCAAGTAACCCTTTAAAAATCAGCGGGTCACAAAAAGACATTAAACTTGGGGGAAAACTTGTTTGTATGAAAAAGGGTTTCAGTGTGTGAAAGAGGAACATAAAAAAGGGCACTGGGTATTGAAATTGACGAAACTTTTTTTTTTAATTTTGAGAATAAATTTAAATTAAATTTCAATTAATTTAAGAGTTAATAAAGGAGGATCTTTGAAATACTAAGAAAAAGAACAGGTAAAATTAAAATGTTGATCATATAACAGGCTTTTCCTCTCCTAGATTTCATGAATATGTTTGACAGTTAAATATAGCACTCTGTTGCTATGCTCATATTCCAATAGTATACTATATGCATATAGAGGAAATATTTTATCAAGCTATAGTGTGAGTAATAGCATAATAGTAAAGATATATTGCCCACACACTTTATTGAAGTGCCAGTAGATTTAAATGAAGTTGTTATGTGAGATTTAGAATAATAATAAAGAAACATGAAAGAGACACACACTAAAATGAATGAAAATGATCTCTGAAAATGTTCAGGAAACAATACTAATTCTTTTTTAAGGGAATAAATGTTTGTTTTCTCACTATGCTAAAACGCTACTGCTTCACTGTAAAAACAGTAGCAGCCAATGCAGCACCTTTTCTGTACTTCACAGGCATTTCCAGTGGGAAGATACATTAAGTCTTTTGACCTAAATCTAGGAATGGGTGTAAGTGAGTTACAATATTACTTAGGACTCACATTGTTATCCTGGAATATTGGGTTTTTGTAACCACTGGCACAGAACTTGCTTTGTAGATCAGGCTGACCTTGAACTTACACATATCCATCTTCTGAGTCTTTGGATTCAAGGGTGGTATGTCACTATACCCGAGCTTCTAATGACTTTTCCCTATAGATAATTTTATGAATTATGAACACCAGAGCCTAGCCCCTAGTCTAACTCCCTAACCTAGGATATTTAGTGTTTATCTGAACTGTCTTAGTCAGGGTTTCTATTCCTGCACAAATATCATGACCAAGAAGCAAGTTGGGGAGGAAAGAGTTTATTCGGCTTACACTTCCATACTGCTGTTCATCACCAAGGAAGTCAGGACTGGAACTCAAGCAGGTCAGAAAGCAGGAGCTGATGAAGAGGCCATGGAGGGATGTTCCTTACTGGCTTGCTTGCTTCCCCTGGCTTGTTCAGCCTACTCTCTTAAAGAACCCAAGACTACAAACCCAGAGTTGGCACCACCCACAAGGGAACCTCCTCGCTTGATTACTAATTGAGAAAATGCCTTACAGCTGGATCTCATGGAGTCATTTCCCCAACTGAAGCTCCTTTCTCTGTGATAACTCCAGCCTATGTCAAGTTGACACACAAAACCAGCCAGTACATGGACCCATTAGGAAGTTGACGAATTTTCCTCATTTGAGAGTAGTCTTTTTTTCCATCAGTATTGAGAAAAGTTGTTTCAAGTCTTCTATCTACCACTAATTTAAAACAACCAAGCTAGAGCAAGTAATTTTGCATTGTTTTCTTTGGGGAGTGCCAATTTCAGCCCTCAATGGATTTCATATTTATGTCTTCTGTGTCTTTACTCATTAGTTCATTCAGCTTTGAAGGGTCACTGTTATCCTGATCAGCCAACCGTTTCCATAACAGGATTTGTCAACGAGCACCACATTTGCTGTAAGTACTTCAGTTACTGCTCATGACAAGAGAATTCACTGGAAATGTTCATGTTCTCCAAAAATATCAAACTCCATCTAACTGCAAAGTAGGTTTGTGTGTGGCTCCCAGGAACACAGCTGGGAGTGCACCAGGACAGTGGGCAGGCTACAGGCTGTGGCCCAAAAGCCACACCTAATATCACGATCCAGGAGTCCCAAGGTCCCAAATTCTCTAAAGATATTAAAAATAGAGGGAATTCTTACACCTGTATCTACAAAGCCAACATAACTAATAACAGGGAAAGATAAGGCCAGAACAACAAAAACAAATATACGCCAATATCTTTTATGAACAGACACAAAATTCTTGAACAAGATACTAGTGACTAAACACTAGTAATTAAAAATATTATTCACAGTGTTTCAGGACTTCATCCCAAGGATATAAGATTGGTCAAAGACATACAAATAATTTAATAATGAAATACCATATCAACAAAAAAACCTAATGTCCTCTCAACTGAAACAGAAAAAGAGTTCAACTGCATTCAACATCCTTTTGTGATAGCAATGCTAAAAGCCAGGCTGACAAAGTCCATACCTCAACATAATAAAGACCATCTATATTAAGCCAATGACTAACATTACATCAAATGGGAAAATGTTGAAAATTGTTTCTCTTTAAAATCTGGAATTTGAAAAAGATACCCACTTTCCCCACTGTTGTCAACACTGTTCTGGAAATCTTAGGCAGAGCAATCACTCAAGAGAAACAAATAACATTGGAAAAGTCAGATTTTTAGTGTTTGCTGAAGACATGATCTCATATGTAGAAAACCACAGAAAGTCCATAAAAATTATTAGACCTAAAAAACAAACTCAGCAAAAATATTTTAGAATATAAAATCAACATACAAAGCATACTACTAATAAAGACCGTGTTGCTATAACTAATAGGGAATGAACTGAAACAAATGTCGAACAAATATGTAGCACTATTCACAATAGCCAAGATATACTGCACTGATATATTGTAACTATCCATCAACTAATGAGTGAATAAAGAAAGTATATATACATACAATGAAATATTCCTAAGCCATAAAACGTAAAATAGCATAATTTATGACAATATGGGTGGAACTGCAAGTCATAATCTAAACTGAAGTAAGCCAGGTATAAAATGATAAGTACTCCATGACCTCACCCAGTGTGAAACCCAAAGAGTTGATGTTATAGAGCTTGAAATTAAAATAGTAGCCTAGGAGAAAGAAAGGGTAGAGAGGCTGGGCAGTGGTGGTACACGCCTTTAATTCCAGCACTTGGGAAGCAGAGGCACATGGATTTCTGAGTTCGAGGCCACCCTGGTCTACAGAGTGAGTTCCAGGACAGCCAGAGCTACACAGAGAAACCCTGTCTCAAACAAACAAACAAACAAACAAACAAAAAAACAAACAAACAAACAGAGAAAGTGCAGAGAAGAAGAAAGATAGGAAGGGTGAATCCATGGATACAAAATTACAGCTAAATAGAATAAAGAAGTTTTGTGGTGCTATTGTATAGCAGGGTTAGCTATAGATAGTGATAGTTTTCTGTGTATTTCAACTAGTCCATTTCCTTAACCACTTGGGCCACCTCAACAGAACATTCACATGCATTTCAAAAAAGCTAGAGAGATTATGAACGTTTTCACAATGAAGAATTGGTAACTATTTGAGGGAAAAATATGCTTAACCTGATTTAAGCATTTTGCAATATACACATGTATCAAAATATTATATGGTACCTTATAAATGTATATACTTTTATATTTTGAAATTTACTAGAATTACTTTAATTTATATTAGAAGAAAAGATGAATTAGCTGTGTATTCTAAAAATAACCATGCATTATCTTAAATTTAGATGTGATGGTCCAAGTTCCAAAAATACATTACTTATTGACTCACATATTAGTTATTTAGCCTAACTAGATAGACAGTTTCCCAAACATTGTATAGTTTGGGAAATGGGACATAAAAATGTTTTAAGATTTTCTTGCTTAGGAAGGGACACAATGAGGCAACTATGGCTATAACTGATTCAACCCTTTCAGGAAATGTTGAACTTAATTACTCCTTGCTGTTCCATCTTTTGGGTTAGTTTAACTCTTTTGCAAGCCCTTTAAAACATTGAGTTTTCAAGAGCCACTTGTTATTTGTCTCCCTGTCCCAGGCATAAAAGACTAGCTAATATTTATGGAAATTTCAACACCAAAACTAAATTTTTTTTCTTGTTTTTTTTTTTGAGACAATGTTTCTCTGTGAAGTCCTGGCTGTCCTGGAACTCACTCTGTAGACCAGGCTGGCCTCCAAGTCAGAAAGCCTCTGCCTCCCAAGTCCTGGGATTAAAGGTGTGTGCCACCACTACCCAGCCCAAAATTAAATTTTAATAACTCCTGCAAAGTATTTCATGAAATATGTTAAGAATTCTTTGGAAGACATAATACCTGGTGTTCTGCTCTAAAATAGAAATCTTCCTATTCTTTGCCTTATTGCCGTTTATCTAAAAATAAATGTATGCATAATTTTGTATTTCATAGTCTTAAATTTTCACTAAAACTGAAGGGAAAACCTAATTTCCTAGACTATCCAAATGTGTCTAGAATTTTTAAATTAAATATACCCTTTAGGTGCCCATTTCAGAAAGTCTCTAAAATTAGAAAGGTAAAGCATAGACAATTTGAATTATTAGTACATTATACTAAGTAATGTTATAGCTTTTAAATCAATTTTCCATCTTGAGCCAAACATCATTCAAGCCAGAATTCCTATTCTGCAGTATATTTTCCAGTGAGACAAGTTGTAGAATTACTGTTATTTCCAACCTCCATTTCTTTTTAAATTAGCATGCAAGGTATTATCATGGAATGTTTGAGCAAAGTATGTTTTAGTGATTCTGCTTCCTCCTGGTCCTCACTATATTTTCCCAAAATTTCAGACCATTACCATCCTCTTGAATATTAACCCATTCCATACAAATGGCATCAGCTTGGTTCCTAGCAGACACATAACTCTTTGATCCTTGATATTCTACAAAATGGTAATATTTTATTGACAAAAACCTGTGCTGAGGGTATGTTTAATTTCATGAAACTGGATAATTGTTATGAAGTTTCTTGACTGGATACTTATCCTGCATGAGATTCCTTGAGAGAATTTATTATAGGTCAGCTGGTTTTGCCTTTCCAAAATGATCTATAAGAATGACTATTTTACCTTTAAAAATGCTTAAAAAGCAACATTCTTGTTTTATTTTGAAACACCAAATTATGTTAACTTGATATCAGCTGGAAGAAGATTCATCCAGTCAGTTTTCTCACAGTACCTTCACTTATAGAGGTCTATATTTCCTTTGTTACAACATTTATAGGTAGACACACACAAATGCACATGAGCTCTCATGCTTGCACATACACATTGGGATTTTATTCAGCCACAAAGAGTGAAATGACTTCATATTCTCAAAAATGAAATTACTGGATCTTATTAAATGAAATAAGCCTAACTTAGACAAATATTGCATGTTTTCTCTCATTTTATGGGTCATATGTTTTCTATGTATCCATGAAATGAGATATATGTGTACAATTGACATGAAAGCAGTAATAAAGCTGTCTTGGGGGAAGGAAAGGCACTAGTGGGATGGGGAAAAGTAGAAAGGGAAAATATAAGAGTGAAAATGGCTAAATGCTTGAAAGAAAATGCCTATGAATCTTGCTATTTATTATTATTAAGGGAATATAAGCCAGAAAAGGGGGGATACAAAATGAATATTAGGCAGAGAAAACTCCAGAACAGTGCTTCCCAATTCTTTCTACAGATGCTGCCATTCTCAGCTCTTGAATATATTTTACCACTTAGTCTTCAAATATACCATGTAATTTCACAAAATATACATATTCAAAGATGTTCAACTGCCGTTGGGTTTTCTTCACATCTTAATGAAATATTAACATTTTGGAGTTGTTTGGATATTTTGATAATTTCTCTAGGCAATAGCAATTCATAGTAACGTTTCTTAACAACAAAGAAATGAATAATATTGTGAAGCAGAAGTTATCACCCAGCCTTTGGTTTGTGAGGCCCTACCCATTTGTACAAGTCATAGGAACAATCTGAACAATTTATAGAGGATACTTTTCAATGACATTCAACAGTATTTAAAAAATTAAGTTGCTCAATTGGATTGCATATTAATTAAGGAGATGCATATACCATCAACTTGATAATCATTTCACAAGGAAAACTTGTTAGCATCTTAACAATATCACATACTTTCTTCCCACATGGGACAGTATTTACCTACTTAACATGAAGTACTTGATAATTTGTTATTCCATTTCCCATGAGTGTGCTTGCTACATGAGGAATTCAATTTTAAGATTTTAAACTGTCATCGGTAAAGATATGACTTCTTTATGCATTTTGAGTGCTGCTGCTGAAATCTCATCACTGAATACAATATCAGCACTTTATGACCATTTTAGTGCAATCCCAGGCAGCCAAGGTTGTTTGTATCTTACTGTGTGGGTCCTTTCCATGAGTCAATATGCTAAATAAGCCACATTGGACTTTTAGCTCTTAAAGTTTTAAAATACATTGAGAGATCTACCATATCTGTCCAGGTCTGAGTCCTAGACGTTTTTCTGCATCACATTTTATATTTTGAGGTTCACTTAAATTTGGAGTGAAGAAAGAAGTGATAAAAATTAATTAAATGGTGCTTGGAGGTAAATATGTTCTTTACAGGCATAATATATAATGGCATAACTGAAATTTTTCACTACAAAAACATACTAAGTTGGTTTCCTCATGGGTTGAATGAAGAAGAAAAAGGATGTGGGATTCAGCCAAAGATCTAATATGCACACTTGCTCTTGAAAGTGTTCAGCCTCATTTTTATATTTCAAAGCCATTTTCATTCTTGAGAAAATCATAAAGTCAAGACACCCTTTTAAATGCCCTCCCTACATTACTTTCAATGTTGTTAATGTGTTAATGTCGTTTGTTTCCCTCAAGACTACATATTTGCTACATTTCCCTGACTAACAAAGGTTCATCAATATTTGATACCAGCTTCTGTTAAGGATGTGCCCTCCCAAGTGTATAAAAAAACTATGCATACCAGGGAGGTTCTGCAGAATGGTCTTCACTGAACTACGAGTAGATTTGGAGGTTCAAAAATCTGTTTCCTGCCTCTCTTCTTATACACACACACACAGTCATACACACAGTAATGCAAAGTAAATTATATTGCTTCTCTTCACTTCCATTTTCATCTTTCCTCCTTTTTGTCATGGGAGGAATTGGTAGGAATCAGAATTTTCATAGATTTTTTTAAGTAATTTTAATTTTTTTATCTATAGTCTATTAGAAAACTTGCAAATATAAAAAATTCATCAGTTTTATCATAACAGTACAGAAATTAAAATGTAGGTATGCTTCATCTCAAAATACTTTCCAGCAAACACTATGTTATTCTAAGGCTAAAAATCTTGTCATTAAAAAAAATTTATGTAGTATCTAAATTTAATTGTTTATATTTGTAGTGCTTAGTAAATATTTAAAATATTCATAATATTCAATAGAGGTATAAAGTGAAACCTCCGCGAGAAAGCTTAACTTTGTAGAAAGCTTCATTTCTGCAAAGGGCATTCATAAAACAAGAGCATGTAGCCCCAAGAAGTATCTAATTGCAAAGTAGAAGTTAATGCATTAGATTTTTGAGAAGGCATTAACTCAGAAACTAAAGTAATATGGTTCTTGTAAAATAAACAACTGGCTCTGTTTATAATTGAGTTACTAAGAATATACTGTATTTAGATGGAATAAAAATACAGGAAGCTGATTAGGAAAATGGGTTAGCCTGGAGAGAAAGTTCCAGGCTAATCTTAGTAACCTGCAAATGAGGATGAATATCACTTTCCTTTGCTGAAAATACATCTAGAAGTTTAATTTAATTTACATTATTGTGTGTATATGACATGTATGTGAGTGTGATGTGTTTCAGATTATACAGACATTAATTTATATGGGAAGAGTTGCAGTAAACAGAGATCCCTAATCTCCAAAGCAAGCTTTTAGAGCAAAAGAGGAGATCATCACTCTGCAGAATCAAATTGGCACATACAGTCAGCTATGTATTTGGGACAGCACATGTTCATTTACAACACAATATGAATATACTTTGTCACTGTGACACTCCAGATATGACCAATGAGAGTGCTTTCTTTTACCTCTTCCAGAGTCTGATTCTAACCTCTCATGATGATTTCAAAGTTGATATTTTATCTAAAGGTCACAAAGAAGAACAAAAAACATCTATCCAAGATGTATGTGAACTGACAAGAATATGGCAACAAATGGTCAGTTATCCAGGGCTGCCTCTTCTTCATACTGAAACTATGTTTTATTGTTCATATTATAGAAAATATATTGACTTACTTATTCTTAAGGAAGAAGCATCAATATTCTTAAGATTTTCCCCAGTCATTGATTCACCTATGTATCCACTCCATTGGTTATTAACAAGAACCAAACATCTGCTAATTACAACAAATAAGCCTGAACATACTTTATTATCCAAGAAGAAGAAACCAAGGCAAATTTAACTTTAAATGCACTAGGAAGGATCATTTTTGTGATGGTTCATACATGCTCGGCCCAGGGAGTGGCACTATTAGAAGGTGTGGGCCTGTTAGAGTAGATATGTGACTGTGGGTATGGGCATTAAGACTCTCATCCTAGGGGCTGGAGAGATGGCTCAGTGGGTAAGAGCACTGACTGCTCTTCTGAAGGTCCTGAGTTCAAATGCCAGCAACCACATGGTGGCTCAGAACCATCTATAGTGACATCTGATGCTCTCTCTTGGAGTGTCTGAACACAGCTACAGTGTACTTACATAAAAATAATAAATAAATCTTGAAAAAAAGATCCTCATCCTAGCTGTCTTGAAGCCAGTATTGTGCTATCAGTCTTTAGATGAAGGTGTAGAACTCTTAACTCCTCCTGCACCATGACTACCTGGATGCTGCCATGTTCTTGCCTTGATGATAATGGACTGAACCTCTGAACCTGTAAGACAGCCCCAATTTAATATTCTCCTTATGAGAGTTGCTTTGGTCGTAGTGTCTGTACATAGTAGTAAAATCCTAAGACAATTTTAAATATTTACTTTCATAAAATAATACTTTCAAAACCATTTTCTAGTGCTTGGGGGCAGATCAGCCTGTCTCCCTATCACCACACAGTCTGCAGGGCTCCAAGTAAAACTGCTGTAACAGGTAGGTTAGCTGCTTAAAAAACTGCAGCAGCTGGACCCCCCCCCCCAGGCACTTAGCTGATGCAGGATATCTCCCCCCTATGTTGGAAAGCCACCTTCTTTCAGGTCTGCACCTGCTTGAGGGCATATCTGCTTGGGGGCTGTACTGGCTAGTTTTGTGTCAACTTGACACAGCTGGAGTTATCACAGAGAAAGGAGCTTCAGTTGAGGAAATGCCTCCATGAGATCCAACTGTAAGGCATTTTCTCAATTAGTGATCAAGGGGGAAAGGCCCCTTGTGAGTGATGCCATCTCTGAGCTGGTAATCTTGGGTTCTGTAAGAGAGCAGGCTAAGCAAGCCAGGGAAAGCAAGCCAGTAAAGAACATCCCTCCATGGCTTCTGCATCAGCTCCTGCTTTCTGACCTGTTTGAGTTCCAGTCCTGACTTCCTTGGTGATGAACAGCAGTATGGAAGTGTAAGCTGAATAAACCCACTCCTCCCCAACCTGCTTCTTGGTCATGATGTTTGTGCAGGAATAGAAACCCTGACTAAGACAAATTGATACCAATAGAAGCCCTGACTAAGACAAATTGATACCAGCAGAGTGGGGTATTCCTGTGACAACCTGACCATGTTTTGGGGAGGACTGTGGAAGGATTTTGGAACTTTGAGCTAGAAGATCCATTCAGTGTTAAGAGCTCTGTCAGATGTTGTGTAGGAGCTTGGAAGATAATGTTGAAAACAGTGCAGAAGATGGAGGCCTGGCTTGTGAAATTTCAGAGGGAAAAGTAAAGACTCTTTTCAGGGCCATTGTTACTTTGGTTGTGAAGATTCTGTGGTTCTGGTTAGCTGGGGCTGAAGAATCAGCTGTGATTAACAAGATACCAGAACTACTAAAGCAAAAACTTTGCATTACTGGGACTATTGATGCTGGTTAGCTGGAGCTAAGAAATTAGCTGTGATTAAGAAGAGACCAGCATCATTGAGGTGACATCTTCTGGGAAGTGTTTTCTGAAAGCACAGAGGCTATGTTCTAGAGATAGCCAAGGTTGTACCTTGTGCTGTGGCTAGACTTGGTAATGTGTAAGAGTCACCCACGTGGTACTGGTTTTGAAGGTATGAAGGTGTCATGCAGAGCAGCTGAGGCTCGGCACTGTGAGAGAGCATGGAAGGCCATTGGTGAAGGTGCAGCCTCAGTTGCAATTGAAGGCCCAGGACTGAAGGAGTCATGCAGTGTTTTGGAGATGCCAGTACCATGAGATGACCACCAAGAGCAGCAGCAGTGGAGTACAGGCATCTGGAGCCTAGAGGACTACACGTGTGCTACAAGGGGCATGGCTGGAGAAGTGACCCAAGCCCTTGGAGGATCCCAGAAGATCGTGAGTTGGATCCCAGACATTGGACGGTTGGAGATTGATTTTTGCTTTGATTGTGACTGTGCTCTGATATTTCCCCTCTTGAAGGAAGAAACTGTTTTAGAGGAGCCCACAGTTAAGAGACTTAATTATAAAAAGACTTTGGATTTTAAAAGAGATGGATATTTTAAAGAGATTGAAAATTTAAGAATATGTAAAGACTGTGGGACTTTTAAAGTTATTTAGATCTTGGAGATGAATAAGAATGTAAGGGTTGAGGCTTACTAGTGATGTGTTTGTGTGTCAAGTTAACAAGGGGTCAATTGTACTGGCTAGTTTTGTGTCAACTTGACACAGCTGGAGTTATCACAGAGAAAGGAGCTTCAGTTGAGGAAATGCCTCCATGAGATCCAACTGTAAGGCATTTTCTCAATTAGTGATCAAGGGGGAAAGGCCCCTTGTGAGTGATGCCATCTCTGGGCTGGTAGTCTTGGGTTCTATAAGAGAGCAGGCTGAGCAAGCCAGGGAAAGCAAGCCAGTAAAGAACATCCCTCCATGGCTTCTGCATCAGCTCCTGCTTTCTGACCTGTTTGAGTTCCAGTCCTGACTTCCTTGGTGATGAACAGCAGTATGGAAGTGTAAGCTGAATAAACCCACTCCTCCCCAACCTGCTTCTTGGTCATGATGTTTGTGCAGGAATAGAAACCCTGACTAAGACAGGGGCATATCTGACTGGCTTCCCCTGTCTCTTAACACTGTACAGTCTGCAGAACTCCTAGGAGATCTGCTGTAGCCAGGGCAGCAGTCTGTAAGTCTCTCAGAGGTCGGCTGCAGCTAGGGCCACAGATCCCCAGGAGATCTGCAGCAACCCGGGGACACAGGAGGCAGCTCCACACAGAGTCAGTCAGGACAACTAACAACAGAGATAACCAGATGGCAAGAGGCAAGTGCATAAGCAATAGAAGCCAATATACTTTGACACCATCAGAGCCCAGCTTTGCTATCACAGCAAGTCATGAATACTCTCAATATACCTGAAAAGCGTGATACTGACCTAAAATTTGATATCATGAAGATAATAGAGACTTTTCAGGTGGATATAAATAGCTCACTTAAAGAAATACAGAAAAAAAGGGGGGGGGCTGGTGAAATGGCTCAGTGGGTAAGAGCACCCGACTGCTCTTCTGAAGGTCCGAAGTTCAAATCCCAGCAACCACATGGTGGCTCACAACCATCGGTAACATGATCTGACGCCCTCTTCTGGAGTGTCTGAAGACAGCTACAGTGTACTTACATATAATAAATTAATAAATCTTTAAATAAAAAGCAAAAATAATAATAAAAAAAAGAAATACAGGTAAACAGGGAGAAGCCCTTAAAGAGAAAACAAATAAATCCCTTAAATCCCTTAAAGAAATAAAGGAAAACACAATCAAACAGGTGAAGGAAATGAACAAAGCAGTCCAAGACACAAAAATGGAAGTAGAAACAATAAAGAAATCACAAATAGAGGCAACTCTGGAAATGGAAATCTTAGAAAAGCAGTCAGGAGCTACAGATGCAAGCATCAACAAGAGAATAGAAGAGATAGAAGGGAGAACCTCAGGCTTAGAAGTTACAATAAAAAACACTAACATAACAGCTAAAGAAAATATAAACAATAAAACACTCCTAACCCAACACATCTAGGAAATATAGGACACAGTGAAAATACCAACCCTAAGAATAATAGGAATAGAAGAGAATGAAGATTCCAAGCTCAAAGGGTCGGAAAACATCTTCAATAGAATCATAGAAGAAAACTTAACCAACCTAAAGAAAGAGATGGGCATAAATTTACAAGAAACCTACAGAACTCCAAATAGATTGGACCCAGAAAATAAAATTCTCCTGTCACATAATAATCAAAACACTAAATCCACAGAACAAAGAAAGAATATTAAAAGCTGTAAGGGAAAAAGGCCAAAAAATATAAATTCAGAATTATACCAGATTTCTCAATAGATACCCTAAAAGCCAGATGATCCTTGACAGAGGTCATGAAGACCTTAAGAAACACAAATGTCAGTTCAGGCTATACACAGCAAAATCCCCGATCATCATAGCAGGAGAGACAAAATATTCCATGACAAAACCAAATTTGAACAATATGTATTTACTAATCCACCCCTACAGATGATCCTAGAAGGAAAACTTCAATACAAGGAGAGTACCTACACTAAAGAAAAAAACAAGAAATTATTCATCTTACAAAAAAATCCAAAGGGAGAGAGTCACACACATATAACAACAAACATAACAGGAGCTATCATCTGTCTTTAATATCCCTCAACATCAATGAACTCAATTCCCTAATAAAAAAGACATAGGCTAAGAGACTGGATATGCAAGCAGGATCTAGCATTTTGCTGCATTCAAGAAACACACCTCAACGACAAAGACAAAGACTACCTCAGAGTAAAAGGCTGGAAAAAAGTTTTCCAAGTAAATGGTTCCAAGAAAGAAGCAGGAGTTGCCTTTCTAATATACAATAAAATAGACCTTCAACCAAACATTATCGAGTGAGATGGGGAAGGACACTTCATATTTATCAAAGGAAACATCCACCAAGATGAAATTTCAATTCTGAACATTTATGCCCCAAATTCAAGGGCATCCACATTCATAAAAGAAACTTTACTAAAGCTCAAAGCACACATTGAACGTCGAACAATAATAATGGGAAACTTCAACACCCCACTCTCACCAATATACAGGTCAAGTATGGATGTTCCAATCCCCCTTAGAAGGGGGACCAAAATAATCACTGGAGGCAGAGGAAGGGTTCTGGGTGGAAGAGGGGAGGTATAGGGAAAAGGGGGGGCAACTTTAGGTATGGGAAGATACAGGAGAGAAGTTCAGAGGACCAGGAGGATGAATAGAAATATGTAGCAGTGGGGGGGTGGGGAATGAGGCTACCACTAGAAAGTCCCAGACACCAGGTATTTGAAAGGCTCTCAGAACTCAATGGTGACATAAGCAGAAATACCCAGAGAGGGGAGATAGACACACACACACACCCCCAGTAGATAGGCATGGCCCCAAGTTGAGGGAAGGGGCCACTCACCCATCTCAAAATTTTTGAATTAGAATTGTTCCTGTCTAAAAGAACTGCAGGGACAAAATAGGGAACAGAGACTGAAGGAAACACCATCCAGAGATTACCCTACCTTGAGATATATCCCTTTCCCAGACACCAAACCCTGACACTATTGCTGATGTCAAGAACTGCTTGCAGATAGGAGCCTAGTAGGGCTCTTCTCTGAGAGGCTCCACCAGCATCTGACTAAGACCGATGTAGACACTCACAGCCAATCCTTGGACTGAGCTCAGGGACCCCAATGGAAGAGATATGCAAGAACTGAAGGAGCTGAAGGGGATTGCAACCCCATAGGATGAACAGCAATATCAACTAACTTGACCCCTGAGAGCTCCCATGGTCTAAACCACCAACCAAAACTAATACATGAGTGGGTCCATGGCTCCAGCTACACAGCAGAGGATTGCCTTATTTGGCATCAATGGGAAGGGAGGCACTTGGTTCTGTGAAGGCTTGAGGCTCCGGAGAAGTGGGATGTTAGAGCAGTGAGGCTGGAGTGGGTAGGTGGGTGGGTGGGGGAGTACCCTTTTAAAGGCAAAGGAGAGGGCAGGTGGAACAGGACAGGGGAGGGGTATTGTGGAGGGGAGACAGGGAAGGAGGACAACATTTGAAGTGTAAATAAGTAAAATAATAAAAATCCCCATTTTCTAGTTTCTTATTTAGTTATAACCCCATATAAATAAGCAACTGGTGTAAATGTTTTCAGTAGGCTAAATACATTATAGTGGTAAAATGGCAGTAAACCGTCAAAAATGAAACAATTTTAATAGTATTTGTAACTGGTATATATTCATTGTACTGGTGACAGATTTCATAAGGATAATTTCATAGAAACACATAATGTATTTTGAGCATAGTAACATTTTTCCTTTAAGTTTTATCCCAACCAAAGCTTCTGACCTTCTCTCTTACAAAGAGAGTGCCTTTCTTTTGCAAGATGAACTACTGAGATGCAGTTTAAATGCAGGGGATAGATTTGCTGAAACAACTCAGAATTATCAGCAGGAACTAACCACCTGCTAATGACAATGGATAAGCCTGAACATGTTTTATTGTCCAATAAGAAGGGGCCAAAGCAAATCTAAATCAAACAAGATGGTCAAGATAAGATTAGGTTAATGAGCTGAAAGAATGCAGAACAAAGAAAGTGGATTCAACTGTGATGCTTTGCCTTACAGCTCTGAAAAGTTTTGAAAAGCAGGTGGTAGTGGTGAGTTGTTTTTCACTATTGCTCGATGTTTAATGCAAAAGCATGGGATAAAAATTCTTGGATATTGTGGGCGTAATCTGAGTTAAATTTCTTGCTAGTGAACTCTTTTAAATTAAGGCCTAGTCTCTAAGAAGATGTGACAGCATAACAGGGCATTTCAACATAGATTGTGCAACATTCTTGAAGGCTAAACATAGAAGGCAATCCCATATTGCCAAGAAGAAATTCATCGGCCCCTAAGTGTTTTCTATCTTTTTACTTAGCATGTCAGCCTTATGATCACTTCCATGTTTTTATTGTCTTATTACATCACATATTTGAGAATTTTCTTAGGAAAATAAAGGTATTTGATGTTTTGATACACTTGAGGTCTTAAGTTAAACAAAATATAATAAAATAAAGATAGAAAAAAATGTGGCCTGAGTTTGTTGTGTATTTACTGTGTCACATGGAGAAAACTGGCCCCAATTTTTTTATGAGGATAATACTTGTCTTTAGTATTTGAAATCATGACAGCCTAAGAACAGTGGGAGAAAGTTGATTCCTTGACAGGAAGAGTTGCTACTCTTTTGAAATGGGTCCCATTGATGCACTTTATTTCTGTAGTATCTTCACAGAAGGTTATTTGATGCTCAGGAGTTGATGTGGGCACTGAACAAGATGGTCAAATATCCAGTTGTTTTTTTTTTTTTTTTCTATACTTGCTTTTCTAGGTAGGAGAGAGTTGAATAGGATTTCAAAGGTTAATTTTCTACTTAATCACCTTAAGATAGATAGAGAAATTTGAATGTAGGAAAAGGCAAGCACATTATCTAATGTCACAGAATGTCTATAGTAAGGAGACTAGAGCTATGTGTTTTAACTCAAGTCAGGGTTCTTTCTTCCACATGGTATCTTGCCTCCATCTCCCCAGTCCCCAAGTCCTTAGCATGCAGGTTCATCTCTTAAGTCAGAACCAACTGCAAACTCAGAATTTCTTTTACCCACCATCCATTATTTAATCATACACACAAAGTGTTAGTATTCTGTTATTGTTCAAGTTCTTCCCTCTGCAAAGGGACACATAATGAGCCTATACTTTTTTTCTATAGTTATTTGCATGCTATTTTTCAAAATTAGAACAGTATCCTGAACCTCAAGTAGAAACTGTCATGGGGAAAATTTAAATCAACAAATCAGGCTCCTGGGGATACATTTTGGGTCAGAATAGTTTTATGAAAATTTTTAGGTTTCATACCATATACAAGAGTATCTATTTGGCCTAAGAAGTGAGTTGCCCATTGTCAAGATATGCTGCCTTTTCCACTTTTGAGGTATTAAAATAGCCTGCTACCAGCTGGACTGGCAGCTATTTTGAATACTAGTTTACTATGGCCTTATAGTTAGGGATTGAGTCCTTAATAAATTGCCTCTTTAAAGGCAATTTCAGTGACTTACCAGCATTTTGGATCTGGATAAGACATAAATCAGACCTATTATAGATTTCTGAAAAAGAAAACTTTACCAAAAAGACACTTTGCAATTTTATTCAGTTTTTATTTCTGCTTTTAATCATAAATTGGCCATGGTTCACTGGAGAGCATTTTAAATCACCCAGAAAAGGTTTCCAGCTTTGCTACAAAAAGGGCTGTCTTTTGGGTACTTTTTCCTATTGCAAATATTCTTGAAAAACAGACTTCTTGGCTTCTTTTGCAATAAATGCTCTTGTTCCATTAAATGAAGCTGTTCTCTTTTTTTCTCTGAAAAAACTAACCTATAAACATTTTAAAATATAGTAGTCTTGTAATCTTCCTAACATTTTCAAATTGTTTAAATTTATTTTCTTGGAACTGCCAAGGAAGCCTGACAAATGCTGCGACATGCACATATTTATCTCAAAGTGACTGCTGTCTTTCTTTCTTTACAATTATAAACAGTGCAGCTGGAGAGCTTCTTCCCTCAAGTCCTAGCCACTGGCATGTTCTGGTTTATGGTAAGAGAGAATTTTTTTAATGACCATGTCTTAGAATGGGTCTCTCTATAGTCCAGGACCTCTTTATGTCAGACTTTTGAAAGACCTTTTTCTTCTGAGTGTGCTGCACTTTGGGGCATGAAAGCTCATAAACCAAAGGCGCTGCTATGGAAGGAGATGCCAAGGTCACAAACATTTACCTGAAAGAAGTAACAGGATATAAGAATCCAAAATGAAATAAAATGAAAGCTGCTAAAGACAGCCCCCCGGGGGGTGAGATAATAAAAGAACATATTTTCCTTGTACCTTAAACTTAAAGCAGAATGTGCAGCACATATTCATGCTCACAGAAACTTATTTTATATAATTTCTTTTATAAAGAGAGAGCAAAATGGAAAGATGTATATAGGTTTGAATTAGTAAACAAACTAGTTACTAAGCAGCAGTTTTCTTCTTGCATACTCTTCATATCTTGTTCCATGGGATATTTTAATAAGTCTTCAAAGAGCATTTATTTTAGGAAGTTTAATTTTACCACCAAGAGAGTCAAAGGTCTTCGTCTTAAATAAGATTGCTATGGTTTGGTGTAAATGGGTAAAACTGGACATAGTACCTCTTTTATGTAAACTTACAGTCATGCTTCTGACATTTTAGTCATAGATTCTTTAAAATGCTCAGACAACCTATATTCTATGATAGCTATGGTCTCTTAAAATATTTCCCTCAACACATTTCTCTTTTTAAAAAACTCACATATTAATATCAAAATTAGCTCTTTGTATCCCCCCAGCAAAAAGTGCAAGAGTCGTAGTCAAAGTGCTTCTTTCTTGAACAGCTGTTTCACAGAACTCTAATGTTTGTTCCCTTTGAAATCCTTGTCTTGGTCTTACTTTTTAATTAGATAAATATGATCAAATTACAAAATTTGGGGCTAAAATGGAGAGAGAGACATTCAGAACATTTATGCTTTGGAGCATAAAATCAGAGCAGAGTTTTATAATGAGAAATGATAGAATATCAATATATGTGTATAAGAGAGGAGGGTCACCATTTAATAAATAAGAAACATTAGCACAGATAATCTGTTTGAGAAGTCCTGACAAATTCTTGTTTAAGAAGTCCATTGTTTGCTGAGTCCTGGTAAGTTCTTGTTAACAGAGTCCTGGTAAATTCTTGTTTTCCAACAGTGAAGAAGATCAGGACAAATGTGACAAACCATAATTACACTCCAGCTTCTGTAGTATAAGGTTTTGTCCCTGAAAACAGAAGATGTAGCTATTATACTTTATGCTGCCATAAACTAAAGTTAGGAAACTTAAAATCATTGGAAACACTCCCACGCCAACAGAAACATTTATAATTTTAAACCACTTAATAACAAGGAACTAGAATCAGTAGGTATGGGAAATTTATTCATAACTAGGGGATCAAAGACATTGTATATGTTCTTTATGGAAGACAGAGCAATTATTATGAATGCAAATGTTTGTGGGTATCAATACAAGATTCTCTTTGCTGATATGATTCAGAGGTCTGAAGGGAGCCTCTATGGGTTGGAGATTGGCAGACCTTAAGTTTTCTGTGTTCTCTGTTCCGTGAATAAATATTTCTACCCTACCGGCCCCTCTCTACTGTTGTAAAATCACAGCCTACACATGGTGAACAGCTATGTGGACAAGAAGCTGTGGGCTTCCAAACTGAGGAGGGAAGCAGCTGCCCTCTAGAGGAGGGCTGGAAAGGAGATTAACTGAGATTTCTTTTCAGGGCAGGCTGCACTTTGGGACCCTCAGCAACTTGATAGCTTCCAAATGTTCTTTGTGTTCCTTAGAGTAAAGGGTCTTTGAGGCAGAGCCAGACCCAGAGCCATACACAAAAGGAAATTATTAAATACATACTTCCCCTCATTGTGCCTCAGCCCCTTCCCCCACCCAGGCTGAATTGGCCAAGATTAGTTGCAAGAAATACCTTAAAAACAATGGCAAAACTGGACTAAAGAGCACTGCAGGGAACTAACTCAGAGTAGAAACCAGTCATTTAAGCCTTATGAACGCTGTACTTGTGTGGAAAACTGGCAGGTATGTAGCCAAAAATGTTCAGGGTTTGGTTGCAGAGGCAATAGTCACCTGAATTTTATATCCGAAACACCAAGAAATGGCCTTGTGATCAATCAAATTGTTTTTCTTTGGAGCTCCATTCCTTTCTTCCTTACTTAATCTCTTAGGCCAGCAGCCACATCCTGTCTTCTCCCTTCCTCCCTATTCTGGACTCCATTTCAATGACACTCATAAGCATTTTCCATTCTTTTGACTCCTTCACCTTCCATATCACAGCTTTGGCAATCCCTGCCCAGTCCTGGCTCAGTTTTGTGGTCCACTTTGCCTGTTCTTGTTCCCAGGCTGCTGAAGACCTATCTGGGGAAAATTGCATATCCATGCTCATTGGCTCCACTACAAATACATGCTTTTCAACCTCAGCTGGACCCTCAACTCTTATCCTTAATCCTTTTCTCATCCATATCTGGCTCCTGCTAGTGTTTCCCACAGCAGCTGTTCCAAACCTTCATTTCTTTTCTCAGAGCCCCACTTTTGGCTTCTTCACTTTAAGCAGATGACCTACATTTCTAGTTCTTTTAAAACTTCCATAAGGTGACAGCCCTCTCCCATCTTCTCAGCTAATGTCCTGATAACCATTCATCTTTTACCATTTCCTCCCCTGTATTGTATCTGTGTGTTCTCACAGATAAGAAATTTGTTACAGTATCAAAGATTTTGGAACAAACACCATTTTTTTATTTCTTCTCTTTACACCCAAATCTTTATTTGCCCCATTTCTTTTTGTATCCGGATTTATTGAAGCAATGATTAGTGTAAGACATTGATAATAATTTACCATCAACTTACTTCTCAACCTATTTCAGCAGTTGGCTTCCTGATTTTGATTAGGCTTTCCACAGAGTCATAAAAATCAGTAATCCCCTTACATTTCCCCCCATCTAGCTTTGTTTTCCATAAACAATCATGCTCAGTGCTTGCAGCTGTGACATTAGTCACCAAGAAGATCCCTGCTCTCCAGTATTTCAAACTCAGTGGTCACTTCTCTTGTTCTCTTTGCTTTTGTGGATTTATGGTTATGAAAATACATTATTATTGCATCAATGTGTTTTCAGTGTAGAAGCAAATTGGATCCTTCAGGTTGAATCAGGGATATTTCTTTAGATCTGACTCCTTTCTACTGCTCCTATTATCCTGCCTTCCTCTTTCATGGCAATCTCTCAGAAAACTGCTTTCAGTTTCCTGCCTCATTCTATTCTATCTGTTCTCCTTGAGTGATAAGATTCACCCCATTCATTTAAAAGATTCTTTTCTATTTTGTTTTGTTTTGATTGAGAAAGGGTTTCTCTATGGAGTCCTAGCTATCTTAGAACTATATAGACCAAGTTGGCCTCAAACTCACAGTGATATGCCTGCCTCTCCCTCCCAAGTGTTGGGAATTAAAGGCATATTCATATCCATGCCCAGATAAATGTGTCTTTTAAAAACATAGCTTAAAGCCAGGCAGTGATGCCGCACGCCTTTGATCCCAGCACTTGGGAGGCAGAGGCAGGCAGATTTCTGAGTTCGAGGCCAGCCTGGTCTACAGAGTGACTTCCAGGACAGCCAGGGCTACACAGAGAAACCCTGTCTCAAAAAACCAAAAAATAAACTAAAATAAAAAAAGAAAGAAAGAAAGAAAAAGAAAAGAGAAAAAGGAAAAAAAGACCATAGCTTAATATTCTGTATCTTTACTCCTGATTTCTTCCTGTTCCCCAGACTACCTATGTATAAACTAAAATCATCCACCAAATTGTGCTGTAGGCACGCTGAACTTGTCTTCCCCTCTAAAATGGTGTTACTTCCTACCTTTCTCATAATTAATTATATAATTTGTCATCAGAGGTAAGATATTCAGACCCATGCCTAACCAGTTTTCCAATTAGAAATCTGTAGGTTTCATGAATCAGAGATAATGTCTCATTTATTTTTGGGCCCCCTAGTCCTTCATTACTCCAGATACTCAAATAAATTTGTTAAACTGGTGGGAATTTGCTTTTGAATCTAAATACAATTGAGGACTAAAGCTATCAAATAGACAGTGAAGCATACACCAAATGTGTCTAGCTTATACATAGAAGAATTGCTTACTTTATGAATATTTTCCTTGTCGTGAAGCCAAGATATACACAATTTGTGGTTGAAATCACCTCTCTTATTTTTTCAAAAAGTCAAATTCTTAGGGTAAATAAAAGCAATTGTACAACATTTCCTTCACTTTCTCTATCTCTGTAAGTAAGTAAAATTATCTTGTAAACATTGAAATGTCTTATAGCTTAGTAAGAACCTTAAATTTTCTATTACCTCTCAGAGAAGGGGCTCCTTAGTTGGGGTTTGATAGATACAGATTGAGTATCTTATATCTAAAATGTTTAGTGTTTTAGGTTTAAGATTTTCTTTTAAAAATTATTTATTCAGTTTACATCTCAATATCAGCTCCGCTTTCCTC
This sequence comes from Mus musculus, assembly GCF_000001635.26. Classification (NCBI taxonomy): domain Eukaryota; kingdom Metazoa; phylum Chordata; class Mammalia; order Rodentia; family Muridae; genus Mus; species Mus musculus. The sequence goes on from NC_000086.7 coordinate 106,900,768, forward strand.
CCAGTTGCCCCTCACACTGATTCTCCTCCCATTCCCCCTCCCCTTCTTCTCTGAGGATGGGTAGTTACTCTGGGTATCCCCCAACTTCCCCACCCCACCAGTGGCACCTCAAGTCCCTGCAGGACTAGGCACATCATCTCCCACTGAGGCCAGACAAAGCGGCCAAGTTTTTTTTTTTTTTCCAAATTTTTATTAGGTTTTTTTTTTCATTTACATTTCAAATGCTATCCCTATATATCCCTATACCCTCCCCGCCCCCTGCTCTCCTACGTACCCACTCCCACTTCTTGGCCCTGGTGTTCCCCTGTACTGAGGCATATAAAGTTTGCAAGACCAAGGGGCCTCTCTTCCCAATGATGGCCGACTAGGCCATCTTCTGCTACATATGCAGCTAGAGACACAAGCTCTGGGGGTACTGGTCAGTTCATATTGTTGTTCCACCTATAGGGTTGCAGACCCCTTCAGCTCCTTGGGTACTTTCTCTAGCTCCTCCATTGGGGGCCCTGTGTTCCATCCAATAGCTGACTATGAGCATCCACTTCTGTGTTTGCCAGGCACTGGCATAGCCTCACAAGAGACAGGGTTATTTCAGCAAAATCTTGCTGGTGTATGCAATAGTGTCTGCGTTTGGTGGCTGATTATGGGATAGATTCCCGGGTGGGGCAGTCTCTGGATGGTCCATCCTTTCGTATCAAAACTTTTCACTCTAAACTTTGTCTGTTTTGTTTTGGTTTGGTTTTTCGAGACAGGGTTTCTCTGTATAGCCCTGCTGGCTGTCCTGGAACTCACTCTGTAGACCAGGCTGGCCTCGAACTCAGAAATCTGCCTGCTTCTGCCTCCCAAGTGCTGGGATTAAAGGTGTACGCCACCACCTACAGGCCAAACTTTGTCTCTGTAACTCCTTCCATGGGTGTTTTGTTCCCAATTCTAAGAAGGAGCAAAGTGTCCACACTTTGGTCTTCGTTCTTCTTGAGTTTCATGTGTTTTGCAAATTGTATCTTGGGTATTCTAAGTTTCTGGGCTAATATCCACTTATCAGTGAGTACATATCATGTGACTTCTTTTGTGACTGGGTTACCTCACTCAGGATGATACCCTTCAGATCCATCCATTTGCCTAGGAATTTCATAAATTCATTCTTTTTAATAGCTGAGTAGTACTCCATTGTGTAAATGTACCACATTTTCTGTATCCATTCCTCTGTTGAGGGACATCTGGGTTCTTTTCAACTGGTAATAAGAACACATGCTCCACTATGTTCATAGCAGCCTTATTTATTTATTTATTTATTTATTTAGTTAGTTAGTTAGTTAGTTAGTTAGTTAGTTAGTTTTTCGAGATAGGGTTTCTCTGTATAGCCCTGGCTGTCCTGGAACTCACTTTGTAGACCAGGCTGGCCTCGAACTCAGAAACCTGCCTGCCTCTGCCTCCCAAGTGCTAGGATTAAAGGTGTGCACCACCATGCCAGGCAGCAGCCTTATTTATAATAGCCAAAGCAGGCAAGTTAAGGGAATGGAATACACAGACAGGCAACAGATTCAGGGACAGCCCTTGCTCTGGTTGTTGGGGGTCTCACATGAAAACCAAGCTGTCCATCTGCTATATATGTGCATGCAGGATAGGGGTCTAAGTCTAGCTTATGCTTGCTCTTTGGTTGGTGATTCAATCTCTGGGAGCCCCCAAGGGTCAAATTTGGTATTTTCTGTAGGAGGGTGGAATATTTGTGTATACATAGCTTGAGGATGAGAGTTCTCAGAATGAAATTCATTTATGTTTCATATATGTCTTAATCATTTACCCTGAAGGGTAGTTTATGCAATATTTATAGTTATCTAAACTTTGTCTGAAAGTCATCTCATAAGGTCAGGCATGCCATTTTTCACCTGTGACATGCTGGCAACTAAAACATTTAGATTTTGGGTCACTTTTGGTTTGGGATTTTCAGATTCAGGATGCTTAAGCTGAAAAAAATTAAAAATTAAAAAAAAAATGTCTCCTAGGAAAATTAAGGGGAAAAAGGAGAAATAACACACTCAAAGAGTTAAGTGTTCTCCAGTTTTCTTTTTGTTGTCTCTGAACAAATTCTTTGTTAACAATCTTTAAAAAAAAGCCAAAAACCATCAGGGCTAATATCTCTTTTATTCCCCTTATGTCTTTTTTTTAAATTTGGATATTTCCTTTATTTACATATCAATTGTTTTCCCCTTTCCTGGTCTCCCCTTCGGAAATCCCCTATCCCATCCCCCCTCCCCCTGCCTCTGTGAAATTGTTCCCTCACCCACCCATCAATTCCTGTCTTCCTGTCCTGGCATTCCCCCACACTGGGGCATCGAACACCCTCAGACCCAAGGGCTTCTCCTCCCATTGACATCCAACAGGGCCATCCTCTGCCACACATGCGCCTGGAGCCATGTGTCTCTCCATGGGTACTTTTTGGTTGGTGGTCCAGGGGGTCTGGTAGGTTCACACTGTTGCTTCCCCCCCCCATGGGGCTGCAAACCCCCTCAGCTCCTTCAGTCCCTTCTCCAACTCTTCCATTGGGAACCCCGTGCTCAGTGCAATGGTTGGCTGGGAGCAACCGCCTATGTATTTGTCCAGATCTGTCAGAGCCTCTCAGGAGACAGCCATATCAGGCTTCTATCAGCAAGCACTTCCCAGCATCCACAATAGCTTTCGGGTTTGGTGACTGTATATGGGATGGAGGTATTCTTTCATTATGCTTTGAGGAGAATGTATACTTATAGCTCTTGATTCACAAATCAATTCTTTTAGACTAGCACATTGTTTGTACATATTTAATTTTCATTGTGTTTTTAGATGAAAGTTGAGACAACTTGCTACCCAGATTCAAGTATTATGAGTTGAGCCCCTTATTAATTTCCATACTGTTTGTTAGCAAATTCATGAATATTTTCTTATATAGCTTTTGGTACAGATTCCAGTTTTGAAAATAGGGAATAGGCCGGGTGTGGTGGTGCACTCCTTTAATCCCAGCACTTGGGAGGCAGAGGCAGGCGGATTTTTGATTTCGAGGCCAGCCTGGTCTACAAAGTGAGTTCCAGGACAGCCAGGGCTACACAGAGAAACCCTGTCTCAAAAAAAAAAAAAACAAACCAAACCAAACCAAAACAAAAAACAAACAAACGAAAATAGGGAATAGACAGCCTTTCTAGTACAAATATAGGAACTGGATATTTAAGAATTTCAGAATGTATAGTATGAAAATAAAAATGTTCACAACAGGAAAATACATCAGCGGACTCTTTGAACAGTAAGATTAAAAAGTTTAGGTATCCTAGGCACATATGTAGCAGACTGCCATGGCTGGTTTCAGTGGGAGACAACAGGCCTAATCTTACAGAGACTTGATGGGGCGGGGGGGGGGGGGGGGGAGGCGGGGGAGTGGGATAGGGGAGAGGAATATGAGGGGAGGGAGAGACTTCCCTCTCAGAGGAAGAGAAAGAACATGGAGTTGGGTGGGTAGGATCAGAAAAAATTACAGGCTGTTTTAAAAACCAAGTCAAGAAATAATCATTAATTGTTTCCTAGATGAAGGTGATGGATCATTGGATAAAACTCTTGCTGCCCAATTGTGAGACAGGCATAGCAACTGCTGCAATCCCAGCACTGGGGGAAGGCAGAGACAGGGAATCCCTGTGGTAAACTGGTTAGCTAGACTAGCCAGAATTATTGAGCTATTAGTTCTGTTGAGAAGCCCTGTCTTAGTAAATAAAATGTAGAATAATCAAGAAAGACACTGACATCAATTTTAAGCTTTCATATGTATGCATACATGTGTGATAATAAGCATGTGAACATGCACACAAATGCTTGCATATCACATACATATATGCAGCATATTAAGTTGTTTCCACTATGTGCAAGACTTGTGCCAAGTAATTGAAGGATTCAAGAAGGAGTAAAAGATAAATTCTGCTCTGAGTTTTACAAATTAGTGTAGCATAGGCATAAACAGTGAGAATGCATACTCAATAACAATATTTAGAGAACTCTTGAAGAAATTATCAGAAGAGTGATTATAGGCAGTCAACACAATTTTAAAAATTACAAAATTTAAAAAATCAGATATTACTTGATTACTGTCCAATAGAGCATTTGTGTATAAGGTACACAAGTGCCTTTAAATACATAACAGCATAATTAATGTTATTTCACCGAACTTTTTATAAAATAGAAAATTGACATTTTAGAAATTAGGCCATCAAATATTTTGAGTATGTTACAGTAGCTTGCATGCTTGGTGTATGTAAGCACTTTAAAGGTAAAAGCAGATTTTTTTTCCCCAAGAAGATCCAAGGAAACTCTGTCAATGTTTTACGTGGCAAAAAAAGCTATTTTATTTGATTCTATTATTTTTCTGGAGTCATTTTTCATAGTTTTTTCCTTTGGTAATTTCCCCACCTGATGACATGGTGCATCCCATACCGATTTCCTGTGGCTTCACAGAATTAATTATTTGAAAAGTTCATCAATGATCCAGTTAATGTCTCTGACAGCCAAACCCAAGCAAAACAGGTTTTCTTCAACATTTAACAAATAATGAAGGTATTTCAAGCAAAGGTAAGACCTTTATTTGAAAGTATTTGATAAATTGGGAGTCACAGTATGTTCCTTGTTTCTTAGGGATTGCTTCTTAGCTTCTGTTCCTCTAATGAGTAGATGTAATTCTCTCAACTCAATCTTGATTCCCTATAATTTACCTTCTCAAAGTCTGAAGGTTTCAACTATTCACCTTGTTATACTTCGAATGTGAAATGACATAGGATTATGTGATCGTATGGGACCCTTTGGACTTAAAGTTTGGTGATGAAATATATATCCATGGGGTAGAGACCTATGTTCATAAGTAGGAAACAAGTTGTGTAAGCAATTAACAATGTCATGTTTAAGATTTATAAAATAATCATTATGTACCAGTCATTCTTCTCAGCTATTTATAGATAATATTTTATTTAATTATTATAACTTATAAGGCAAAAATAATTATTTGATGAGTGGATGGAAAAGTTGAAGCATAGATCAATAAAACAGCTGCTTAAGGCCAAACAGCATGTAGGTAGCAAAATTCTGAATATCACTTATCAGTGCTCCACTACTAACCTTATTCAAGTCCCTACAAGTCATATCTTTAAATTAGAATGTATCTATAATTCCCTTTGAGACACATATTTGCCTGTTGCTCCTTTTAGTTGACTACTATCATCCTTAAAGAATTCTACGAGTAAGTCTGTGTGTAAATATGCATAGAAATGATATAAATTTAGTTTAAATAAAATTTTCTCATCGGCTGACAATGTTCCCTCTAGGAGCCAAAGACCATCTAACAAAACCCTAATATCAGACATGATAGAGAGAATCTCTCTTTTGAGTTGTTGGTCATTGTCCCAGAGACTCCCAAAGCATTACCAGATATTGTAATTGCCCTTGGTTGTCCCCCAGTGCTGAAAGGTAAATTTCTATTGCTGAAGACACAATGCACTTCAGACATAGGATCCAGATACCTCTGACTGAGTTGAAACTGATAGGAATGCAGTTTCTCCCTGAGGACTAGCTTTTATGGTACCAGAAGGTAGCATATACGCTTTCAAATGAGAGAAGCAACCAACAGTCCTACCCAAGTATGATATTTGTGAACCATAACAATGACTGACATAGCACAATAACCTGAAGGGTACAGTATTAGCACACATACCATGGTAATATCCAACAGATCTCTAATTGGACTTAAGATTGGCTAAACAGGAGGAAAATCATGACTGATACTAGAAATCTAGTCAACTACCCAGGACTAAAGAAGTCATGGATCCTGGAGGAGATTCTAAAAGTACCATTTTATTGCACCAACATATCCCTAAATACATTCTGAATATTTATTCTTTTGTCTATAGATAAGTGTAGTCATCATCTACCATCAAGAAAATGTCTCTTTGCAACAGTATCCATTATAGAATCCCACAATCAATCAAAATGCAGAATTGTGGAGTGCAATCCTAATGAATATATCTATGAAACAGCTCTTGTACCTAAGGGTCAGTAAGCATTGCAGAAGAGAGGTTAGAAAGATTATAAAAGCCAGGGAGAGAGTCTCCTGTGAGATTTTGTTTCCTAGGAGTGTCAGAAGCTACATCCATAAAGTCTCACCAATATGACTGCCAAATATGAGCTTAATAAAGATGACACCAATGAATATGCCAATGTGGATTAGGAAGCCCATGAGACTTCAATCCTACACAAATCATTAAAGGCACTAAGGAATGCTAAGGGCAGGAGAAATAGTTTCCCTAGGGAAGAGCACACCAATTTGTAATTTGTTGGCTGATACTAAATAGTTAGCTCTGAAACACATGTATATATAACAATATACAGGCTGGACAAGCTGTATTTATGTGTTTAGGAATATATATATACACCTCCAATGTATGTAATAAAAATTAAAGGGGAAAAAGTAGTCATTAATTTGAATAAAAAAAAAGCAAAGAGGAGAGTTGGAAGGAGGAAAGGGAAGGGGAAAGTGGTGGAATTATATTATAATCTTAAAACTATATTTAAGAAACAATTTAAAATTTATTATTGGGATCCTCATGAATTCCAATAGAAAACTGCACAATCTGGATTATCCTCTGTAGTGGCTAATCTATAATTTTTTTTTTTGAGATAGGATTTCACTATGTGGTACAGGCTAGAACTACAATTCTCATGGATCTGCTACCAACTTGGGATGGTTTTTGTGGTTAATCTTGATTGTTATCTTAATTGGATACAGAAACTCCTAGGAGATGAATGACACATATCTTTGGGTATGCTTACAAGACATTGCCAGAGAGGGTCTGGCCATGAGGGCTCTGATATAACTGATGCATTAATTCTCTGAAAAATTAATAATATAGTGGCAATATTAGGACGCAGTGCCTACTTGAGGAATGTAGGTCCTTAGGGACATGTCCCTTGGGGGCTATATCCACTCTTTCTGTTGTCTGTCTGAAATGAATTGAAGAAGCTCTTCCATCACTCTCTGCTGTTGTCAAGAGCATGAGACCAAGTGAAGATGGAGGAAAGTTTGTGGAACCATAAGCTAAAATAAATAGTTCATCCCTGAGAGCATTTTGTCTCAGTGATGATAAAATAACCAATACATGCTCTTTGGTTATTAATTAGTTATAGAATTAGCCATGAATGGCCAAGAGAAGGTAAACAACTATGGCAGGATTTTCCCTGTCCAATTACATTAAAATATTAGTGCAGCAGGAGGCCTGTGATTGGACAGGGAAAAGGGAGGTGGAGCTAAGAGTTGCAAGGACAGAAAGCCACTCAGGAGAGAGGGAAGGAAGCAAGATGGAGGGTGGTAGACAGGATGATTCAGAACCAGCATGGCTTTAAATAGCCACAGGTAGATATGTTGTCATATAGACATAGAATAATTGGGGTAACTTGTCTCATCTAGGTGGGCAGCTTGTACCATTTTCAGTTGGCCCTGAAATTATTATGTGGGCATCTTGTAAATTGAGAATTTATTGATATATAAATGTGACTGTTTAGTTATAAGATTCAAGAGTTTTGTTTCTACCAGGTTGCTGGGTGTTGTGGCAGCTGACCACGGGGTGGGTGGTCATTGTGTGGGGCTGGTGTGGCAGCGACCAACGAAGGGAACTTAGTGAGTTGGGTACAGACATTTTGGGAGCTTTGGGCTAGAGACTGCTGAGTTGAGAACACCCTGCTGGAGCCATGGACCCTGCATAGTGCAGAAACATACTGGTCTTTTTAATATACCCCTCAACAAACAACTTTATCATAGTATATAGTAGAATATACCATACTGGGGTTGGTGGGTGGAGGTAGTATGTAGGAACTCTCTACCTACATCAGTTGCAAATTTACCTTCAAACACTTGCCCATAGGCATTCAGAGCAAACTTCTTCATAGCTCCTAAAAGTTGAAGGTAACTAAGATGTTTTACAGTAGTAAAACAATAAACCATAATTCATCTATTTGACAGGATATTGTTTAGTGTCAGAAAGAAATAAGGTATGGAAATATACCACTAAAGACATGGAGGAAGGGGTTGGAGAGACAGTTAAGTGGTTAAGAACCTTTGTTGTTTTTTTTGAAAAGGACCTGAGTTTTTCCCTGTAGCCACATGGTGGCTCAAACCCACCTGTATCTCTGGTATAGCTGTATCTGAAGCTCTCTTCTGACCTCCATGAGCACTGTACATGGATGTGATACACATGCATACATGAAGATAAAACACTCATGATAACATAAGTACACCTAGTTTTTTTAAAAGCTAAGGAATATCAAATTAATATTGCTAAGTGAAAACATCAGTCTGAAAGTCACATATTGAATAATTCCAACTACATTACATTCTGGTAAAGATTAAATACAGAGCCAGTAGGACTATCTGTGGCTGCCAAGGGTTCAGGAAGATGGGGGGAAGAGAGAAGGGATGGAACACAGGGAATAATCAGTACAGTGGAACTGTTTTGTGTAACACTATAATGGTAGATATGCCATTATGCATTTATAAAGATCACAGAATTGTGTAATAAACAAAATGAGCATTATTATAAATTATGCATTTTAGATAATAATAATGTATCAATATTAGTTCATCACTTGGAACAAATGAACCATAGTAATGCAAGATGTTAGCAATAAAGGGAACTGGGTTTGGTGGGTGGAGGTAGTATGTCGGAACTCTCTGTACTTTCTGTTCAATTTTTCTGTAAACCTGAAACTATTTTAAATTGTGAAGCATAATAATTTAAAACTCTTGAAATAAAAAAATCATCAGGGGAGTTTTTGAGTGTGTGTGTGTGTGTGTGTGTGTGTGTGTGTGTGTGTGTGTGTGTGTGTATCTGAGATGAGAGGGCTTAGAATGTTTCTTAATTTTACTTTTGGGCTACCTCCTGAGGCACTGTATCAATTTTGACCTCAAAAAATAATGAATTACTTTATTACCCCATGGGACCATGAAAACTGAGCTCTTTAACAGCTATGAGGCAGAGTAGTATGAGGAGGAACACAAGAATGCCTCACTGATTCAAATATATTTAAGGTTAGAGATGGGGAATATGAATTACCATATATTTAAAAGGAACTATACTTTAGGATGTTCCAGTACTTCCTGTAACTGAAGTTATCCTGGCAGTTGCATAGTCTAGGAACTTGCAGGGAATTTCTTTTCTGCCTGTATTTCTGTTTTCCTTTTTTTTTTTTTTCCACAGTCTAGAGTGCCATTGCACCATACCAAATGACTCTTCATCATCCAGGCTGAAAAGTTTCTCCGTCAATTTTCCTCTGATACATTCATCTGGATTTCCCTCTGTCTTGACTTGTGGTATAGCATTTTGGTTTCAAATCTGCCAGATGGTTGGAGAGTCAAATACTGAACTCTCTCTATCATTTACAGCACCTACTGTGTCTTGTGCATTAAGAGTGGGTGGGTAGGGGAGTGAGGGTGGGTGGCTATGGGGGACTTTTGGTATAGCATTGGAAATGTAAATGAGCTAAATACCTAATAAAAAATGGAAAAAAAATCCCTGTAAAAAAAAAAAAGAATATTTCAGAAGGACTGGTGAGATGGCTCAGCAGTTAAGAGCACTGACTGCTCTTCTGGAGGTGATGAATTAAAATCTCAGCAACATGAGCAGGGCCCAGAGCAAGAGGGGGCTGGAGCAAGAGGGAGAGAGAAAAGGGGAAAAATATTTCAGAAATGAATGGTAAATAGATTTGGTAGCAATTATGGATAGAAACTGTAATGGAATTTTTGAATGGTCATTTTATTTTCAGTTCAAAAGACTTCAGTAGAATGTTTCACAAACAAAATAGAAAAGAAAGAATAGTCATGAGGATACAATTGGTTAGATTTAAGAACAAACTCCAAAAATTGAAAGCCCTTAAGATTTTAGATTTTCTTTTTCTTTTTTTTTGACATATCTTACTTAGGTATAATTTATACATCACTAAATTTTACCACTTAAAGAATAGTATTCTGCTGTTCATATAACTCCTTAACAGTATAATTGTCAAACTAGCCTGATTTAATAGGGGTTAATTCCTTAAAGGGGATTTAGAGCTCAGTAATACTCACTACATATTCTGTTCCTTCTACCAATGTAGGCCCCACACAACTAATTTTCTGTCTCTAGAGATCTCTGTATTTCAGACATTTCATAAAACTGCAATATGACAATCTATGATCCTTTATGACTATCTTTTTCCTAGCAGAATATTTTAATCTTTAATGGATATATCAATACTTCATTTCCTTTTGAGGCAGAGTCTCTCTGTAGAGGTTGGGCTGTCCTGGAGATCACTTTGTACACTTGGTTGGCCTTGAGCCCAGAAATCTACCTGCTTCTGTCTCTAGAGTGCTGAGATTTAAGGCATGTGCTACCTTGTCCCTCCAGTACTTAGTTTTTATGAAGCCAAATTATATTCCGTTGTATGGATGTGACACATTTTATGTTTTTATTTATGAATTGATGAACATTTATTGTTTTGCCATTTGGGTCTACTACAAATGACAGTGTTATTAACATTGTATATGTTTTTGGACAGATACGCATTTCATTTCTTTGAATATATTTCAAAGAGTGATGTTACTTGTACACATGTTAACTCTATGTAACATCTTTATACTCTTAAGAATTTATTTGACTCTTTGAAAGACTGAATGTCTACAGATTCATATAACATGATATAAAAATTCAAAACTGTATAAATACTAATTAAAAAGCATTTCTTAATATAAAGCATGCATTGTTTAAAGGTAATTATTTCTGATGTTGTAGAAAATTTAATCTCAGTCTAGGGTTTCTGCCTCACCTTTGACTATTTAGTTCACAGGTAAAAGACATACACAATTTTTAATATTTACAATATGCCTTAACCAGCACTAGAGCTGGGTATATATCTACCCTCTATGGTTTTTTAAATATTTATTATTGCATATTTATATATTTATAATTATATTTAAGCTGTCTTCAGACAGCACCAGAAGAGGGCATCAGATCTCATTATGGATGGTTGTGAGCCACCATGTAGTTGCTGGGATTTGAACTCAGGACCTTCGGAAGATCAGTCAGTGCTCTTAACTGCTGAGCCATCTCTCCAGCCCTGTCTCTATGCTTTTAAAATCTGTTTCCTATCAGTAATCCTGAGTTATTATTTACTATTTTCCATCTGGACTGCCCTTAACCCCAACTGGCCATACTTTCTTGACTCCTAAGCCATGGCATCTTAGGCCTCTAGCAACCTTTTTCTCCCCTTTATGGTCTCCTCCTACCCTAAGGCCAGGAACACCAAGCCCCAACTATCTCAATTCTGCCTAGCCATAAGCTGTAGCATCTTTGGGTCCTCTCTAGGAGCAGTATACACTTTTACCTGATGAACCCCCAAGTATTTTCTTTAGAATTTTGCTATTGTGAATGTAAATGAAAGTGTTCTGTTGGTTTCACTTGTACATTGCTCGTTACTAGTTTATAGAAATTAATTATTTTATATATTAATCTTATATCTTGAAACCCTGTGGTCTTGTTTATTCTTGATAGTTGTGCTCTGACTCTCTGCAATGTTTTAAGAATACAAGGTCATGCTGTTTGAATACTTTACTCCTTTTCTTAGTTGGATAATATTTATTTCTGTTCCTTGCCTAATTGTTCATTTTTTTTCTTTCTAGTACTATATTGAGTAAAATACTTAAAATAGACATTCATTCTTGTTGTTAATTTGGGGGAGAATGTTTTCAGTCTTTTGTTATTGAGTATGACATTAGCTCTGGATTTTGTTTTTTAAAGATGTCCTTCAGCATATTGAGTTTCTGTTCTATCCTTAGTCTGTTTAGTGTGTGTTCTTGAATGTCTACTGAATTGTGTCAATTATTTTTGCTGTTTTGTCTGTAATATAGTTTGTCCTTTATCCTGCAAATATGATGAATTACTCTGATTTTTCATATGTTTAAACAACCTTGTATTTTAGTACATACCTTACTTGGTCATGAAAAAATCATTTTTATATGCTTCTTGATAATTTTAATTTTTAAAAACTATTTCCTTTTGTGTTTAGTTACTTTGTACTATGTATGTTTGTGCACTATGTTCATGCAGCACCTTCAGAGGCCAGAAGAGGATGTCAGATGTTCTGGAACTGGAGTAACAAATGGCTGTGAGAGGCCATGCCACTGAGCCATCTCTCCAGCCTACACACACACACACACACACACACACATGAAAAAAACACTAGTCTTACAGGGTAAATTGAATGTTTCTTTCTTTATATTTTAAGGAAGTATGTGAGGATTGATTATTCCCTAAATGATAGGAAAATCTACCAGTAAAGACATCTTTTCCTTAGCATATTCTAATCCTTACACAATAATTTAGACCCCTTTTTGGGTCTTTATCTATGCACATTTTTAATTTATTTCTAATGTTGATAATTGGTGTATTTCTAAGAATTCATTTAATTTAGATTTCAAATTTAACATGTAATTATAATACTTTCAATTATAATACTTTTATTTTGTAAGGACAATAATAGTTGTGTTTACTCTTTGACCTCTGATTTTGTCTAGCTAAGTTTGTCAATTTTGTTAATTTAGTCAAAAGTGAATTTTAATTTAATGATTTTTTCCATTTTTTCTACTAAGAATTTTTTATTTTATATACAATAATTGTTAATTCTTTTCATGTAGTTTCTTTGTATTTGAGTTATCTATCTATTTATCTATCTATCTATCTATCTATCTATCTATCTATCTCTACCTAATCTCTGTCATTTGTCTATTCTTGTGAAAGAGTAGACATTTTTATAGTTCCTTATTGTTGTCTAATATATTATTTGCAGATATAAATATCCTTTAGGGGAGTGTTTTAGCTTCAGTATTAATGTTTTTTATACATTTTCATGTTTATTAATTTAAAAATACTTTCTATGAGGATTCCTTTTTGACATACTGGTAATTAGAACTATATTATTTAATCTTCACAAGATTTTAATTCCCCAAATTTCTGTTGATTATCTATACTTTAATTTCTCTAGGATTATCAATATTTTTCACAATTTTAATCTTATTTTCTATGGTCTAAGCATGTGGTCTACCTATAATATTGTACACTTGAAGAGAATGTATAATCTATGTTGTTTTGTGTTCTACATATTTATTGTAGATCTAATTGTTTAATATTTTTTAATATTCTAGAACTATTTTGATTACTTGTGTGGTAATTTTATCCACTACTAACAGTAGTGAAGTTTTTATTCAATATTGATGAATTGTCCATGTATCTCTTTATATACATAAGCTGTTGTCTTGTATCTTTTCTTTCTACTTATATGTACACATATCCATTTATTTGGGCTGGAGAGGTGGCTTAGCAGTTAAGAGAACTGACTGCTCTTCCAGAGGTCCTGAGTTCACGTCCCAGCACCCACATGGTGGCTCACAACCAACTGTAATGGGATCTGATGCCCTCTTCTGGTGTGTCTGAAGACAGCTACAGTGTCCTCATATACACAAATAAATTTTAAAAATATCCATTAATTTTTAATAGCAGATGTTCATTTCTTTATTTTAAAATCTATTTTCCTAATGTAAATATAAAGATTCTAGCTCATTTGTGGTCATTATTTTAAGGTATATTTTTTCTGTTTTTTTACATTCAATTTATTTGCTTATTATTATTATTATTATTATTTTAAACGTGCCTTATAGATCTAAGTAGATCTTTTTTTGTCATTTGGTGATAAGATCTTGCACTGTAGATCAGGTTGGCCTGTAAGTCACTATGTATCTTAAGCTGGCCTCAAATTTATGGCAATTCTCCTATCTCAGCCTCCTAAGTACTTAAATGCTAAGGATTGAATCAAGGCCTTTGCTTGCTTGCTAGACAAGTCCTATACTACTGAGTATAGCCCCACCCAAGGATCTTGTCTTACAATTCAGTCTCACAATTTGCCCATTTGGTTTGGTTTTCTACTCAATCATGCTATTGCTGATATGTTTATATTCATACATGACATTTTGCCTTTTTAAAAAATATAGATTTCATAACTATTTTTGTCCTATATTCCTCTCAATTTTCAAAGGGGTTACTTTGTAGTGTACTTTTTCATTAATCATTTTGGTGACTTCTTTCTTTCTCTCTCTCTTTCTTTCTTTCTTTCTTTCTTTCTTTCTTTCTTTCTTTCTTTCTTTTATACTGCATGTTTCTTTTGTGGCTGTTTTGGGGTTTCCAATATATAGCTTATACTCAAACATACTTCATATGTTTACTAAACATGATTTTAGATTACTTGAATTTGGATTGGTAGACCTAGTCATTAGTATTGTTAGGAAAATTGATATCTTCCCTGCAATCTCCCTCCTTTACTTCATCCCTCATCACCATCTCTAAGAGTCAGTGTGTGGTTGGATGAGAAAACACATCATTGGTTTTGCCCACCTTTGGAGGCTGTGAATCAAACACCCAATATGCGGGTGATACAAATGTTGTCCAGCTGTTTTCTGATTGGATTGGAGGCCTGCTCCTTGGAGTGTAAGTCTGGTCAACAACCCAGGTCTGAGGAACATATTATTATAATTTCAATTGACATAGCATCGGACTGCTTTCCATATGTATATATATATATATATATATATATATATATATATATATATATATATATATATATATATATAATAGAAAAAATCTACTCTCAATCCTAACCAGAGAAGCCTCTCTTTAAACTGGACTACAGTGAATGTCATGACTCATGGTTGTCCAAGATGCTGAGAATAAGTGGCTGTTGATGGTTCATCTGTAAATAAGACATTTCCATCACCTTAAGTCTCAGAGACCATCGCAGAGGGAGTAAGAGGTGTATAAGAGCCAGAAGACAGGGTAAAAGGCTGTGAAATGCCATTCTTTAGACTCAGCATGACCATTGCAATTGTGAACTCACAACTGCAGCTACCTTGATTGCCACAAGCAAGGCAGTCCCTCTCAACAATCAATCATGGGGAAGGGAGTGGCTCACAACACCCTCACACTTTAATGTTGAACTGTTGACTGTTGGGGGTTTCTGGGAGAAGTATAATTATTGTTATTATTTGTACCCACTGCTGAGCCCACAAGGCTACAACACATACCTCCAAATCCATAATCACTCAGAAGGCCCTGGTTAAACTCACTGTCTCAAAAGCAAACAGATAGAGAGGAATGTGTGAAAGAGTTTCATAAAGAAAGTAGATAGAGGGGTAGGGAGGTGTAATAAAGTGGGCAGTGTGACAGTGGTTAGTATATATTATGTACAGGTGTGAAATGGTTAAAGAACAAATTTAATCAATAATAAAAAAACCTTTATATTTGTTTTTTTAAAGTCAGCTAGTGACTTTAGCTCTCAAAACAGATCCTTAGAGTTTTTTAAATTTATTTTTAACACATTTGAAAAGTTCTTCAGCTACATGTTGTGAGATTTTTAAATTTCTAGCAAGCAGTTTGAGTCACAAAGGGTATAATACTGACTCTCGTTTTTTTTTTTTTTTTTTTTTTTTTTTTTTTTTTTTTAAAGATTTTATTTATTATATATGTAAGTACACTGTAGTTGTCTTCAGACACTCCAGAAGAGGGCGTCAGATCTCATTAGGGATGGTTGTGAGCCACCATGTGGTTGCTGGGAATTGAACTCAGGACCTTCAGAAGAGCAGTTAGTGCTCTTAACCTCTGAGCCATCTCTCCATCCCCTGACTCTCGTTTTTTAATAAGATCATATGGGGGTAGATCTGAATGCTTTATCAAAGAAAAATATGAAGATGGTGAATAGGTAAAAATGATCAGAATTCAAAGAAAAAAGAAGCTGAGTGAGAGAATTGAAAGAAAAATTACTAGTTGTGTGAGTCTTTGCAAATTAATTCAATTCATCTTTGCACATGAGTTCACCTCTCTGTACCTTATTTTCCCAGGTATAAACCAGGAAGAACAGTAATTACACCGTGGAGTGCCGTGCATAGAGGATGAAGCATCAATATAATTCTTAAACTAGAGTATAGTTTGCTTAGGGAATTTTTATATTTTCTTGTTTATTGCCACCTTGTAATATTTCTAGTTTCTGCCAAGTGTTCAAGATGACCAGATTCTTTGCTTAAATTGCTCAGGAAGCTCATTTTCTCTATCTACCAACCTTGCCTCTACGCAATAGGACCTTATTAGTGATCTTCAGTTATGGAGAAGGAAAGCCCATCTGTTTGAAAAACAGCAAAGAGAGAGATGAAGGTGACCTAGTAAAAAGGATGAGGCTAAAAAAAAATCTTCCAGAGACTGTGCTTGAAAAATTGTTTTCCTGTTCTTTCAAGGAAGCAGTGTCCTAAATGAACTGGTGGGGAGTCTGACCTCTTGATCTTCCCCTCCTTGAAACAAAAGAAGACTGTATACAAAAGAATGGCCAGAGGACTCTTTGTTTTCTGAAAGGTTTCAAGGTATTTGCAAAAGCTTGTGTAGCTAATTAGTGCAAAGTTAGCAATTAATCAGCTCCCTTTCCCTAAGAACTTTGCTTAGGGCTTTGCATAGACAGTGGGTATCTTACAGATTTCGAAAGTTACCAAAATGGTTAGCTAGACTCTAATCCAGAGGCATAGTTAAAATCCTTTACTTCCATTTGAACTGTTTCTAGGGGAAACTAGCATGGTTTTGAGCTGCTGGCACTTAGGGAGAATTCTCCCAGCTTTTTGATATGGTTGGCAGAAGACAAAAAAAGAAAGAAAGAAAAGAAAACTTGATTTAGGTTTGTTGTGTGAAGGTCCTAAGTGTGTGGGCTGTTTTGATTAAAGTTTGTAAATTCTTATTTGGAACTTAGTAATATTTCAGTTACTTTCCCCACCAACAGATAAGAAAGTGAGCCATATTCTTTCTCAAGTCATTTTGAAAGCTCTTTTCAGCTGCATATTCTTCCTCCACCCCCTGAGGTACAAACATCAGCACCTCAAAGAAGGCCTGTTTAAAAGGATATTTTGGATTAAGTAGTGTGGCTGTAAACTGGGGCTGTTTGGAAAACACCCTGAAAAAGCTTTCAGTTCCCCTCCTTCTGCCTTTCAGATACCAAAGCAAGCAAATCTACAATTTGCAGCATGGAAAGGCGATGGTAGATTATAAGTTTTAGTTTCTTGTCAAAGGATTTTTGTTTGTCCTTAGACAACATCCTCCTTGTAACTACTTTAATAGTTTTTGTTTTTGAAATCACTTTGGTATCTCACTACTCTGTATGTCTTTTTGCCTTCAAGTAGAGTATGAAGTTCTGCACGAGAGTGATTTCATCCTTAACTTTTTTTTTTAGCCTATTACAAGCTGCTCTAGGCCCAGAGTAAATGAAATAACATGGTTTTCAGCAGGAAAATCAAGCAGCAGCAGTAGCAATAACAACAAAACAGTTGCTTCTGTTGGTCAAGAGAAAGGATCAGGAAGAGGGATTTTTATGAATGATAATCTGCAAATAAGCAGATAAGTGGGGAGAGATTAGCAATAGTCAAACTGTTATGCAAATGAGTCACATAAAGCATTTGATGTTATGTCTGCAATAAACACAGTGAAGAAAAGTCTGTAATATTATAATGCATATAATTTAATATTGGACCTAAACTAGGGATCAAGGGAGAGTTCCACAAAGTCATGGTTACTCGAAAAGTATCTGAAAGAGTAAGAATTACAGTTGGGAAGGAACTATTATGGATGAGGAGAGTGTTCTGGTCAGAGAGGAGAGATGGAAATGTGCGTAGTGAGAGAAATCAGAAATGACTCTAGGAGATAGAAGTGATTCTTTGAAAGCAAAGTTTAGCCAGAGAAGGAGTGATACTCTGAGGGCGCGTGATACCTTAAATATCATATAAGAAATTATTTGGGAGATACATCAGAAAGATATTGACACCCCACAGGGAGAAGGAGAGAGATTAAATGGATGACTGAGGAAAATTTATCCCAAGAGAGGAATGGTAGTGAGCTTGACTTCCTGAGAGACAGTGAGCATTATTACTAGAGATAAAGGCGCTATTGCACCTAGTGCTTCAAAAGCTTGTTTCCGGAAAGGTTCTTCTCCTTACCTTTCTTTTCTTTTTACAACCAAGCTCCTTATCTCTGGTCACTCCTCATTTTCTCCATTTAACCATTTCTCACAAAGAGCCTGGAAAGTTGCCCCTTTTCATGTTTGTGTTACTTAAGCTCTGGGTGACCCTAAAACTCGATTCAAACCTCACATTATCTAGGAAGTACTTTTGGCACTCACTCGGGTGCTTTATTTTCATTCCCTGAACTATGGCAGAACTCACACTTCTTGTAACTACTTTAATAGTTTTTGTTTTTGAAATCACTTTGGTATCTCACTACTCTGTATGTCTTTTTGCCTTCAAGTAGAGTATGAAGTTCTGCAGAAGAGTGATTTCATCTTTAACTTTTTTTTTAGCCTATCACAAGCTGCTCTAGGCCCAAAGTAAATGAGAAGGAAGACAACCAGTGAAGATATAGAAATAAGTTAACCTGAGGCAGCCAGCAAGAAACAGAAAACAGGGATGTGGAAGAGGAAGCTGTAGAAAAGAGATTTTTTTCCAGAGTCAGTAAGGCTAGTGTCAACTTCACAATGACCTGTTACAGATGGTTAGTAAGGGAAGCTCCAAAACAGGTCTGAAGGGAACGTGAAGATAAGCATGGTACACATTTTATTTGGGATGTAGCTTAACTATGTAGATTGAAGTTATGAAGCAGCAGATGGAGGTTCTCCCATTCATCTGGGGGCCATGGTTCTGCCCAGAAAAAGGGAAGCAACGAATCCCTGCCAAGGGGTTTCATTCCTAAGAAGGGGCAGGACGTTGCTGTTGGTGGTGGTATTGGCAGTGTTTGGAGGTAGAGGAGAAAGGGATGGGCAAGGGGAGGAGTTTCTGGTAGTAGGGAAAGGCTAGCAATGGCTGTTACAAAAGGGAAGTTTCCACAACAAACTCAGACCAGGGAGAGGGAGGAGAAGAAAGAAAACTGGAGGCCAAGGGGGAAGCAGTGTGGTTGACCAAGGCAGTCCAGTCTACCTATAAGGTTCAGAGCTTGTCTAGGGCAAACGTGGGGTAGAGTAGAAGGTAACAGCTCTCTATGAACAAATTGCATCTGAACTATTTACTTTTAGTAAACCTCCGAAAATTTCATGGCAATTACACTTCCTGCCATGCAGTTATTTAAGAGAAATGGCTTTCCTTCTGCTACTGAGCTTTGCGTGGATCATGTAAGGCGAGTGTTATAGCTCTGGGCAACTTCACTAGGACAGTCTGAAGGCATTTTTTTTTTTCTGGCTTAAGTAAGTGACTATGGTATTGAATTGAATTTTGTTTTGGAGAGTGACAGAAATTCAATTATGCAAACTGTGATAACCATGCATTTCCAGTTGTTTTTTTTTTTTTTTTTTTTTTTTTTGCCTTTCCCCCTGCCCTCTCCTTAATTCTTACTAATAGTTTTTGTGATTGTTTTAAAAAAAAAAACTTAGGAGCAAACAGGGCTGCTCCTCCCAGTTTGGAGTTTTGTCTCCTCCTCCTTCTCATTAGAATTGTAAGAGGGTAGCGGTCCTGCTGCAAAGACAGGCAGACAAGCTTTCTCTGTGAATTAATTGGTCAGGAAAGACACTTTTTATATTGTCAAGTGGCACTTAAGCCACTAATTCTTGACTGTGAAACTGCTTTTCCTGGGCAATGCTCTTTAAGGAAAAACTTCTTCAGTCCAGCGATTGGTGGTGACTAAGGGAACTATGAAGCACAGGGGATTGGGCGGGATCACGGCTCCTAATAATGCCTCCTTATCCAATGAAAAGCATTTCCTATTGAGACCCCCAAGAGTTCCCCCGGCGGCCCTCGGCTCCAGCAAGACTTTGGGCCTTTTCTTGTGTCCTGTTTGTTAAAGGCATGCGGGCTCCAGCATTAAAGAGGGCTAGTCCTTAACAAAGGGAAAGCGATAAATGTAAATAAGCTCACATTTTCAGAATGAGCGGTTTGCAGTAAGGAGCTGCGGCAGCCCAGAGTCTGCTCTTTTTGGGCTGGGCTAACCTTTCCCTGTTTTTTGTTTTTTGTTTTGTTTTGTTTTTGTTTTTTATGGATAAAAATATGCGCTTCCGAAGTGCGAGTTGCCAGTTTACACGTTTATTAGCTAACTATCTACAGGCATGAGCACATTCTCTCATCTAGCACACTCTTTCTTGGGGTAAGTCTCTTTGAGAAAGATTTGATTTTGGCGTTTGGGGGTGGGGGATGGTGTAAGAAACTTCAATCGAAACGCTGATGCTTTGAGTGTTTGGGGAAAGAAGTTAGACTTCAGCTCTGAAGTACTGAACAAGGATCATCGTGTTGAATGGTAAAAAAAAAAAAAAAAAAAAAAAAAACACAAGAATTTCTATTGTTTTGGCAGTAAATACTGTTTCAGTGGGAGAGAGACAGGATTTTCAGGCTGTTGTTTCATGTAAACACAGTCCTAAAGAGCTGATTCAAAATCACAGGGTAGAATAAGTTAGAAAGTCTTTTGGCTAGCATTATATTTCTTTGGTTTACAAAAGATTGTGAGCTAACGTGGCTTTTATTATGATGAGGTTTCTTCTAGTAAAACTATACACTACATGCCTTTGATGCTTAATTGATTTATGGAGAATGTGACATTTGCTATATTGAATAATTCATGAACTGCCCATAAAGGAGGAATCATGTTTGAATGAAAACTGAATTCTAGCATAAATAGAATTTTCTATTACTTGTGAAATTACTTGCTATTTGCCATGTAAATGCAACACAATGTGACATGTCTAAAATTCTCTTGCATATTATAAATATTTTAAATATTTTTAGTGAAAAAGACTTGTTGAATTAATTAGTATTGTATGCTAGGTAATTTCTGTTTGGGAAGCAAATACAGCATTGTAATTTATCATGATTTTTGTGGGGGGAGAAGACCAGAGAAATTGAAAAAATTTGAGTATGTCAAAAAGCTTGATAATGTTATTCACTTTGCTGCTTTACCAAATAATGCATCTTTCTTTTCCTTGACTAGCATAAAAGCTTCAATAGTAACTTATAATCAAAGTTATCCAGTGGCTTTTTCACATGTTTATTTTTTCAGAGCAAACTCCCAACAGCTTGCCCCAACAAAAATAGATTATAAATCCTTTTGCCTTGTTGCAAATGAGAAGTTGCACTCTTGCAAAGGATGAGCTCAGCTGATAAACCTCATGGCTCCTACATTCTGAAGCACCTCCTGGCTGCCAATCAGAGATGTGAATGAAAGCCCTTTTGGAACAACCAGGGCAGCCTTTCAGAATGTGTATTCTCTAAGTTAAAGGGAGGACTGGGAAGATGCCTTATAGCACCACTCAAGCCAGGCTTAGACAAAGTTTAATCTATTCAATTCCCTTTGTGGGAGAAAATGCACTGAAGTTTGTTGCTCTTGCTGTGATTTGGTCACTGTCTTTTATTCTCTGTCTGTCAACATATACAGTCTGTTCTTGGCCCTCTGGAGTGGGAACTAAAAAAACCCTTATAATTGTCAATATTGGTACTAAAAATTGGGAACTTCATAAAAGGCCACTCAGCTCTGAGAATCCATTTTCAGCTTTTAGGGGATAAACAACTGATAAGAACAGTGAATAGTCTATTGTGCAGAGTTCTATTCTGGGGTAGGCTGTTGACCCCACACTTTGAGGGCAAGGTGTTCAGGTAGGGGGGACTAAAGAGCTGAGACCTCCACAATTAAAGTTGATATTGAATAGGCAATTCAGAGGACAGGGAAGATGAGAGCACGAGGAATGTAGGAATTTAGGATGTAAATGTCACCTTGCTCTATAAATTTAAGCTTTGGGCAGTAATTAATACTATTTATTTCTGATATTCATATTAACTTAAATTATTGCACTGGGTCTAATAAAATGTAATGACTCTTGTCCAGGCTTTTGGTCTTTTTAATTTTTTAATTAATTAATTTATTTTTTGTCATGACAAGCAGAAGCAGGTGAAAATAACTGACAGACAGGAACAGCCAGTGAAGACACTACTGTGGCCCCAGTTGAAGGCTTTTTTTCAGTCAGGGCCCAATATGGAAAGTGAAGAGAAACTGAGGCCTAGAAAATAGCTTCTGCTAACTGTCCCACAGTTGACTTGTGATGAGGATACTAAATCAATCTTAATTATGCAAACCTTGCTTATTTAATTTTCTTGTATTCCAAAAAAAAGAGACTCTTATGTATAGTCTACATCAAGAAAAAAAAACATGAAAGAAAGAAATGCTAATAATCTCTGTCTTCTTTTAATGCAAACCAGTACAATATTGATTTAATTTCAGGAATATTACTGTCTGGAAGACAATGGAAATCAATTCTTTTTAGTAATAAGTTGATCTCTGTGACTTAAAGTTGTCTGTTTTACTTGTTTATTTTGTTTTTTTTTATGTGAAGAAAAAATCATTTCAAGAGGGTTGTTGGTCCATTTATCACCCTGCTTTTATTTTAGGCTAACTTTTGTTCAGAAAAGGGTGGGCTGTACGAATGGTATTAGTCTGTACTAGCAGATAATCATGGATTACAAGTACTACAATAAGAAGGATCCAAATGTAGGTGCCACTTGTATGAATTCTAGCACCATGTCTATCTTGTTTTATATGAGAATGCTGTGCAGAGTTAATGATTTTCAATGTACATAAATGCTATGTTAGTTATGTTTAAGAATTTTTATGAAGACATGTGAGTCTCAGTAGATATACAAATATCTAGTAGTGAAAGCCTTTCTCATACAGTTCTGGAGGGAAAGAAATTTAATGGGGTTTCAGGATAGGAACAAGGCAATGGAGTCCTCACCTGTTGTCCCAGGCTTCCTTCCTTTTTCCTTTTGTCCAATCATAACAGTTGTTACCAGAGGACAAGAAAGGAAAAGGAAAAGGAAAAAGACAACAACAACAAAACATACCAATATAACTTTAGGCCACCAAAGAAATCTTTGTTCATTTATCAGTTTTCAATGGATGGAAATGAGAGTATATAAGCCTCTTCTCACTAGTTATCTCTAAGTGATTTTAGGCTCCAGTCAATACTATTAATATGGTATGTGTACAGCACTGGTAGATTTGGAGGCTAATTGCTATCTTCAATTGTATTATTACAAAGTCAAAGATATTTAATATCATCTGGAAATAAGTTGGCTCTTACACACTTTGGTTTATATTATGTAATTATTTCATCTATCTTATGATCTTGGCATACAGTTTATTGAGAAGCTTTTTTTATGGAACAGTATTGTGATATTTTATTCCACAGCACTCAATTGAGGAACTCTCTGATCGTCTGCCTCCAGAAAATTCATTGATTATCCAAGTCTCAGATAAATCTGGTGCCAGAGTTTGGTTTGAACTAACTAATGTGAGTACCATTGTTCAGATTTCACCTTGTTTTCATTTTATTCTTCCTTTTTTTAAACTAGTGCTTTTATATTATTACAGATCATGTGATTCAAAGTTCCAGAATAAATAGAGGAAGTAGAGGTGTAATGGTTATTTATTATGATCCAGGCCATTTTGTTGAAGATTAATGTTCTTCAACATTCTTTAACTTAATTCTTCTCTGTCATTAACAGATAGAAGATAAATAGATGACAGACAGAAGATAGATAGATGTGAGGCATGCTTTCATTCTTATGATCCGTACTAGTATCCTAGCATAGCAAATGAATTTGTGTTCATGCTGATTTATACTTTGTGTGTTTGTATACAGGGATAAATTTGAGTTCTGTTGGCATTATAAGTCTTGCCGAATATGGAAATAAGATCTTTCCAGAATACCCAATATTGTTCTGTAAATATCTAGGGCTTCTATTAAGATGAGATATTGAGACTTAAAACTCTAGATAATTTCATCATATTAGATTGTGCAATTTCTCTGCAGCTTTCTTATTCTATAACTAGGTACTAGGGAAAATTCTGCTTCAGTAGCTCTGATGCAATCTTTAGTCACATCATACTGAACATTAGACCACAATACTCCCTAAGGCCTGGCCTGTGCCATCAGGTGAAGGGTTAGTAGGAAACACTAGTTCTTTTGGTAAAAAATAAAAAGATGGTGAATTTAGTCACTGAAGGTGCATTCTGATCACATTAGAGCTTCTGCCCTTTCTTGATGTTTTCAGATTCATTGGCCATGGGGACAGAATAGCCTTAATTATCTCAGTGAAAATTATTCTATATAATAAGCTACTTTAAAATAGATTCCAATTGTATCAAAGCATGACT
The DNA here is from genome assembly GCF_000001635.26 of Mus musculus. Classification (NCBI taxonomy): domain Eukaryota; kingdom Metazoa; phylum Chordata; class Mammalia; order Rodentia; family Muridae; genus Mus; species Mus musculus. The sequence continues at coordinate 106,925,046 of NC_000086.7, forward strand.
TAGGGATCAACACTAACTAGTGCGTAGGGACATCATTTGGATGCAGGTGAGCTGTGCTGCAGGTGACTTGCCTACACTGTTGCCTTCAGGAATTTGAGGAACAGAAGTCTAGATCTAGTTCCTATTGCTTCACCAGAATGGTCTTCAATTCTATTTTTATAATATTTGTGTATTTTTAGATTTGATTCACTACAACAGGGCTATAGTCAAGGGCCCAGTAGGCTTCAGTTTACATTGTATCAGCTTTCATAAACTTTGCCTAAAGCAGAAAAAGCAAATGCTTTAGGGATCACAAGCACTCTGACTTGATCTAACTTCATTAAAAATGGAGCAAAGCAAGACAATTTGAGTGTACTCTGCCTTCCTGGACTCTGGACTGTGTTTGGCTAGGAATAAAGTAAGTCAAAGCTTTCTAGGGTATTGGATTTATGCCAGAATTTATAATTTTGTTTTCAACAGAACTTATGAAATTTTAGCAGGTTATGAAATAATCTATGTACTTAATAATCCTTATAAGGCCAAAAAGTGTCTTTTCTTCGTCTAGTGATCCAAACATGGTATCCACCATTATTGTTAGGCATGAGAAAAATATGGACATTATTATGAATTATCTGAATGGGCTCTGTAAGTCAGAGTTAAAAAATAATGGTCAGATTTTTTATTGTATAAAATATTATTGTCTATTAGTTGTACAAAATGATGAATTTCTTCATGACATTTTCATGGATATGTATAACACTTTGATCATATTCACCTCCACATTATTCTTTCTTCTATTTCTTCATATTGACCCTTACTCTCAGATTTCTTGTTATTTTTTACACTTTACTCTCTTTCTTTATCTCTACCTATGTCTCTCTTGCTCTCTGCTTGTATATGCATGCATGTGTGTGTGTGTGAGAGAGAGAGAGAGAGGTTGAGAGAGAGAGAGAGAGAGAACATGTGTGTACAGGTGTGTGTGTGTGTACTCACACACGCACATATCTAAATGCTGTTAGCTCTTTCCTTCCTTCCACCATATGGGGCCCCAGGGATTGAACTCAGATCGTCAAATTTTGTGGTAGGTGCCTTTTTCTGCCAAGTCATCTTGTTGCCCCTTTGAATCTCTTCTTGATCAACCTCCAGGTGACCTGCTTTTTGACCATTTTGATAAACCAAAATATATCTATCTAATATTGATCCCTCATTTAGTCCATTATGGTCGAATAATTGGTTATAAACATCTTTACAAGACTTATGCTCATAGAAGAAAATACAATTAACTATATAGGCTATTTTTCTTTATCTCTTTGAACACTCAAGTATTGACCCATACATTTAGTGGACAGTATATTAGACAGTTAGGAAAAAAGAAAACAGGCCTTGTTTCTTGAGTATTTTTTATTCTTTACAATTAGCTCAAGAGGCAAATACAATTCTTATTTTAAAAACCTGCAGTTATTGTAGGTTGTTCAATGGGGCCCCCTTCCAGGATTGCTCTCTTATGAATAAATAGTATAGTTAAGGTTTCAAACCCAAGAAGAAACGTTTTTGCTGTACAAGGAATTAATGGAAGGATACATTTCTAATACAAAGTTAAAGATACCAAGAAACACAGATAGACATTTCTAGTCATGGATGAAAGGAATGGACTTCTATAATGTTCCTTTGTGGCAAGGCTGGAACTTGCAAGCTCATCAAACTTCTCATAGCCCTGTTGAATCTTCCTAGCATTAGCTGTGAGGCTCAGTGGTAATGTTTATACAGGAAAGGGAAAACAGTATAGCCAAGTTACAGAGTGAACTGTGTCTGAGTCAGAAATAGATCTTTCTGCTTCCAGTGCTGTGTTAAGACCCGACACCACACCCTCCCTGCTAGACAGCAAAGGTGGTGTGTATTCAAGAAAGGGAGAGCTATGAATAGGGCCATAGTGGCACTTTTCCCATGCCCTCTCTTTAGGAGTGAGACTGTACTGCTTTCTTGTCTGTGGTCCTCTCTATCCCACAGTTTTTGATTACACAAAGCAATAGAGTAGAAGTGTCATGCATTTACAGACTGCCTGCTGTGGGTATAGTGGGTATGTTCTTGGGGCTATAAAACTGAAGAATGCTGATGAGTGTAACAATAAACTTGATTTAATCACCTTATATTACATTAATATAAATATGTATTGATTCATTTATAAATCACATTGCACTACATAAACATAATGGAGTTATTACTTGTGATATTAAAATTTTGAACAATGTGAATTAAGAAATAAAATGAAATGATTGTTATTTCTGAAAAAACTGAATGTAGAAATAGGATACAAAACTCAGTGATTCAGAATACTAATTTAGGAAAGTACAAAATAAAATATAGCCAGGGAGCTCGTGGCATTCTTGGCATAGATATATATAACCAGAGGGTAAGGCTGGAGGGGGCTCTGGGAAAAGGTGAGAAGCCTTCTAATATGAAATTCTTTGCTAAGTAAAATAAAGTTGCTAGCAGTACTTATTGTATAAAGTAGATGCAAGAGATTATGAATAAAGTCTGGTTTAATGTTGAGTTTTAAAGTCTCATACATTCTTAAAAGTATATCACTAGGTTAATGGGAAATTATTTCTTTCACTGTTTTCTTGATTTCTTCCAGCAATGGATTTTTAAAATGTAAATAGTATTTTCAGTGTAAATGAGTCTTCTGGACTACTAGATAATAACAATGTTAAAATAGTAAATGAAATGACTGAAGAGATTGAGAAGTGTGGCATTTGCATGTTTTTCCTACCACTGCATTGGTGAACATGGATATACATTAAATCAGAAACAACAAAAACTGTCTGTAGCTATGAGCACTATGGGCTGAGATTTTTGAGGTTCTTTCAGCTGATTGGCTTCAGTGTTTTAAATATAGCACTTGAAAACCATCCCTCTGTCTGGAAAACATGGAAGGGATAAAATAAAGTAGTGAGGATGAGATTAGAGGAACTCCTCCTAAGATTCTTAATACAAAATAGATGCCTCTAAAAAGTTCAAGTTTCCTGACCTTCTCTTCCCCTATTTCACTCCAGACTTCTGTTTCTCTTTCTCTGGCACATTCTTTTTCAACTTTTTTTCTGACTTCCCTGCGTCTTTTTTAATGTATTCCTTATCTGGAGCACCCCTGTTAGACTTTATTTGGTCTGTATTATTACTTTGCCTTTTGCATATCAGGGTTGCTTTGGGGAAAAGTTGAACTAGGTCTATATGATGAAATGGCCAAGAAGGAACATGATTTTCGGTGACTCCATGAAGACTTATGGAAGGACAATTCAGTATGGCAAGTTTTAATTGTAACTGGAACACTAGTACAGTGATAACACTATTGCTTTCCCCCATGTTATGGAAGTTATCCCTACCTCTGGGTACTTCAATGAATGACTCAAGCTAAGTATGTTTTTCTTAAGTTGGGCACTCAGAGAGGTGACTTTAGTCCTCTGTATTTCTAGTGGATTTCTATTCTACTCCTTTCCAGAATACATACAGGTGTTTGTTGACTTGTTTCCTTGGTGTCTTGAAGGGAAAAGTGAAAAAAGAATCACTTCAGAAAACAGTTATTTGTATTTTACAACACAATCATGTGAAAACACATTACTGGCTATGTCAGGGAACAAAGGCCACTTTCATTTCATATTCCTACTCAAAAGAATCATTCAACAGTTACTTATCCACAGTGTATTATTTGACACATTCGAAAGACAGACTAGCCAATAGTAACTATTAATCCAGGAGAAAGTTGGTAAGATTTCTACATGTATCTTCAAATGTTGTTGACCTAAATATTTAAACAGACAACTGAGTTAATGGCTACTATATATAAAACTGTTGGAAAGAAAGCCTCTAAATGGCCAGATCAGATTTTGTACAAAGAATGAAGAGGCTGTTCAGATCCTTAATTTTCACATCTCATTTGGATTTTTTTTTTGATGTAGAGACAGGGGTTGAATATGTAGTCTAAGCTGACCTAGAACTCACTCTGTAGCTCAGGATGGCCTCAAACGTACATGAATTTCACTGTTTAGACCTTTCCAAGTGTTTGGGGGTTATAGGCGCAATCAACTATACTCTGCTGTCATTTGTGTTTGATGAGAAAAGTCGATATTGAGCAGGTCTATTTTAGTAGATGAAGGCATGGGTGTGGATGATGGGACAAGCAGTGGGATTATACATACATATATATATATATGCCAGGCTTAGGGTGTAACTGGAAAGAGAATCATTATTTTAATCTCTTCCTCAGAATGGCCAAGTGACATAACACGGTGAAGGAACTTTATTTATTTTTAATCTTGAAATATTTTTCATACAGTGTATTTTGATTATATTCTTTTTCCTCTCCCAATTCCTCCCCAGTTCCCAACCCCTAACTATCCAAATTCATATTCTTTCTCTCTTAAAAAACAGAACAAAATAAAACAAACAAACAAAAACAATGGAGTTGATTTTGTGGTAAGGTAGAAGAGTAAAAAATCTTAGTTGTCAGATTTAATTAACTAAGGGATCGTGTCTTCTTAGCTTCTGTTCTAGAATTAAAAGGTGAACCAATAAATTGCTTTAATAGTTTATTGATAACTGTTTAGAGCATGCACTAGAGGCCTTATACCTACCTGCTATCTTATACAGAGGAGTCAATAATTGGGCAAGGTACTTTAGTAATATTGGGGAACAAACAGTACAAGTTGGGTAACTTGAAAAATTTATGGTTTAGCAATCAAAGATGTAATTTCTGGGTTTAAATGAATATATCATTCAAATGATCTTCTAATTCCAATGTATTTTTTGAAGTTGAAAATGGATCTGCAAATTCCACAACATTAGCAGCATCTTAGCTAGTAAGTGTTCCCTTGAGGAATACTTTATCCATGTTTACTCTAATGATATATTTGTTATATTGCGTGATCTCTGCCATATCCACAATATATTCTTTGATGTGCTGTTTAGATGTGGTATATGATCAAACAGTACTTCTCAAGTCAAATAGAACACATATATTTTCTTGCCTGGGTGAGAAGAATATATTTTATTCCATAGAAATCTTGGAAGGAAAGCAGATTTGGTGACTCATTCTACTTTGTTTCCTATAGGAAGAAAGCATTCTCTACTGGTCCTCAGTCTCAAGAGTGGTGAACCCCTGCACCTAGCAGGCTCTCTGGGAAAAAAAAATCCATGGGTGACAGAAGATTTATTGACTTCCAATTCCAAGATTTAAATTCAAGTCTCAGACCCAGGTTGGGAAATGCAACTGCCAATAATACTTGCATTGTTGATGATTCCTTCAAGTATAATTTGAATGGTGCTGTCTATAGTGTTGTATTCATCCTGGGTCTAATAACCAACAGTGCCTCCCTGTTTGTCTTCTGCTTCCGCATGAAAATGAGAAGTGAGACGGCTATTTTCATCACCAACCTGGCCCTCTCTGATTTGCTTTTTGTTTGTACCCTACCTTTCAAAATATTTTACAACTTTAATCGCCACTGGCCTTTTGGTGACACCCTCTGTAAGATCTCAGGGACTGCGTTCCTCACCAACATCTATGGGAGCATGCTCTTCCTCACCTGCATCAGTGTGGATCGTTTCCTAGCCATTGTCTATCCCTTCCGATCGCGTACCATCAGGACCAGGAGGAATTCCGCCATTGTGTGCGCTGGAGTCTGGATCCTAGTCCTCAGTGGTGGTATTTCAGCTTCTTTGTTCTCCACCACTAATGTCAACAATGCGACCACCACTTGCTTTGAAGGCTTCTCCAAACGTGTCTGGAAGACATACCTGTCCAAGATCACTATATTCATTGAAGTTGTTGGATTCATCATTCCTCTGATATTGAATGTTTCTTGTTCTTCTGTGGTGCTTAGAACCCTCCGCAAGCCTGCAACATTGTCTCAGATTGGGACCAATAAAAAAAAAGTGTTGAAGATGATCACAGTGCATATGGCAGTGTTTGTGGTATGCTTTGTACCATACAACTCCGTTCTCTTTTTATATGCCTTGGTACGCTCCCAAGCCATTACTAATTGCTTATTGGAAAGGTTTGCAAAGATCATGTACCCAATTACCTTGTGCCTTGCAACTCTGAATTGTTGCTTTGATCCTTTTATCTATTACTTCACTCTTGAATCCTTTCAGAAGTCCTTTTATATCAATACACATATAAGGATGGAGTCGCTGTTTAAGACTGAGACACCTCTGACCCCCAAACCTTCCCTTCCAGCTATCCAAGAGGAAGTTAGTGATCAAACAACAAATAATGGTGGTGAATTAATGCTGGAATCCACCTTCTAGGTACCAGAATTGTCTTTCAGGTTCAGCTACAGTGTCTCTTATGATTTTTTTCCTATGCTATAAATAGGAGAAACAAATTGAAGCTAATGATACTGAGAATAGAGTAATGTACCAAATGCAGTCAGATACATTTGTTTGAACACTATTGTACATATTCTGTTTTGTTCAGTAATTATAGGTCAAGTCTAATTACAACAACCAAAACAGATCAGCCTCTTCTGTTGAGTTGACTTTTCATTACCTAAATGACCAGTGGTCTTGACTTTTAGTGATGTGAGGGTTATTTTTAAACTTAAAAAAAAAGGCATTCCAGTAATTTTGGTAATTGGGTTGGGCCTATAAATATAGAACAAATTCAGGGATTATTTAAAAACATCTGTGTTACTACTGATATATGCTAGTATTTTTTTCCTTTTTTGAATTAATATTGAATTTATTTTAAAAAAAGAACTATTTTTACCTAATCTTAATAAGACATACTGAGAAAGAGAAATGTGTTGAATTTTAAAATATTGGCAAATTTTACCTAGATTTTAAAAACCTAAATGAAGTGTTTGAATGAATATGGGTGGGAAATTTGGAATTTAGACAACATTTACGCATTTATAATAACCACAATTAGTGTCAGCTTTTAAAACTTTCTTTTTAAAATAATTCTAGAATTTTCATATGAAATTGTTAATCCTGAAAGGTGCTACTTATGTGCCTGGCAGGTATAAAATGGAAAACTCATAAAATTAACAGTGTCAATTTAAAAAAAAAAAAACTTTAAGCAACACTATATTATTTCTTAAGATTTTCATTTATCCTTTATGGGGGTGGGGATTGGCTTGTAGAAAATATTTATTCTTCATGTTAAATGTTGGGGACACATTACAGCCAGAGAGCTACAGTATTTGTGCCCAGGTCAGGAGTAAATTGAAAAAGTAAGTGAATAGAATAGTAGCAGCAAGATATCTTAGAGCTTATATTAGTAGTTTTTAAGGTGGTGGTTAGATAGCTGTAATTTTGAAATCCATACTCTCTTCTGTACATTTTGGAGCACATTGTAGCCAAGGCGCTGCTGAATTTGTGCTCAGGTCGGGAGCATATTGAAAAAGATGTGTACATAAAAAAAAAAAAAAAAGAAAAGAAAAATTAACAAAAATACCCCATAAAATTAGAAAAGAAAAAAAAAAACAAATAAGAAAAAAAATAGTTCCTAACACTTGCTTCTTTGTTTTATTATTTTTAAAGTTCTATAAACTTAAAAATACTATGCCATTTTAATAAACATTTTAGCATAATTCTATTAGAAATCTGATAAAATTGTGTCCCAGACAGGATTGAATTATAGAAAAATGCATAATTTATAAAACTCAAAGTGCTACAATTTAGAGATGATGCCTTGTATCAAAATGCAGCTAGGCAACTGCTCAACTGTCACCAAGTTTGAGAGGAAATGAATAAAAACATCATTTTATATGAAGAAAAATATCTAATAAAAGTATATAACAAAAAATTAAATTTATAAAAGAATCTTTTTTGTAACTCACTTGAACAACACAAACAAGAATCTTCAAAATGTTGTTTTTCTGTTGTATACAGTAGATGTACTCTAAATATGCATCAGTCAGTTTAAATAATATGTACAAAATGTGGCAATTAAAAAATGCCCAGAATTTTCAAGTAAATGTCCAGGAATAACACATCTTGTATATTGCTGAACTTGTGCCAGAGAGTGGTTAAATTAAAAACCACAAAACAAGGATAAAATGGTAAAAAAAAAAAAATCCAAAACAATGAATAAATTCTTGAAATTCCTTAATCTGTGTTTCTTTCTAGTGATATGTAGGCTTAAAAATAATCATAAAAGTTAAATTAAAAATTAGTGCACATAATGCAGTGTTAAAAGCTGCTGAATTTGGGCTTGGGTTAGGAACTAGCTAAAAAAAAACATTGCTAAAACAATAGAACAATAGTAAAAATGAATTCATGATTTAAATGCCTAAAAATAACTATGCGTTATATTGTCTTGCAAAGAAAGGTAATTGTTGGAATACATAAGGCTGTAGGCTCAGTTAGAGAAAAGTAGGTTAAGTTAGATGAGGTTCAGTTGTTAGGTTAATACTGTAAGTTCAGACTAGAAATCCAAGTATAAAAACTTGCTTGTTTCCTTCAGCATTTCTTTTTCTTTTTTTTTTTATATTGAACTATATGTGATTCTGTACTCTTAGCTGTTAAAATTATGAAATTTTAGTATTATGGTATCACATCATTGAATTGGATGTTAACTGAATTCACGTGAAATACATTTAAAAATTATTTGTGTTTTGCATAATTTCCATGTTTAATGATGCTTACTCTTTCATATTTTACTTTTATCTTGGGTTAATTTTCATGTTTTATATTTAATATAACTTGCTAGTAATAAAAATGGTGATGTGAATAATATAGCCAACAATTCGTAATGTATATCAAATTGTAAAGTTGAATTTATTTTACATTTATAAGCACAGGTAATCCTTAAGCTGTAATTACAACTTTCATTTAAATGTTTATTAAATATAATAAAACGTATTTGGATTATTAAGGTATTATACTTTGGTCAGTTATGTATTTATTCAAGTCTTCATTCTTAGGGCACCTAAAGATATCTATCCTTTATCTTCTTCCTATCCTTTGAGAAAAAGCTTATTAAAATGTGCAATTTTTAATTACCTCCTGGGCCAAGTCTTTAAAAAACATGGTACCAGAAGCTACTTGCTTCACATCTGTTTTCTTCTACTTTCTTTCTCTGCTTTTAACCCCCTACACCTTAAACATGATTGGCTACATTTCATGGAATCTGCTTATTTTCCCCATGGCTTTTTTACCCTCCAATAATTTCACCTACAGAAATAACTACTGCTGCCTAGTAAGCAAATGATATATGAAGTGGTGTTAATACAGCGGCAGAGTTGTGAATGACTGCCCCTTCCTTTGTCTCCTATTGTTTTTCTTCTTTCTGTCAGCTTTGCATCTTAGAAAGGGCATGCCACTAATTCAGAGGACTGTAAAAACTGGGCCAATGAGGTTGTGCTGGGAAGAAAGTACTACCACAGTCATCTGTTGAGCCTCAGCTTCCCTTGTTTCATGGTAGGGCCTCAACAATGCACCTTTCTTTCCATCTTTTTTTTTTTACACTAAGTAAAAGAAATATTTATTAATACAAGGGTGAACTGTACATAATTAAGAAATTTAAATGACTGTGTTGTCCTAACAGCCATCGTTACTAGAATAATTGAAGGGGAATACAATAAAGTAGATTGCTATGATGGAACCATATTCCAGTCATATTCATAGGCGCATGCGTGCCCAATTATAATGGCTTTCTAAGTCCTTTTCTTTCAGTGAGCATCATGAGAGGCAGTACATTCATGGAAAGAGGGTGCAAGTCAGTGCTCCTCAGGCATGATAAAAAACACTCAAAAGTTTAGAGGTTTGGAGGAAAAAAATTTATTTTATTAGATATTTTCTCTATTTACATTTCAAATGCTATCCCGAAAGTTCCCTATACCCTCTCCCAGCCCTGCTCCCCTACCCACCCACTCCCACTTCTTGGTCCTGGCATTACTTTGTACTGGGGCATATAAAAATTTTTTAAATATTTATTTATTAAATGTGTAAGTGCACTGTAGCAGTCTTTAGACACACAAGAAGGGGGCATCAGATCTCATTACAGATGGTTGTGAGCCACCATGTGGTTGCTGGGATTTGAACTCAGGACCTTAAGATGGCTCAGTGCTCTTAACCGCTGAGCCATCTTACCAGCCTGAGAATAATTTTTATATTTCTGACTAAGTGCCATCAAAAACAGAAGCAGAGCTTTGTGACTATAGCCTCTATGATCATTTTTTTGGCAGAGAATGCTAGAGCTACCACATGATCCAGTTCTACCATTCCTGGATATATAACTAAAGAATGCAAGTCAGCATTACAACAGAGATGCTTCATTGTGGTATCATTCACAAGAGCTAATTTTTGTTTTCAAGTTGCTTATAAAACTCTGAACAGCTGCTGTTCAAAATCTGTACTGAGTCTGTATATGTTGAGTGCTTATGTCCCATTCCCTTTCAGCAAAGTGTGGTATTAGAGAAGTATTGAATGCTAGCTAACTCAGTGCTGTAATAAAGAGACTTGAGCTAGAAGCCTAAAATTTTATTCTTTTTTTTTTCTTTTGGATATTTTTTCTATTTATTTACATTTCAAATGTTATCCCTTTTCCAGGTTTCCCCCTCTATCCCCTCCTAGCCCCCCTGCTTCTATAACGGTATTCCCGCACCCACCCACCCACCCACCCACTCCCATCTCACCACCCTAGCATTCCCCTATGCTGGCTCATCAAACCTTCATAGGACAAAGGGCCTCCCCTCCCATTGATGCCAGACAAGGCCATCCTCTGCTACATATGCTGCTAGAGCCATGCTCCCTCCATATGTACTCTTTGGTTGGTGGTTTAGTCCCTGGGAGCTCTGGAGGTACTGGTTGGTTGATAAGTCTATTCATTTAGGCAGCTATCTCTCTCACTTTGTGTCTGAATTCACCTATTAGGAAAAGGATCCCTACAACACCTCTGAAGTCCCTGAAACACTGAGCACATTGCTATGGAGTCAGAACTAATGCTGATTATTAGTTTGGAGTACATGGATGATGGTGTTCACTGCATGTTAGATATTATATTAAGCAATTCATTACTTCACCTCCATCCTATGAAGGAGGCCACTTTCTGTAGGTGGCAAAATTGAGACTCAAAACACTGAAGGATCTTAAACTAAACACGGTGCTAGTTAGACAGAGTCTGATTTGAGCATAGGTTTGTGTGTCAGTTAAGCATGTACTTTGCATCCATTCATAGCTATAAATTTTAAGGAATGTTTTTATTCTTCTCTCATGCCTCTTGATTACAACTTCACCTCCCTCCATTCCTTCCAGTATCCCCCTCCCCCCAAACCCTTCTCCCTGGCATCCACTTCTGCATTTCCACTGGGAAAAGCGCAGGCCTCCCGGGGATATCAACTGGACATAACAAGTTACAATAAGACTTGGCACAAACCTTCATATCAAGACTGGATGAGGCAACCCTGTAGGAGAAAAGGGGTCTCAAGCACAGGCAAAATAGTCAGAGACATTCCCCATTCCCATTGTAGGGAATCCTACAAGAATACCAAGCAACACAACCATAACATCTATGCAGAAGACAGCCAGACCCATGCGACTGAGGTTGCTACTTCAGGAACAGGTTTTTTTGTTTGTGACCCATGCGACTGAGGTTGCTACTTCAGGAACAGGTTTTTTTGTTTGTTTGTTTGTTTGATTGTTTTTTGTTTGTTTGTTTTTTTAATGTCAGGGTCTTACTATATATTCAAACTCACAGTCCTTTTTCTTCAGCCTTCCAAATGCTAGGGTTATAGGTGTGTGCCACAATGTTAAACAGAAATAAGTTTTTAATGGTAGAAATGTAGCCATTAATAAGAGGAATAAAAGTCTCTCCATCCTCTTTTGAAAACATTTCACAAGTTGGATGCTTACTCTGACTTACAGAGAGGCCAGAAAGAGTTTGAATAATAACAACAATATTAATACATACATTTAAAGTGTCCATATATGTCTGAAAGTAGCATATATAGAATTCTGAATGTATTCATCATAATGTTGTCGCTATTTATGATAAATTAAGGTTTAGGAAGCCTAAGCAACTTGCCATGTAGTACAGTTAATAAACTGCAAGAACAGGACTTCAATAAGAGCAGGACCTTAGGAGCCCCTTTTTTTTAAAAAAAAAATTATTAGATATTTTCTTTACTTACATTTCAAATGTTTTTCCCTTTCCTAGTTTCCCCTCCAAGATCCCCTATCCCCTCCCCCTTTCTCTGCACCCCAACCTACCCAATCCTGCTTCCTGGCCCTGGCATTCCCCTATACTGGGGCATAGAACCTTCACAGGACCAAGGGACGCTCCTCCCATTAATGACCGACTAGGCCATCCTCTGCTACATATGCAGCTAGAGACACGAGTTCCACTATGTGTTTTCTTTGGTGGTTTAGTCCCAGGGAGCTCTGGGGGTACTGGTTAGTTCATACTTAGGAGCCTTTGGATTCTAAGCCTCAGTGAGGCATGCAGAGAGTCTTCTTTTTTTCTAACAGAAAATAACAACAGCTAAGATTTATTGAAAACACACATACATTAGATTCTGTCTTAAAATACCTTCATTGCTTTAAACTACTAAAGAATGACTAAGTGGGTACTTCCGCCACCAGCGTAACATGTTTATTGACTATTTGGGCATTTTACATAATGTATTCTGATCACACTCACTTCCCAGTACTCTCAGATCCATCCCTCCCACTGTTATGACCACCCCCGGAAAAAAATAGGAGAGAGAGAGAGAGAGAGAGAGAGAGAGAGAGAGAGAGAGAGAGAGAATAGACTAAGTCCAATTTGTGTTGCCCATATATTCACTTAGTAGGCATGGCCACACTCCCAGTGTCCAGCCCCTTAAAGACAACACAGTTTCCGCACCCTCACCCCTGCCAGAAGCCACCAACTGTGGAGAGCTATGTGAAGTTGGTACTTTTATTCTCTATAGAAGTAAAGGAATAGAAGACACTTGGACTTAAGAAATGTGCTGAAAGTCTTACAGTTTGTAAACTAGTACTGGTATGAAGTATACTCCATAATTAAAAGAAGAACCCAACGATCTGGAATTTTCCCCTTGGTCCAATGTGTATGTTGCTACGCTACTGCCTTCACCTCAAAGCCCACATTCACTAATTGTCTTGATGGTCATTAGAATGAAGTTCATTCTTGGTTTAGTCCTGTTGTATTTTCTGTTCCCTTTGTATGGAATACTTTCCTACCAGGTCTACTTGTGGCTACCTCTCATCATTCAGGTTCAAATGCCACCTTTTCAGATATGCTTGCTTGGTCACCCAATATATAGCAGACACCCTGAGTAAAATGTAACACTATTTTCATTTTCTTCTTAGTGCTCCATGATACCTTTTCTTTCATCTCTGATTCTTTTTCTTTGGTTGTCTAAGCAACTTCGCTAATAAACTGTCAGCTCCATGAGGGAAACCAAGTTTTTCGGTTTTTGTACATTATCCAATACAAGCAATGGTTAAGTCATACTTTTGAGAGGAATAAAATCAGAAATTCTAGAAGTCAGGTCACTGTGATGTTAGAAGCCTTGATGCACACTCTACTGCCTTTCAATTTATTCCTTGACTCTTATTTTTTTTTCTTCTTCTGACTGCAACATCATTTCCAACTCCTTTATGCCTAAGAACATGAATGTTGAAGAGAATAGTATCTGCTTTACATTCCAGTTGACAACTGTAGCTCCTAGATAAATTGTATTCACTAATCTATCTTTCTTGGTATTTTTCTACAGAATACAGCAGTTCTCAAATGAAAAGTTAAAGGAAGAGCTCAAAGAAGGGCAGGTTTTGAGTGTATTTAAAACTCTTAAGCTGTATTCAGATCCCAAGCAAATAACTCCACCTTTCCTTTCGAAGTTTCCCTGCATTTAATTTGTCCTCCCTGGCACTTGCTGACACTTGGAGTTATATATTAGACTGGAACCTTCAGTCCATATGGCATGTCACATAGCACATAAAGTTGACTACAAAGAAGGATCTTGTTACTGGTAATTCTGAAAAGCTCTCGTTCCTTTTAGCACACATTCCTCTAGTCGATTTGCAAGCTATTTCTTTACTATAAACCACTGTCTAGCCATTCAGAGAACATGTTTTTACTAAAAAGGAAGGGGAAAAAAGTAAAAGCAAGCAAGAAGGGAGGGGAAAGTGCCATGTAATTGGATGCCATCCAGGAGGCACATACATAGCCTCAACTGTAATGGAGTATAATGGCAGCCTTTTTCTAGGAGGATCTGGGGCCAATGCTCACAGTTTTCTGTTTGCAGTTATACTGTGAGAAGTCTGTGCTGGCTTCTCAAATAAAATGCACTGCTATCATCATCTGCCAAGATGCTAACTGAAAAGATCCATTATTTTTGATATTTAATACCTTATAAATTATATGGAGATTGTGTTGACCAACATGGACATCTGGAATGATGGTCAGGGATTTTTTCCCCCTAGGTCAGGTAGACTGAGTGAGTGCCTGTTCATTCATCAATGACCAATTATACATTCATGGAGAAAAGGTCTCTTCGCAGCTGCTGGTCAGCTAACCTCAGAGGAACTGGCATGGCTTGTAGTGAGGGAGGGGATGCAAATGAACAGTGCCTCATTGGAATTTATATGGAAAATGTATAGCTGCCTGTTTTCGAACAAACGTGAATTGTGAGCTGGCCAGAGCTTGAAGGACACACAAATTGTTTTTTGGTTAATCAGATGAACATGTTCTTGGAGTCCTCTCTTCTCTCTCCAGCTGTCTCTTGACTAAAGGTGCTTATCTCTTTAGTACTAACTGGAAACGACCTATTTTTCTGACCAGTCTTCCAGTTTGTATCCAGATTAGTTTCAAGAAGAGAAACATGAAGATTCAGAGATCAGTAGTGTTATCTGATTTGTCATGAAGACTTTTGGCACCACTGATAATTCGCTAGTTCTTGTTGAGCCAAAACACTTGCAGGTATATTTTGCACAGGTTCAGTTTGTTCTGGGCCATTTCTGGCTTCATGTTTAAGTTTTGTTATGGGGAGTGCCTGACACACCTCCCCCTAAAGCCGAGCATGCCTGGGGATTAGCTGTTCTCAAACTGAGATGGATTTCTATGAACTGCTTACTCTGCCTTTCCCAGACCTCTGTGACAAATGGCATGTGTCTGCTAAGCTGCAAGCTGGGGTTGAGCTACAGTGAGTGGTTAAAAAGCATGACTACAAAACTCTTTGACTGAGTTGAAGAACAGGGCTCAGCAATTAAGGCTAATAAAAAAATAGCCATCTTCACTGAATTACCAGATGGTAAATTATAAAGAAATTAAATTAATACTTCTTAAAATGAAATTATAGAGTACAAAAGCATCAGAATTGGTTAACATACTTGTTTTTGTTGACTTTAAAAAAGTTCAAACCCCAATTTAACAATCAAATTTAAGGCTTTCTGTGCTCCAAATTATGTAGTGTTCAAGCATGTTTTTGACAGTCATCATGAAAATTGCTGCCCACGTATGTGTGCATATGTGAGTGTTTAATATACATTGTATTCCTAGACTTACACATCATAATTTATAATTATGTAGACTATGTGTATGAGAAGTATGTGTACAATATGTCTTTGAGAAGTAATTTTTAATGGATTGTCAACAATATTTGAAAGAGTTTGTTGTAAGTAGAAATGCTATATCAGCCATAAATGATTGTAAGAAATACTTTTTTTTTTTTTTAGGAAAACAAGGTGTGAGGATTGATTTCCTATACTATAAGTAGGAAACTTTTTGTTCCTTTCTAGAAAGCCAAAATATTATATGAAATGTTGTATGCACTGTCAAAGTGGAAATCAACAATAGAATAGAGTAACCCTTGCTATACTTTATGCCCCAAGAGTCTATCTGGTTGAAGTCTGATCTTCAGAGTGGCAGTGTTGAAATGGTAGACTCTTAGAAGATGAAGACTAATCGGAGGCCAGTTAGAGTTGTGCCGAGAGAGAGAGAGAGAGAGAGAGAGAGAGAGAGAGAGAGAGATTAGAAATATTAAGCTAGCTCTTCTGAGTCACCTATCATGTAAGGTTTGTTATTAATTGAACAGGCCTGCTCCTCACTCTACCCCACTTTCATCTGGCTTTCTAAATTATCAGGTAATTGCTAACTTTTGCATGACTTTCCACCATTATGCTAACTGCCGCAAGTGATAACAAAGGGGATCCTTATCAGAACCTCTGTGTTCTTTGGACTTTCTGTCTCCCAAACTGTGAACTAAATAATCCTCTTGTCTGAGAAAATACCCAGTACCAGGTTTTACATGATACTAACAGAAAACACACTGATGTGCTCTGTCAAATTCTTAGCAGTATCTATTTAGCAAAGTTGTGAACATTCGTTGTTAAGTATTTATTTAATTTTAAAGTCTTTTTTTATTGAAAATCATGTTCTTTTTCCTGATTAGTTTCCGCTTTCCCTTCTTCTCCCAGATCCTCTCCATCTTCCCCTCTATCCAAATTCTTGTCTCTGCCTTATTTGTCTGTCTTTAGAAAAAAAAAGAAAACAAAAAGAAAGTGGTAACTAAAAATTACAAAGAAAGAAAAAAAAACAAAGAAAAAGAATAAGAAACACCCCTACACACACACACACACACACACCCAACACATATCAAAATAAATAAATAAATAAATAAATAAATAAAACCCTAGTATAAACAAGCAAAGAACCAGTAAGATTAAAAAAAAGAAAAAAGGCCAAACAAAGCAATATGAGACTTAAAAAATCTATAAAAATACCACTAAGTTCATGTTGTAATAGGCATATTCTTTTGGCCATAGGGCCTACTCTTAAGTGTGTATTATATATTCAGTGAGACTCCATTGGAGAAAACTAATTTTTCCTTTTCAAATGGGTATTAATTGCACACAGCTTCTTTGTTAGGGATAGGAGCTTGTGTCTACTTTGCTGTGTCAGTGGCATTAACCTGTCACACTAGGTCCTGTGCATACTGCTACACTCTTTGTGAGTTCATATGTCCATCCGTCTTTATTTGTCTGGAAGACATTCTTTTCTTGGTGTCACTTATTCCCTCTGGCTCTTACAAATTTCTCTATTTTCTTTTCCACATAATTCCCTGGGCCCTAAGGGGAGGGTTTTGATGGAGACATCCCATTTAGAAGTGAGTGTTCCAAGGTCTCTTACTCTCTGCACATGATCCACTTGTGGGTCTCTGTGTTACTTGGCATCTACTGTAAGAGGAAGCTTCTCTGGTGATGGCTGAGCGAGGCACTGACCTATGAGTAAAGCAGAATGTTGTTCACTCAAAGAAGTACAATAAAAGTCACTTAATAGACCATAGGCTGGAAAATTGATTCAGAAATTATAGTCAATGGCCCCTGAGTTAGAAGTCAGTTTATTGCTACGTTCTTTTGGCTGAACAGTAGTATTTGGTTACCCCTTAAGCCCATGGCCTATCTAGTCTCTGGTTCTTGCTCACCTAAGCAGTGTAAGACATGGCTTCTCTGTGTTGGAGAGGGCCTTGAATCTAGTCAGACTTATCATTTATAGCTATCATTTAAAGCCAAGTTCAGATATTAAGTATTTTTCATTATGCTCAGGTAGAACTTCTTGGCTGTTCTGTACTCTTAGTTATATGTCTATAACTGTATTATGAGAAGTCTTTCTGCCTCTCCTATTGAACGTGGATTTTTGTGTGTGTGTGTGTGATGTAATTCATCAGGTAAATAATGGGTGCTCAATAAATGGTTATTTTGTGAAAAGATGAGAGCAAAGTTTCATGTTGTAAGATATGTACTTCAAGGAACTCAGGGATCATTGGCTATAATTTCTGAATCAATTTTCCAGCGTATGGTCTATTAAGTAACTTTTATTGTACTTCTTTGAGTGAGTTCTGATTGTCAATATGTTTTAAAAATTATTTTATTTTTCATTATCTATGCATATATATACATATGTATGTATATATATCCTGAATCTGTGTATGTGTACATGTGTGCACATGTATGAAGCCTTTGGCTATATTTTGAACTTATACTTTCCTCTTCTGCTTCTACTGTAATGGGGTCTCAGGCTGCCTTCTCCATGATGGACTCTATTCTTTTTTAAAAATTTATTAATTATTTTATTTATTGGATACTGTTTTTTGTACTAGGGGAGACACAGGTCTCTACAGTGCCCAGGAACAAGGCCACCATTGATACCATCCTGTGTATCTATTTTTAAGGTTACAAGAGCCGTGGAATATAAGCTTGCCCTAACTCTGCCCTTGGAGCTGATTCTGATATATCCTGAAGAAAGGATACTCCTGGGCTTCTGCAGCTTTAGGTTAGGATGCTACTTTAGCAAGTAAAGCCAAGTGTCGGTGAGAATATCACTCAGTGGTGCTCTTGTCCACTGGTGTATTGAAGCAGAAGTTTTGGAGAGGGGATTGATTAGTGGCTACTAGTTATACAATAATCTATTTCTTCTACCTTTCTCTGGAGGTCATTTTCTGAACCATTCACGGAGGCTTCATAAGTGGTTAAGGCCTGTGGAAAGTAACTGTTGCTTTCACTCTCTGCAGAGTCTGCTTCTGAATTCCTCCCCTTGTGTAAATACTTCATGCTTGCTTCATATTTATCTATTGGTTGCCTCAGGGAAAAGCAAATGAAAATAGATGCAAATCTGTGCTTCATGTGCAGTAAGTGTCTGTGT
Organism: Mus musculus; assembly: GCF_000001635.26. NCBI lineage: Eukaryota > Metazoa > Chordata > Mammalia > Rodentia > Muridae > Mus > Mus musculus. Next base: position 106,943,665 of record NC_000086.7, read on the forward strand.
AGTACTAACTGTGGAAATGTGTCACTTCTTGAGTGTTCAGAAAATGCCTAGTTGCACCTGAGCCCAGGAATAAGACAAGAGAACTGAACCATGAAAGGAATAGAAACATGAAGAGTCTTAATGTCTCTCAAGTTCCCTTGCCTTGTTTCTGCAAATAGCATAGTTATCAAAAGTTTCCTGGAAGTATTGCTGTCAGCTTGTGGACTTTGTATCCTAGATTGCCAATAGTGCATATATTTTCTTAAAGGACACATTTTAGGCATTGTTCTTGGATTTAACAGATCCCTTCACGAGGAATGCCTTTGTGGTGAGAAATTCACTCTATGAGAAGGCTTTCTAAGGCCTAGGCTATGGTTTATGAGAAGGGGTTTTATTGATTTGGTGAAAAGAAGCATTAAACTCTAAGGGTGTTTCTTCTGGATGGAGATAAAGCCGATCATATTCCCTCTGGAAACAACCAGAGGGAATTAAAAAACTACAGTTCACTGGACAGTTGCACTATGTAATTCACTAGCATGTAAGGGACAACAAAACAGTAGGAAGAGAATTTACATTGGACTCAGATGCAGGTTCAAGCATTACCACCTCCTCCTCCTCCTCCTCCTCCTCCTCCTCCTCCTCCTCCTCCTCCTCCTCCTCCTCCTTCTTCTTCTTCTTCTTCTTCTTCTTCTTCTTCTTCTTCTTCTTCTTCTTCGTACACTGTAGCTGTCTTCAGACACACCAGAAGAGGGCATCAGATCCCATTACAGATGGTTGTGAGCCCCCATCGGTTGCTGCAAATTGAACTCAGAACCTCTGGAAGAACAGTCAGTGCTGTTAACCACTGAGCCTTCTCTCCAGCCCAAACATAATCTCCTTAATGTTTTTTGTTAAATAACCTGACATTTCTAGAATACCAGTTATTCATTAAAAGTGAAACATATATAGCAATATCAGACTTCCAAGATGGCTGACTGTTTAGGATGCTTGCTACCAAACCCAATGGCCTGAATTAGATCTCCAGATGCTATATGTTGGAAAGAGAGAACTGACTCTTGCAAATTGTCTTCTGATTAGACTTTCACAGACATTCTATGGCACAGTTATACTCCATACCTATAAATAAATATTTAGTTTAAAAGGGAAAAATAAATATCTCTCCCCAATCAGATTATTATATTGATCAGTGATGAGTTGGAAACATACCAAGCAGTTATGTAAGTATATATAGAAAATTAGATAAGAAAAATTGATTTGAAGTTTGCAGTTCATAGCTAAATGGATCCATCTCTTTTAAAGGTTCAGGTTTCTTTATGGGGAAAAGGGTTAACTTATTAGATATTGATGCTTAAAACATATCTTTCTCTTTCATGTATAGAGATCACTATCATTGGTACCTATTGTGTCTCACTGATTAGTGCGAAGGCTGCAAGAAGAATCAAGTCATATTTTTCACATCCAAGAAATTCATTAGAAATTTAGTCACACACGCAATAAATATCCCTTACTATAGCCTCTGCCCATGCTTATCACAAAATGGAATGCCCCATTTCATAAGGCGTTTGGTCTATTTCTTGAAACGTTCTTGTACTTTCAGCTACTGGGCAAATTCAGTATAATGTTTAAACTTTAATTTTTGTCTTTCTATACAGTAACCTTAAATTACATCCATTTACCTATTTAGAAGAATTTTATCCACTTACCCTAATTTCTGCGATAGAACTTTAAAATTTGTCATTGATAGCTCTGATTGTATCCATTATTTTGTCATAAGACCTGAAAATTCATTTCAGAAACAACTGAGATATAAACATAAAACCATCCATAGGATAATAACTTGATGCCACAGAGATACTTGCACATTTATGTTTGTTGAAATACTATTCTATATATACAGTGGAATTTTATTCACACACAAAGAAGAACAAAATTATGTTATTATTTCTTTATGTTGGAGAATGATGTAATTGTAAGTTACCATATTAAGTGAAATACTTTTTTCTTTTTCATTTTTTCCTCCTTCCTTCCTTTCTCCTAGCTCTCTTTCCTTCTTTTGGGAAAAAGGGTTTCACTTTGTAGCTTGGGCTGACTTGAAATTCACTATATAGAGCATGTTGGCCTTGAACTCAGAGACCTGCTTAATTCTGTTCCTGAGTGCTGAGATTAATGCTGTGCATCCTGCTCCTTGCTAGTGAAATTAATCTGGACTCATAAAAACAAATATCTCATCTGTGAGTCTTACATTTTATATAGACACACAAAACCATGTTTGTGCATGTACATTACTCTCTCTCTCTCTCTCTCTCTCTCTCTCTCTCTCTCTCTCTCTCTCTCTCTCTCTCTCTCTCTCCCCGTGTCTCTCTGTATGTGTGTGTGTGTGTGTGTGTGTGTGTGTAGATTAGCAGATGGAAGTACAGTACTGGAAGAAGACAAAAGGGGGTCTATTGGGTAAACATGGGCAAAGTACACAATACGCCCTGAAATAAATAGTCTGTATAAAAATGAATGAAGGCATGCATTCAAAGAAATAAAACAAATAAATTACAAAGGCCCATGAAAAGAAAAAGTTTGAATGGTTTCACCAAAAAGAAACATCAAATGTTTAAGGTAATAAATATACCAACTACTCTGATCTGATCACTACATGTTATGCACATGAATTTAACTATAACACTTTATCCTACTGGTATGTGTGATTACTATATATCACTGAAGTGCATAAGGATATAGTGTAAAAGAGTGGCAAGAAATGAATGCAGGGCCTTTCCCAACTATTGTGTTTTGTTTTGTCTTCACTTAGCAATAACCCTTTGATTTCTCTTATCACTCTTTGTCATCTTTAACATTCCAGTCATGCCACCAGAAAAACCTAAGCTTAGCTTCTAAATCACCCAGTGAAACAGAAAGAGATCACACAAATAAACTCTGTCAACTGCATGTCATTCTTGTCAACGAGCTAGGAAAGGAACCAGCCATGACTAGTCATGAAATAGTCAAAGACATAGCTGAGTGGAGGATACAAATGGATACATCATCCATACTACACAATGCCTACATGTGAATGAAAGCTACTGTGTTCAGGGAAAACCCCCTCCATTTGTTTGTTTATTTATCTAATCTAACTTTGGGGGAATTATTTTACTTAGGAATTTACTGTTCAGTTTCTTTTCCTTAGACACTGTCTAGGGAAAGACTACATATGATTTGTTTTTCACCAAGTGATTGAGGCCAATAATATGACTTTAATAGTGCAGTGGTCAGTAGCACAATTACAGTTACAAAGTAGCAATGAAAATAATTTTGTGGTGGGTGATCACCACAACATGAGGAACTGTATTAAAGGGTCTCAGCATTAGAAAGGTTGAGAAACACTGTAATAGTGAGATATGGAAAAGGAAATCTGTCTGATATTTTAATCTTTTATTTGATTGTTTTAAACTCCAGACTTACTCCCCTCCTGTTACATCCTCCAACTGTTTCACATCCCATACCTCCTCCCTGACCCTTGAATCCATGAGGATGCCCCCACCCCACCCGACCTGACCTCTAAACTCCTTGGGGCCTCCAGTCTCTTGAGGCTAAACCCAGACCCGGAAGTCCTCTGCTGCATATGTGTTGGGGGCCTCATATCAGCTGGTGTATGCTGCTTGGTTGGTGTCTCAGTGTCTGAAAGATATCAGGGATTCAGGTTAATTAAGACTGCTGGTCCTCCTACAGTGTCTGCCACCTCCTCAGCTCCTTCCAGCTTTTCCCTAATTCAACCACAGGGGTCAGCAGCTTCTGTCCATTGGTTGGGTGCAAATATCTGCATCTGACTCTTTCAGCTGCTTATTGGATCTTTTGGAGGACAGTGATTTCTTTAAAAAAATGTGTGTTATGTAAATTGATCACATTCCCATGGAATGAATAAGTCTTCTTTTCTTCTTCCTCCTCTACCTCCTCCTTCTCTTTTCTCTTTTTCCTCCTCCTCCTTCTTCTAAGAAGTACCTGATTATAGTCAGAAAGCTACCAAAAAAAAAAAAAAAAAACAGACCATATATACATCACTTCACTTGTCAAGTCTAAGGATCACTCAATATGTTATTTGAATATTATCTCTTCTACTAGTATGCTTCTGAATGAAGAGGTAGGAAAATAATGATTTTTATCTTCTCAGCAAGACAGATTAGTTTTATTTGTTACTTTCAATTTTCCAATTTATGTTTTCTGAATGCAAAAGCTTGCCTCTTAGAAACAGACATTTCATAATATGCAGAAGACAGATTGGATGTGGAAGGTAACTATGTAGTTTGGATGAGCCGCTCTGTTTGCCGATTTCCATGTGTGGTCACCTCCTCTTCTTTCCTCTCGTAGCCCCAAGGAGCTTTCATATTTTCCCAAGCCCACCATCACCCACTGGTATGATTACAGGGACCAAACAGATCTAAAATAGAACAGGCTTCCTTTTTCTAGTAACTCTGGTCTAGAGAACTTCATGACTAGACTGGTTGTTTGCAGTTTGTGTGTGGCCTGGCAAAGAACAAGAAAGTGGAAATGGGAACTTTAATGTCAAACTTTCACAAGTCCTCCATCTCTTGTGCTATGGCACTCACAGGATGTGTGCCTCCCTAGTAATGCCCAACATTATCCATATAGGTGGAGTAATACTATGGTATATCAAGTGCATCTCCAGAACCATCTTACATGATCTTGTACATCAAACTTTTAGGTATCAAACTTTTTAAAAAGTGTTTCCCTTATTTTTATTTAATGTGTATGAATATTTGCATATATAAATGTGTCCCACATGAATGCCTGTTGCCTGAAGAAGACAGATGCCCTGGAACTAGAGTTATAAATGGTTGTGAGCCACCATGGGTGTTGGGAAACAAACCTGCGTCCTCCGTAAAAGCTGTATACACTTTCAATTACTAAGACATCTCTTCATCCCCAGAAGCAAACTGTTTACAGATAATTTGTGGCCTGAGTAAGCTTCTTTAACTCTTCTTACTCTCTTTGTATTGACATTGGAAAGAACATGTAAGAGTTTTAAAATACAACAGGTTGTGAGCTTGTTCCCTTTATCTGTGTCTTAACAACTTAGATTTATATTAAATTTAATTTATTGCTTTTTTTCTGTGCAATAATGTCTTGTGTTTCCATGAGTTCTTTCTCTTTTTTTTTTCAGAAAAAAAATGTTGTTTTCTTAGATAGTAGTATAGTATAATATAATATAAAATAATATAAGATAGTAGTATAGTATAAGATAATATAGGAAAGGATGCACTTAGTTCTTCTGGGACTTGATGTCCCAGGGTGGGTTGGTATCTATGGAAGGGGGGCTCCCCTTCTCTGAGGAGAAGAGGAGAGGGGTGGGAAAAGGGGCTACATAGAGAGGGTGCAAGTAGTATATAGTATAAGATAAGCAAAGGTATGGAGACTAGATTCTTTATTATGTGCTTAAAGGTTCCTTACATATATGTTTGTATCTGTTAATCATCATAAGATGCCTATAATGAAAGTGATACAATATTAGTATATCTCTTTTGTAGAAAATTGAAATTCACCGATGTTAAATAATTTGCTTCAGGCCACAGAGCTAGTGGACAAATCTCAATTTTGAAATACAAGTGTATATGACTATAATACAGATTTTTATTTCCAAAACCAAAATGCATTTATTCATATTGACTGCATTTTAAAAATTAGTACATTCAAAATCAGATAGTCAAACCTTTCTTGAGGTAATTTACATCAAATCTAATTTCAGCTTTTTAAAAATGTTACTGCTCATATCGCCCAGAAAGGAAAAATGTCAGTCATTTCACTATGATACACAAGTATCTCTAAGGATAGTTAAAGAAAGAAGCATGAAATATATCTAACTTCCACCACAGCTTTAAAACTCCAGACCTTTGCTTCTTGGTTGTATTCATTCAGTTGCTAAAAATTCAGATGACTTTGTGATCCAGGAATGATGAGATTGATCACATGATTTCCTAGAAAACTAGTCATCACAGTGTTAAGACTCCTTGCAAGGAATTCACTTGGTAAAGTGATTGTGTCTCTTTTCAAATCCAACTCTGAAAGAATTTCCTGCATGCCTATAAATGGCTGCACGTTATGGGAAACAGATGAAAAACACTGGCCGGCAAGCTTTGCATTCCTGCTTGAAGGGATTTGAGGTTGCTCTGTACCTTACCCATGGATGCTGAGGAGTTGAAGCTGTTAAATAACAACCATATTTGGCCTTGAGTGAGATTATTTTGAATGCTCTATAGGGAATGGTTTACAAAAGAGAAAAGGAAGTGAGCAGAATATTTATGGTGCTTTTATTAGTCAAGATGACAAACATTCAGGTCTTGACTTCTATACAGGGAACGAAGAGGAGGAAACAGATTAGATATGTTCGTAAAGTTAGAAGGGAAGGGGAAAGATGACCAGGATGATATCATGATTTTTATTTTTTCCTTGGGTCATTGGGTACATGATTTCGCTAATGGCTGCATTGGAAGACAAAGAGTGACTTTGACATAGAGGCAGTGAGGAAATTGTCTGTTTAGACACTTTGAGTTGTAGGTGTGTGCAGTACATTGTGAACTACTGTGTCTGGAGCTCTGCGAACAAAATTTACATCCCTTTCCCATAGCAGGTCTGGTTTGTCTGACCTCAGTGGGAGAGGGTGCACTTAGTTCTTCTGGGACTTGATGTCCCAGGGTGGGTTGGTATCTATGGAAGGGGGGGCTCCCCTTCTCTGAGGAGAAGAGGAGAGGGGTGGGAAAAGGGGCTACATAGAGAGGGTGCAAGAAGAGGAGGGAGGGGAGCTGAGATCAGGCTATAAAGTGAATAAGTAAGTAAATTAATGAGGAAAAAAGTTAGACAGGATCCTTATCAAATGAGGATCACTGAATGGAAAATGAGTAAAGGTCCATACTAGGAGCCCATGAAGAATTCCAATCACTTACTATGCAGAGAGGGAGGGCATCACAAGGAAGAGAAAATGTCTTGATTGATTGTGAATTACTAATGAGTAAAGAAGTCTTCTGAGTAAAATAGGAGGATGTGCCTAGTCCTGCAGTGACTTGATGTGTCAGGGTGGGTGATCCAGGGGTCTCCTCCTTCTCAGCTGAGAAAGAGAGGGAAAGATGGGGGAGGGGCTGTGTGTGTGTGTGTGTGTGTGTGTGTGTGTGTGACCAGGAGGATGGGAGAGCTGCAATCCGCATGTAAAGTGAATAAATAAATGAATGAAAAACAATTAAGAAAAACAAAAGGAAAAGGACAAAATAGTCCAGTGAATTTGGAAACTTGGAGTGACCAGTGGCTTTGTGGTAGCAATGTTTAGAACAAAAGTTAAATGAAAGGATATTGAGGACTGAATCCCTTTGAGTTCACAGAGGCAGCCTATTGTTGGTCATAGGTCAGTCTGTGAAGGAAAGCAAAGGCAGAGCAAATTAGTGGAGAAAATGGGGACTGGACTTTTTTTTTTTTGATCCTATTGTTGTGGTTTTCTTTAGACTGAAAATACTTTAATTCATATGTTAAATGGGAAAAAACCCAGCAAGGTTGTCAAGGAATCCAAGTGTTGAGTAGGAGGAGAAATACCCTTTCCCAGTGAGTCTCGAGGGGAAAAGGATCTAAAGAACAGATACAGATACAGATAAATCTGTAGGGCAGGAGTCAGGAAGTCGTGGAAGTTTCTGCCTAGTGACCTTGGGTTTTTCTCTAGTGAGTAGGAGATGATGTCATCTGCTCAAAGAGAGAGGGAGGCAGTGGTGAGGGATTAGAGAAAAGGATCTGTACTTGTTCCTAAGAACTTTATATGCCCCAGTACAGGGGAACGCCAGGGCCAAAAAGTGGGAGTGGGTGGGTAGGGGAGTGGGTGGGGAGGGGGTGGGGGACTTTTGGGATAGCATTGGAAATGTAATTGAAGAAAATATGTAATAAAAAAAAGAATAATGAGAGAAGGTGTTGTCCAAAATTTCTGAGCAACACTGAAGTCCTATTTGGTAGGGCTTGTGGGGTGGGGGTCAGCTTGCATGTTTGTGAAGTGACAGCCCCATCCACAAGTACCTAGCACTTCAACTTTTCAGTACAACAGAACATAAAGTGTCAGGTTTTTGTTAGGGGGTGTATGTTTCAGGACGAAAGCAAATGGTTGTTAAGATTTCAGGGAAAAGCCTAATTGAAGTGAGGCCCAAGTAGTTCAGACTAGATAGAGAAGGAAGTAAAACAAAAGACAAGTTGTACCCTGAGATAAAGGGAGAATGTGAATGACCTCAGGTCAGAGAAAGTAACAAGCGAGCTAGAGGCACACTGTCTTTAGTGAGATGTCTAAATCAATGTTTAATAACTAAAGCAATTTTGCCTCATGGTGATGCTCAGATGTGGCCAGAGGAATGTGTGGCTGCATCAGCTCTGGGATTTATTCACTGTATTAAAAAATATATATCTAGACACCATCAGTTGAACATAGGAATTGGGTTACTCACACAAACACTGAAGTCTTTTTAGATAATGCAAGGACGTGTGACAGTTACGGTACCTTAGGATATAGTTTATAGGAAAGAAATGGGTCAGTGCTGGACACACAGACTCAGAGTGAAGGGAACATTGATATACGTAGATTGTATTCATCTTAAAAGACAAGAATGGAGCAAGAAAGGGGGAAGGTTAGTTTGGAAGTGGCAATGTGAGATAGAAAAGTAAGTGTGATACATGGGGTTTGAGAAAGATGGAAGAACCTTACCTACTCTTTGATAGGCTTCCAGAGAACCCATTAACTCAAAATTGACTAATTGTTGCAGTCATAGAGATCTTATATTGCCTTTTATTCTATTACTTGATTGAACTTTTAATTTTCTTTGTTCTTACCTTTCATGTGTGTGTGTGTGTGTGTGTGTGTGTGTGTGTGTGTGTGTGTGTATAAAAGGAGGGATTTACATTGTAGCTCTCCTACTTAAACATAGCAGGCAAAGACACGAGAACCAACTGGAAAGCTTAAGGGATAGCTAGCCTATTACAGAAGCAAAAGAGATTGACTTAACAAAGTTGTCCTTTGACCTCCAGAAGTGCATGTTTTCTCTCTCTCTCTCTCTCCTCTCTGTCCCCTTCTATCTCCATGTCTTCTCTCATCCTTCCCTCTTTCACACATAAACATACAACAAATAAACTAACTAACCAACTAAATATGTATGTCTCTCTGACTCTAAACCCATTCATCTTTTTTTAAAAAGAGTTATGTATGTATGTATGTATGCATGCATGTTTATATGTATGTATGTAAGTACACTGTAGCTGTCTTCAGACACACCAGAAGAGGGCATCAGATCTCATTACAGATGGTTGTGAATTACTATGTGGTTGCTGGAAATTGAACTCAGGACCTCTGGAAGAGTGCTTTTAACCACTGAGCCATCTCTCCTGCATCCCCCTCACCTTTTAAACCATTGAAATCTGCAGTACTTTTTTAGCATGTATAAATAGATTTAGTTAGAAGGAATTTGTTATAAGACAAATCAATACATAATAAGAGTTAAATGCTGGCGATCAACTTTAACTAGACAAGAATTTCTCATCCAGCCCTTCTGAGTCATGTGAATAGATAAGTCATTTAAACTCTTTACCCCAATTTTCTCATTTGTAAAATGGGGATACTGATTTTCTTAGGGTTACTATGAGAAACAAATGGAAAAAAAATCATCAGGTACAATATTAGTGAGTGGAAAAGTAATAATAAGTATCAACTCAAAAAGAACCAGATCCAAGGACATGTTTGTATTTTACATAAGTAAACTGTAAAGAGCTCAGAGAAAAATGTTCTCATCTCATCTCACTTATGTTTTGCAATCATACTTTCGTGAAGTCATAGACACCATTTCCCAGTGAGTGCTTCTCCTTCAAGAATCTTTGTTTTTGCCCTTAAATCTGGACCATCTTAAACATTAATGATATTGTTCTTGTTTTCTGTTGATAATATTAGACAGAATGAACAATGCTTTTGTTAAATGATTAATTCAATGAAATACTCAGCTTACTAAAGCAAATAGCTGGATAAATTGCTAATAAATTGGGTCAATTCAAACACTAGAAAGGTATTATACAACCCTCTGGTTCTGTTGGCTTTTTCACTTGTTATCTGGATAGGTTTCCACAGTGAAAAGTTAGCCTCTATAATTTTCATTTATTCTCAGGCAATCACCTATCACCCTTATGAGATGATACTTACTGCCATACATCTCCATGAAAAAGAGAAAGAATTTTCTTTAGTCCTACTGAAATCAGCATTCTGTGTGTTTGATATCATCTAAGGTCTCACAGAGTTTCCAGAGATTACAAGAGAGAAAGTACATTCCCCCTTTCATACAAAAACAAACATCTTCTAAACTGAGTATGCAGAACCTCCCAGATCTTGCCAACATTGGCTTGTGACCTAAGCTACACACCTAGTAAGACAACATGAGACTCTTAAGAGGAAATCTTAAAAGTCAGCATGTATTTACCTTTCATTTTTGGTGACTTTGATGTTTGTTCTACAGTCCATTGAGTAAAGTTTTATTAACTTTATAAGTACTGCACCTTAGAGCTGATTTCTCATAGAAAACACGATCCATATAACCTCACATTTCCCCCTTGAGTGGGAAAAAACTTCAACAGGTGTGAAACTGAGTGTTTATTTCTATTTCACTCCTTCCAGATACATTAGTTAAGAGTTGTTGCTAACTAGGGACATTCTGTATTACCCTTAAAATGTTAAGGAAGAATACTGTGGAATAAGTCACAATCAATTTCTTCTAATCAAGTACATAGAGACACTTGTTTCATTTGCCCCCTGATTTCTGCTGCTGCTTCTTTGAATCCAATGGTTTCTCAAAAGACGAGGCCTGCTCAGAGGAAATAAGTCATTCTGGTCATGCTTTTGAAGGGCTTATCTTGTTCTTTCTCCCTCCCTTTCATTCTGTCTACTCTTTGTCAGCCATGAGGTGAATGTCTTTCCTCACAGTGGTTCTCAATCTGTAGGTCACAACCCCCTTACGGTTGTATATCTATTACTATTATATGTATTACTATTCATAATTACAGTCTTAGCATTAGGAAGGTTGAGAACCACTGGTCTCCATGTGTTCTCCAACATGATAATCTTCCATGTTTCCCCCTAAAAGTAGTGAGGCTAGTTGACCATGGAACAGAACCTCTATGACCATGACTCAAAAAACAGGTCTTCTTCCCTTCTTTATATCAACCATTTGTGTGACAATGAGGAAAAACATTATCTACATCTCTGGAAATATTAAATGTAGTATTATACAATCCTCTTCATCAATGGATTTCCTCACTTCAATTGAAAGAAAGCCAAACCAAGAAGATAATTTAATCTTTTGTTGTGTTACCTTTTGCAGAAATCACTAGGTTGTTATGAAAGTAGTCAGAAAGCATTAAATTTATTTTTTCCTTGAAGCTTCCCATGACATGAGAAAAAACAAAAAAACAACTATTCCAAAAACAAACAAACAACCATTGGTTCCATTCCTTGGATCAAACTGAAAAAAAAATGAGACAAACATAGGGGTCATTTAAATAATAGAGCAAATATTCAGAGTTCTACTGTGTCTTGACTATCATAAAAAGAGTTACATTCAAGCTAAGGAAGAGATCCATGTAAATTTGTAGGGGAATACTTCTTGGGAAAAGAAGACTGAATCTTAACTGTGGGTAAGAGTTGGATAGATGTAGAAGTGATGATTAGATGGAAACAGAGCATATGAGCTACCTGAAAATATAGGCAAATGATATGCACAGAGCTGTAGAGAGGCAGACCTCATGGAAACAACAGGATTAAGGTAGTAGGATTCTAACGTCATAGTGAGATACTGTTGTCTATTGGGTGAAATGTGATGAGGAAAAATATCTATAATTATTAAAATAGAGACTGTTAGCCTGTATCCCCAGAGTTGCTAATTTAGTAGTAAATCTGGATTGGCCTGGAAAATTTGCACTTGTAATCACTAAATGATTTTGATGCTGTTGGTCCAGAGACTACACATTGAGGACCATTCATCTATTTCACATAATTTTAAAGCAAAACTACAAACTACATATCATTCTTCATCAACCATGTTGAAAAACTGAAATATTAAGAAATACAAAACTACCAGCAACATCTGAGGAGGCTGGCTGTATTCAGGGTGTGCTTAGAGACAGCCAGTGTGATCTATATGCAAGCTTTTGAAATAGCCATGACTTCCCCAAATCAGGGTTATCAAATTTAGGAAGGAAATGTTCAAGTGTATGGGAGTGGTAGAGTATTATGATTTAACAGGTTTGTCAGGCCTTAGTCCTGACTTTCCCCAATTTGTTTGAATATATTAGTAAAACACCCAGACCTTTGTTATTCTATTTCTGATAGCTATAGCAAGAAAAGATTTACTAAAGCTGCATCCATGACTGCTATATTGGAATTTTCTCAGCAGAGTCCAGTTTTGCACTCCATAATTTACATTGGTGTGATCCTACTTGGGACATCACAGTTTTGGCCAAGTCAACAACACCTATTAAAACTGGGTCATAAATATGCAGTCACTTAGCTCAGGAAAAGGACTTCAGCGGGGTAGGTCTTGGAAAAGAATTTGTCCAGAACCAGTGTTTCTGCTGAGCTGATCCATTGAAAGGCCTCATTAAACGGTGTCCATTTTGTATGAATGCCAACATATTCACTTTTTTTTCATGTAAAAATAGTCCTTAATGGTGAGACTAGCCCTGAATTAAACCAAGGTAAATGTTTATTCTGGAAACTTCCTGGAGAGGCTTGTTTTTCTAAATCTGAATCAGTGGGAGAACAAAGATGAGGATTCAGAAACTTTAACTCCCAAATTTGTACTCAGTACCTAAATGTGCTTCCTATAGCATGTTATTTTCTCTCACTTTGAAAAATATAATTCTCTGCACTTCCTAAGAGAAAAGGATAACTCAGAAGTTCACTGTTGGGGAATATTCATTGGTAATGATGGGGTATGACAAGAAGATCCCAGCCGTAGGCTAAATCACCAGGCATAAGATTTGCTAAATGACAGGAAAAACTATTGAGAATTTCTTGGAGTTTCCTTAGAAACTACTGTGGCCCTGGCATTCTCCTGTACTGGGGCATATAAAGTTTGCAATACCAAGGGGACTCTCTTCCCAGTGATGGCCTACTAGGCCATCTTCTGATACATATGCAGCTAGAGATACGAGCTCTGGGGGTACTGGTTAGTTCATATTATTGTTCCACCTATAGGGTTGCAGACCCCTTCAGCTCCTTGGGTGCTTTCTCTAGCTCCTCCATTGGGGGCCCTGTGTTCCAGCTTATAGATGACTGTGAGCATCCATTTCTGTATTTGCCAGGCACTGGCAGAGCCTCACAAGAGACAGCTATAACAGGGTCCCTTCAGCAAAATCTTTCTGGCATATGCAATAGTGTCTGGGTTTGGTGGCTGATTATGGGATGGCCAAGAAGCAGGAGTGGGTGGGTAGGGGAGCAAGGCAGTGGGAGGGTATAGGGAACTTTTGGGGTAGCATTTGAAATGTATATAAAGAAAATATCTAAAATAAATAAGTAAATAATAAAAAAGAAACGTTGGCTTTCTCAATCATATTCTATTAGGCACTTCTAAAAGAGGAAATCAATCATCTCACTCAGGTGATGCTCATTATGTGTTCAACCTTATATTTTCTGCATCCCTCATATGTTTATGTTGATCTAATAATAATACATTTCCTGCTTTTATACTAAGTTAGGCTTCTTTGTGTTCCCCTTCTGGGTCTTCAGGATATTTTTATCCATCCATTTCTCTTTTGGAAGGATATCCATGGAAGCACAGTCCAATGTAGGTTGGCAATTTTTGGCTGTAGGCTAGAAGACCTGGACTGTGGTATTCATTTCCCATTTGTCTTGCCTGATCACAGGCAAGGGATATAAATGCAGAATTCTGTGGCTTAGTAGCTCCTAATGTCGGCAATGGATATTGCTGGCAGTTTTGTAGGGTGATGGCTGGTGATAGATTAACATTTTAAAATGGAATGTTACTTTGAGTATATATTTAATTTAATCAATACTATAAAATCCATGAATAGAATATTAGTCTTGCTTAAGACAGGAGACCTTGAGGTTTAAAAAAGTGTGTTGACTCAACATAAAAACAGTAACTGTGCATATGGTATGCCAATATGATGAAATTAGGAGGCAGATGGAGAATTAATGAAATTTGGAAGTATTTAAATAGCTACAAAAGGAACTCAGATAACATCTCCTTAGCCATTCTATTCCTCACTCAACATGCATTTACTGTGCAGATGCACAATTCCAGGCAATGTGTTAAGCACAGGTGCTTGAGTTTATAGGTTCAAATAAAAACATAACTCATCCTGGCCCTTGAGATACTTAGTTTAACATGTTGGGAAAATGTAAACAGGTATTAACAATGTAACACAGTAAATTCTAGAGAAAAGCAATAAATCAGTCCTCTTGGAATACTGGAAAGGAAAAAGTCCAACAACATTATGTGTGGGAACTGGGGAGATGACAAAAAGAACAGCTGTTTGAACTGAACCTAGTTAGAGACATAGATTTTAATTAAACAAATATATGTCCAGTACTGCTGATGTTGAATGTTATTTTGGGTAATTTCTAACTTTTATAATAACCCAAATTAAGGTTGTTAGAACTTCTAATATTAGGTGAACAACAAGAGTAGAGGTTAATTTGGAGGAGACAAGGACCAAGTTGTGAAGTGATTTAGGTAGCATGTCCAAGAGATGCACGGCATATGAATAGAGAATCAAAGTGCTTAATTAGGAGTATATTAAGATTGGTTTTGATATATTTAAGACCTCATTTCAATGTTGAGATTGCATTAGAGGAGGAAAACTCTAGAAGCAAAGAGGTTCTATCAGAAGGTAAAAATAATGATGTCAGACAATATGTCAGAAAAACATATTTGTTTTTCACCAAATGGAATTACAGCAGCTCATGTCATCTTCTTTTATTAAATTAATCTTATTGAAGGTCTTGTTGAAAAAGTTCCATGCCATTCCAATGAGCTAAAGTGTTTTACCCTGTATTTTCTATGATTTTCGTAGTTTTAGGCTTTACATATTTAATACAATTTTAATTAAAATATAATCACATCACTTCTCCCTTCCAATCTCTCCCACACCCTCTCTCAGATTGATGCCCTCTTTTTCCTTGATTATTACTGTTACATATAAAAATATGTCAATATAACCTGTTGACTTCATTTTTGTTGTTTGTGTGCATATGGTTTCAGGGCTAACCACTGTGTGTTGGATAACCAGTTCAAATGCTCAACTCTGGCACAGGTTATTCTCCCTAACTTATAAGTAATTAGTTTCCTGTAGCTCTTTGTCTAGGGGTGGGACCCCATGAGATATTTTTCCCTGTTCTGTGTTAATATGTCTTTTGATATTGTCATTGTTTGGACCTTGTTTTTTCAGGCATTTCAAGAAGACACAGTCTCACAGTAGACTTCCTAGTATTATGACTGTTAACAATCTTTCTGCCCCCTCATCCTTGATGTTCCCAGAGTCATACACGCAGAAGCTGTGCTGCAGATTTACCCATGGGTGTTAGGTACTCCACATTGTGTCTAGTTCTGGTTTTCTATGATGGTTTCCTTTTTCTGTAAAGAGACACTTCTTTGAAAAACAGTTTGAAAACAAAGTTTTACATTTTGTTGGCATATGATTGTTCTTTTTAAAAATCGAAATAACTTTCTTTAATAGAAAATATTATGGTCATACTTTCTTGCTTCTCCAATTCATCCGAGATCTTCCCTATCTCCATAACCCAATTCCGTGAATCTCCTCTCTCTAACATACCACACACACACAAACAAACACACACACAAACAAACACACACACACAGTTGTTTCTAATGTTTAGTGATTTTTCTATTTCTGTTGTGTGAGTTATAGTGTCTCACTATTATTTCTAATTTAATTTACTTCAATTGTCTCCCTCTTTTTCTTAGCTAGCCTAGGTAATGGTTTATCAATTTTAGATATCTTTTTGAAGAAGTATCTCTGTTTCAATGGTGTTAACATTTTATTAGCCTCTGTTTTCTTTATTTCTGCTCTGATCTTTATCATTTCTTCCCTTTTACTAATTTGGGATTTTGGTTGTTCTTATGTTTCTAGTTCCCTCAGATGCCATACTAGTTTATTTTTTAATATACACATAGAATTCTGTATATTTCCTTCTTTATAATGTGTTTTTTGCTTTCCTGTGGCTTCTTATATGTTGTGTCTCAACTTTTAATTATTTCAATAAATTTTAAAATAGCTTTATTAATTTTTCTCGAAAAATTCAAGTGTTTCTCTGTAAAAGTATTGATGTGTAATCTCTAAATTTTATGTGAAAACATAAGGGGCATATGAATAATCTCAAAATCTAAATATAAAAAAATAACCAGAATAACTAACATTTTGCTTTCTGCATTTATTATAAGGCTACTACAATCAAAATAATGTAATCTTGGTGTAAAGGTATAAAATAATCAGAGAGACACTCACATATGCCATTTAATAGACAATTGGTTACTTGTAAAGGTTAAAAGAAAACTTAGCTGTGAAATTCATTCTTTATAATAAATTACCCTGAAATAATTAAATATCAACAAGTGATAAAAATAAGCTCAGCTCTATGCACCTCCTAGTATAAAAGTAATCACAAAGTGGATCATAAACCTCACTATAAACTTGAAAAACATAAAAATTTCTAAAAGAAATGTAGGAAAAATTTTACGATTTAGGCTTAGATTTACGTTTCTCATGTGTGATATGTAAAGCATAGCCTATAAAATTAAATTGATAAACAGAATTGTATTGAAGTTTAGAAATTGTGTTCTTTTAAAGATATGAAGAAAAAGAAAATAGAAGGCAAGGAATCAGATAAAACACTTGTAAATGAAACAGTGAATCAGGGATTTGTACCCATTATTCCTAAGTAATTATAAAAACTAGTGACATGGAATAATCAAAACAAGGAAGAATGCCTGTAATAGATACATCACAAAAGTATGTATGTATATATATATATATATATATATATATATATATATATATATATATCTCAAATAGGCATATAAGGAAAACTTCTTCAAGGTCAATTATCATTATGAAAATTCAAGTTATAAGAGATACCAGGAATATATAATAATGGATACTTGAAAAATAGTAGAAGTTATTGGTCAGTTGGGTGTGGTGGCACACACCTTTAATCCCAGCACTTGGGAGGAAGAGGCAGGCAGATTTCTGAGTTCGAGGCCAGCCTGGTCTACAAAGTGAGTTCCAGGACAGTCAGGGCTATACAAAGAAACCCTGTCTTGAAACCCCCCCCCAAAAAAAGTTACTGTATACCTATTTACAATGGCTAAAATAAAAATTAAAAATCCTGACCATACTCAGTACTGACAGTTGTATTTGAACTGACAATCTCATACACTGCTAGAGGGAATGTAAAATAATAGTTTGGAATATTTTCAAAATTTAGTAGTATTTTAAAAACTCAAATACACATATACCCTATTGACCAATCATTCCACATTTTTGGTACTTACATAAAAAATAAAAACATATGTTGATTACAAAGATTCATATACTTATCCTCATATAATCTTTCCTTTTAATGATTCCATACTGGAAATAACCCAAATTCCCATCCACAAGTGAATAGGCAATCTAATTGTATTATTTCCACACAAAGGAAAATTATTCAACATTAAACAGAAAGAACTATTAATATCTTTAAATATGGATGGACCTCAAAATAATCATTCCTTGACAGAAACTGGAAAATCAGGACATACTCATGTAATCTTAATTTAAAAGACTACAAATGCAAACCAAATGTCTATCTGCCGTTTTGTCATAACAAATATTATAAACTGAACAAAACCAAACATTTCTTATCTCACAGAACTGCAGGCCATAAACCTTCCATTTCTGTGCTCCTGGGCTTGGTGTCTGCTGGAAGTTGTGATAAAACATTGGTTTCCTCCTTTTTCTCTGAGTTTCTGATGATTTGCCTGCAATCTCTGGAATTTCTTGGGAGTAAAGAAGAGCCATTCTTTCCCTTGATTTTTATAAGGCATTCTTCCTGTGCGTGTTTGTGTTAAAAATTTCCCTTTTTAAATGAGAACATCAATCATAATGGATTAGACCCTACCCCTATCTTGATTACTTCTGTAAATACCATACTTTCAAGTAGGGTTATTTCTGAGGTAGTTGGCTTCAGAAATTCAGTATATGAATTTGGGGCAGGCATCAAATCCATGATACTAAGATAGTCTCACAGAAATACAAATTAAAGGTGAAAATGTGACATGAAGATAGGAATCTCAGGAAAGCAACATAGTAAAGTTTCCTTTTTAATTTATTTTCTAATTCATGTATATGGGTGTTTTACCTGCATGTATGTCAAGTGTATGTATGCACTGTCCATGGAACCCTGAAGAGGGCATCCTATTTCCCGGAATTACAAATGGTTGTTAGCCTCCATGTAATTACTGGAAATTGAACCTCTGCCCTCTGGAAGAGCACTAAGTGCCATCCGTCCAGCCTCTGTAAGTCTTTATTCATGAGGAGGATGACACTGTTCATGCTGTAATTATGTAACAAGTTCACATACTTATGCCCAAATATGTCTAGTAAGATGCTGAATTTCTTATTTAAAACTTCTGTATATATGTGGGTGCTTGCCTTCCCACAAGAAGACAGAAGAAAGCATTGAACTGGAGGACAGGAAGTTGTGAGTCACCATGTGAGTACTGGGAAACAAACCCAGGCAAGAGCAGTAAAGCACTCAACTCCACATGACACCTTAGTACACATCAGATGGAAATTATTAAAACTCTTTTCAAAGCTGGTACTAAACAACAAAAGCAGGATGTATTGCGTGACTGATTGAATGTTGGTTTCTGGCTTTAGTTTATAGATAATGTGTGCTAAGTGACTTCACGCCTAAGAGAGGATTACTTTGGGGCAGGAATAGGAGGTGTTGACTTCAACCTTGTTTGTACTAACTGATAAAGATATCTAGGACAAGCAATGAAAATGTCAAGGTGACAACCCCGTGAAGATTTGAAATTCAGGAGTGAGCTTGTGTTTGGATAAAGGAGTTAGTTTTATTAGAGACTGTAAAAGTTGTAGCACAAATAAGAATACCCAGATCCAAAGCCAAAGCAACTTAAAATCAGTTAAGAGTAGGTGGAAGGGAGGAGCTATCAATAGGGCTAGGCAGAGACTTCTGAGAATAAAAGATAGAGATCCAAGAGTAATGATACAATCAAAATGAAATTGACAATTTCCAGAAAGAATGTACAATAATAATCTGTTAGTTATCAAGAGGAGATCTTGTTCAAGCTTAAAGAATGTGCAGTAACAACACCACATATGACTTCTGCCTTTACAGATTTTGACAGTGAGCTAAGGATATGTGAAATATTCACAAAACTTGTGACAAATTCATAATGGGGTATATAAAGTATGTTAAGGAGCTGTGATAACAAAGGAAGTGTTTATATAATTCTGGAATTCCTACAACTATAGTGAAAACGCATGTACTGAACCACTGCTATATGTGGGAGAGTGTTAAAGTTTGCTTTGTCTTTAACTGTACTTCCAGATAATTTGGTATATCTAACATGGATTTATTTTTATCCTGTCATATCTGATATGTAGTGAGGTTTTTCTCTTTTTTATTTTATTTTTTTTTACCAGATGCTAAATTGGGAGTGTTGAAGCAAAAAATACTAAGGTGGAGTCTTAGGAATTCATTGACAGGATTGTGAAATTCAGAATGTTGAACCAATATAGAGCTGAGTGACAGCCAAACTCAGCTTCTGGGCTAGCAGAGAAGGTGGCAAAAGTCTTGTGATAAAAGTCTATGGGCAAGCCTATGATTCAAGTCAGCAGGGGTTTGGATAGAAAGAAGTTCTAGAAGGGAATATGAAACTCATGGTGATCAACAAAGACACATGTCTGTGGTTGGCGCTGAGATTCCTCTGCCCAACTTAAAGGTACAGTTTCTCTGAACTTTGCCTGATCCTTAGTCTCTGTCTTTGTCAATGTGCTCTCTGTTCATTAGGATCCTGTTCATTTGGGAAGAGTAGCACTCTATAATGAGAGATGGGTGAGGCCATCTAGATCAATTAATGCCAGATATGACAAATTGTACAGGAATACCTGGGGATACGTGTGTGTGGATATACATGTATATGTACGTGTGGGTATGCATGTTTGTGTCTGCACATGTTTGTGCAGGTGCACAAGCACATATATGTTGTGTCCATGATGAATCCAGAGGACAACTGCAGGTAGTATTCCTCAGGCACCATCCACACTTTTATTTTATTTTATTTTATTTTATTTTATTTTATTTTATTTTATTTTATTTTATTTTGAGATTGGGTATCAAACAGTTATGTGACTAAGTATGCTAGGCTGGTGGGTTAGTAAGTGCCAGTGATATGCCTGTCTCTTCTTCTTCAGTGCTAATATAAGCCAAGAACTTTCCTAACTGATCTATTTTTGAGGCCAGATTTATTTATTTATTTATTTATTTATTTATTTATTTAAACAAGCAGCATAAAGTTTGACGTTCTTGATATCTGTGGGAAATGAGAAGGATTCCTACTATTCATCACCTGAATAATTTATATTCATTTTTTTTCTCAGAATATTTCTTGTTGGAAAGTGTGCTTAAGCAACTTTAAAATGCTTATACTTTGGCTTTGGAAAACAATCAAACCCTCTTGGCAAAGTTCTATATCCCGGGAGTCAGGATGATGGTGCAATTAAAGTTATGTTTTCACTTGCCAAGAAAGTCACTGAATAAGCATGCTTGTAGAGTAGCCCAGAGAAAGGGGATCCTGGATGGCTTTCCCCACAGTTGCCACACTTTGGGCTGTGTGCCAGAAATGTGATTGCATTAGTTGGAAGCAATTGTCTCAGCTCAAGTGTTTCAAATGCTTCCAGACAAAACCCTGAGCTGGGGGGCGGGGGTGGGGTGGCAAGAAGGAGAAAAAATGAAGAGGAGGAGACAAACTGAAGGGTCAATAGTGTCTGACACGGGCTGTGAGTCTTGGTCTCCGAGCATGTGTGGAAGTTATGTGCCATATCAATAAACAAACCCAATATGGTTTTTAATATCAGAGAAGCTGAGTAAGATTAAATCCAGGGACCAAATGGGAGGTGATGTTTTCAGTGGCCTTAAACTTCATGACATCATTCAATAAGAATATGCAATGGAGAACATTGTTAGTGTCTAGATATGTGCTTTGTAAATGGGGGCAAGGAGGTGGGGTAGGTCATATACCCACTGTCTTGAAAGCTGGCCTGTGTGTTCTGGATTGAGTATTTTTGATGGTTTTGTTTCTTTTCTTTTCTCTTTTGTTTTTTAAATCTCTTAAATTGTATATTTTTTGTTATTGTTCATAGTAAAGCATTTTATTATACAATTGTTTAATTAGTCTTTTGTGATAATTTACCACATGTGGGTAGAGTCAGAGGGAAGAGGGGAGAGAGAGAGGAGAGAGAGAGAGACACACACACACACAGAGAGAGAGAGAGAGAGAGAGAGAGAGAGAGAGAGAGAGAGAGAGAGAGAGAGAGGAGAGATTGTAAGACTTATGAGCATGAGGCAAATATTTGAATTTAAGCAATTGAATTACAAGTGTTGCATTGCTCATCATTAGTAGTAACAGTCTCTCCTTCCTAAACATCTCTGGCAAGACCATAGCTTCTGGTGGTAGTTTGGGTTGAGAGGTAAAATGGAAGAACATGGATGTGAATTTGGTGGTAAGTTTATGTCCTAGAGTTGTTCCTTGTTACATACTAAATCATAATTCTAGCTGGGAATCTATTACTTTATCCCTGGCCAGTCCATGTTGACATGTTTTTTTGGAATTGGCCACAAAATGTAGCTATGCTGGATTATGAATCTTAGCAATATTAAAATCTATGCACAGAGAGAATTATGCCCCTGGCAATGCAGTATGATTTTTCCATTAGTTCCAACTACATAACTCAGTTACTTGGAGGATTCCCACAGTTTAAATCTATACAAAACTGCCAAACTGTTTTGGTTGTCTAGAAGACAACTTGTTTGAAAGGACTCCTTAAATGTCTTAAAATTAATAGTACTCCTTCAAATAGATTAGGGAGCTTCATCAAAGCCTAAGGCTGTTGCAGGTGGTGCTATAGTTGCTAACCAAGTGACCTTGACATGAAGTATGCTCATTTGATCAGTTCTTCACCTGGCCCAGGAGGCCCTGTTCTCCAGGTAGAGGGTGGAGTTTTCTGCCTATAGTATGAAGCAGCTCTATCATCTTCTTAGTGATTTTGGAAACAGATGTGCTCCAGAAAAACAGATTCTCATCTGACCTTATAGCTGGGTGGGATCATAACAGCCAGGCAATTCTGAGATGGAAGCATGCAAACCTCAAGTAAGCATGTTAGGGTATGTGAGCGCTTGCATAGGCTACCAGTCAAGTGTGAGAGGCAAAAGCAGAGTTAGGATTCTCAGACAGTTCCAATGAGGTTGTGCCCTGTCTCTTTGGCAGAAGACCCTTGACATAAGTGCAGTGCTGAGAGTGTAGAGCTTAGTTGAAAAGGGAACGATTTATGTTAGCTGTTTTCAAATATGTAGCACTGTTCTTGTTTTAAAGGTAAAAGGTATATATTTCTTCTGGTTTTCTCTTCATTGAAATGTAGTCATCCACATCAGAAGATCTTCATGGGTAGATTGCTAAATGTAAACTCTTAGACACTGGATGAAATGATGGCACTCTTATCAAATACATGACATTACTACCTGAATTATCAATTATGCCTCTTGAAACAATGTCTTTCTTTCAAGTAACAAGTAGAAATATGTATGACACAGGACACGAGTGTATTAAAATCTTACTTAAGATGGAACTTCTTTAAAAAAAAAAGATTTATTTTATTTTGCATATATATATATGTGTGTGTGTGTGTAAGTACACTGTAGCTGTCTTCAGACACACCATAAGGTGTCAGATCTCATTACAGATGATTGTGAGCCATCATGTGGTTGCTGGGATTTGAACTCAGGAACTTTGGAAAGGCAGTCAGTGCTCTTAACCGCCAAGCCATCTCTCCAGCCCCAAGATGGAATTTCTAAAGTACTACATAACATATTCAGATCAGTGAAACACTCAATCTGAAGAGTTTGTAAAACATATATTTGGGTCAAAAATGGGGTCCTGTGTCCGTCCCAGGGCTCAGGCCACTGGGCAAGGAGGATGTGGGGAGTATGACTGCACACATTCCACAGCACCACCGAACAAGCTGTTGGACTGTCATCTCAGGATCTGGTTTCAGGGATGAGGAAGGCAGAGTCTGGGGTCCCCACGGACCTGCCAGAGTCAGGGTCTGACTATCGAGCATCACAGACACTGCTGAGTACTACGGAAGCGCTTGTTCTGGGATCCTTGGGTTGCACAGAGGCCAGGGATGCCAGGTTCTCAGTTTTGGACACCTCAGTCAGATGCAGCCGCTGCATGTTGCGGAAGAGCTGAGAACAGAGTGGGAACCCTCAGGAGGACTCTGGCCTGGGGGCCTAAAGGATAAGAGCAGGAAGGAGAGAACTCTGGCAAGTTACCACTGGGACCAGAGTCCTAGGCTAGCTAGCTCAGGGGCTTTTTCAGTGGGCTGCTTGGTTTGGCTGGAAGCACTGAGAGGCTTCCGGGCAGGAGGTTAGACATGCTGCGCCTTAGAGGGACACCTGCTCCAGCATGGCAGATCCTGATGAGAAGAGGCAGTTCATGGTTTTAAGGCTTTTACTGTTGAAAGGCAGAGAGAGGGAGAGAGTGGGAAAGTAGAGGCTGGTCATGGCCACGTGGAGAGGGGGTGGTGGTGGTGAAGGGAAGACAGAGAAAGGGGAAGCAAAGGAAGAGTAAGAGCAAGATAATAAGAGGTAGGAGAGCGAGGAGGAGCCAAGCAGCTTCTTTTATAGTGGGTTGGTCTATCCTAGCTGTTGCTAAGTAACTGTGGAGAGGAGCATACCTGCCTGTTGCCAGGTAACTGTTGGGGTGAAATCCAGAAAGAATACCAGGAGCTTGGGGCATTGTCTACAAGAATGATGGTCACACACCTCTCTGCAGGGAGGCTGTGGGAAGCTATAGCTGCAACAGGAGTCAGGGGCCCAGGAGGAATGGCCAAACACCTGCAGTCCATTAGGATCACCAGGGGTTGAAGGCCTGTGCTTGACCATGGACCAGGCTGTCTATGCACAGCTCACTGCCCCACAACATATAAAATCTAGTTTTCCTACACAGATTTTTATTATAATGTATAGTATAAATAATAAGGCTTAGTATTTACTATTTTTTGTTACACTCTAAGATAAATAATAGCACTGAATTACTGTACATGAATGACTTTTAATTTAATTTTTTAAATTAAAAAAAATTTTTCAGTTGATCTAACTTTATTTTTTAATTTTTTATTACATATTTTCTTCATTTACATTTTAAATGCTATCCCAAAAGTCCCATATACCCTCCACCCACCCTGCTCCCCTACCCACTCACTTTCACTTCTTGGCCCTAGCGTTCCCCTGTACTGGGGCATATAAAGTTTGCAATACCAAGGGGCCTCTCTTCCCGATGATGGCTGACTAGGCCATCTTCTGCTACATATGCAGCTAGAGACATCAGCTCTAGGGGTACTGGTCAGTTCATATTGTTGTTCCACCTATAGGGTTGCAGAACCGTTCAGCTCCTTGGGTACTTTCTCTAGCTCCTCCATTGGGGGCCCTGTGTTACATCCAATAGATGGCTGTGAGCATCCACTTCTGTATTTCCCAGGCACTGGCAAAGCCTCACAGGAGACATATCAGGGTCCTTTCAGCAAAATCTTGCTAGTGTATGCAATAGTATCTGCGTTTGGTGGCTGATTATGGGATGGACCCCTGGGTGGGACAGTCTCTGGATAGTCCATCCTTTTGTCTTTGCTCCAAACTATGTCTCTGCAACTCCTTTCATGGATCATTTATTCCCTATTCTAGGGAGGAATGAAGTACCACACTTTGGTCTTCCTTCTTGATTTTCTTGTGTTTTGGAAGTTGTATCTTGGATATTCTAGGTTTCTGGGCTAATATCCACTTATCAGTGAATATATATCATGTGAGTTCTTTTGTGATTGGGTTACCTCACTCAGGATGATATCCTCCAGATCCATCCATTTGCCCAAGAATTTCATAAATTCATTGTTTTTAATAGCTGAGTAGTACTCCATTGTGTAAGTGTACCACATTTTCTGTATCCATTCTTCTATTGAGGGACATCTGGGTTCTTTCCAGCTTCTGGCTATTATAAATAAGGCTGCTATGAACATAATGGAACATGTGTCCTTATTACCAGTTGGAACATCTTCTGGGTATATGCCCAGAAGAGATCTTGATGGATCTACCAGTAGTACTATGTCCAGTTTTCTGAGGAACTGCCAGACTGATTTCCAGAGTTGTACTGGCTTGAAGTCCCACCAGCAATGGAGGAGTGTTCCTCTTTCTCCACATCCTCGCCAGCATCTGCTGTCATCTGAGTTTTTGATCTTAGCCATTTTGGCTGGTATGAGGTGGAATCTCAGGGTTGTTTTGATTTGCATTTCCGTGATGACTAAGGATGATGAACATTTCTTTAGGTGCTTCTTGGCCATTCGATATTCCTCAGTTGAGAATTCTGTGTTTAGTTCTGTTCCCCATTTTTTAATAGGGTAATTTGTTTCTCTGGAGTCTAACTTCTTGAGTTCTTTGTATATATTGTATAATAGCCTTCTATTATGTAGGATTGGTAAATATCTTTTCCCAACCTGTCTGTTGCTGTTTTGTCCTTTTGACAATGTCTTTTGCCTTACAGTGCTTTGCAATTTTATGAGGTCCCATTTGTCAATCCTCTTTCTTTGTTGACTCCTGTGTCATTTTAGTATCAGTGTAACTGAGGCTTCATAGAATTAATTGGGTAGTGTTCCTTCTGTTTCTATTTGGTGGAATAGTTTGAAGAGTATTGGTATTAAGTCTTCTTTGAAAGTCTGATAGAATTCTGCACTAAACTCACCTTGTACTGGGCTTTTTTTTGATTGGAAGAATTTTAATGACTGCTTCCATTTCTTTAGGGGTTATGGGACTGCTTAGATGGTTTATCTGATCCTGATTTGACTTTGGTATTTGGTATCTGTCTTGAAAATTGTCCATTTTATCCGGATATTTCTGGTTTGTTGAGTATAGGTTTTTGTAGTAGGATCTGATGATTTTTAAATTTCCTCAAGTTTCTGTTGTTATGTTTCCCTTTTCATTTTTATTTTGTTAAGTTAGACACTGTCTCTGTGCCCCCTGGTTAGTCGGGCTAAGGGTTTATTTATCTTGTTGATTTTCTCAAAGAACCAGCTTCTGGTTTGGTTGATTCTTTGTATAGTTATTTTTATTTCTACTTGGCTGATTTCAGCCTTGAGTTTGAATATTTCCTGATCTACTCCTTTTGGGCATATTTGCTTCTTTTTGTTCTAGGTGTGCTATTAAGCTGCTAGTATATGCTCTCTTCAGTTTTTTTTTGTTTTTTTTTGTTGTTTTTTTTTTGTTTTTTTTTTTTTGAGGCACTCAGAGCTATGAGTTTTCCTCTTAGCACTGCTTTCATTGTGCCCCATAAATTTGGGTATGTTGTGCCTTCATTTTCATTAAATTCTGAAAAGACTTTAATTTCTCTCTTTATTTCTTCCTTTATCAAGTTATCATTGAGTAGGGCATTATTCAGCTTCCATGTGTATGTTGGCTTTCTGTTGTTTTTGTTGTTATTAAAGACCAGCTTTAGAGCATGGTGATCTGATATAGGATGCATGGGGTTATTTCAATCTTCTTGTACCTGTTGAGGCCTGTTTTGTGACCGAATATGGTCAGTTTTGGAGAAGCTACCATGAGGTGCTGTGAATAAGGTATATTCTTTTGTTTTAAGATGAGATTTTCTATAGATATATGTTAAATCCATTTGGTTCACAACTTCTGTTAGTTTTACTGTGTCTCTGTTTAGTTTCTGTTTCCATAATCTGTCCATTGCTGAGAGTGGGATGTTGAAGCCTCACACTATTATTGTGGGGGTTTCAATGTGTGCTTTGAGCTTTAGTAAAGGTTATTTTTTGTTTGTTTGTTTGTTTTCATGAATGTGGGTGTCCTTGCATTTGGAGCATAGATGTTCAGAATTGTGAGTTCATCTTGGTAGATTTTTCCTCTGATGAGTATGAAGTGTACTTCCTTATCTTTCAAGTATTCCTAGGTGACCAGTTCTCTCTGAGAGGAATTTGGGTATGGATAGCTATGACACAGGGTCAGCTCTGGAGTGCAGACAGAAACTGGAAGGATCCTGCCCATGGCTGTTCCTTGTTTCCTGTGTCCTAAGGGCTCTGGGTGCTTCCGTCTTGGGACAGGGATTTGAGCAAAAGTGGTGGTCTTACCTGTGCTCACAGGCATGTCAGCACTCCTCAGAGACCAGTTCTCTCCTGGAGGTATTTGAATATGGAGAGCTGTAGCACAGGATCAGCAACAGGTGCTGTGGCACAGGATCAGCTCCGAGCGCAGATAGAAACCAGAAGGCTATAAAGAAATTTTTAAAAGTTTGTCCTTGGAGTATTCTGCACAGGCCCCAGACATCCGGCCACTTTCCCGGACAGAGGATAGGGGTCTGCCCGGCCCAGGAGCACATTGCCTGAGCATCTGTGGTAGACATCTTGGTTCTGGGACCCCGCAGACAGTATTCTGCACAGGTGAGAGTGTAGAATACAGAAGCTAACAGTTTCTGGGACAGGCCAAAGCAACTCAGCCGTAGGACAGGTCCTGTTTTGGGCCTTTGTCTTCGGCCAGGAGGGAGGTCCTAATGCCAGATATCTGTGCACCTTCCCTGTAAGAGGAGAGCTTGCCTGCAGAGAGTGCTCTAACCACTGAAACTCAGAGGAGAGATCGAGTCTCCCAGGTCTGCTGATAGAGGCTAACAGAATCACCTGAGGAACAAGCTCTAACCAGAGACAACTAAATCAACTAACTCCAGAGATTATCAAATGGCAAAAGGTAAATGTAAGAATCTTACTAACAGAAACCAAGACCACTCACCATCACTACGACCCAGCACTCCCACCTTGCCCAGTCCAGGGCACCCCAAAACACCTGAAAAGCTAGACCTAGATCTAAAAGAATATCTCATGATGATGGTAGAGGACATCAAGAAGGACCTTAATGACTCACTCAAAAAATACAGGAGAACACTGCTAAACTGGTAGAAGATCTTAAAGAGGAAGCACAAAAATCCCTTAAAGAATTACAGGAAAACACGACCAAACAGGTGATGGAATTGAATAAAACCATCCAAGACCGAAAAAGGGAAGTAGACACAATAAAGAAAACCCAAAGTGAGGCAATGCTGGCGATAGAAACCCTAGGAAAGAAATCTGGAACCATAGATTCAAGCATCAGCAACAGAATACAAGGGATGGAAGAGAGAATCTCAGGTGCAGAAGATTCCATAGAGAACATCGGCACATCAATCAAAGAAAATACAAAATGCAAAAAGATCCTAACTCAAAACATCCAGGAAAACCAGGACACAATGAGAAGACCAAACCTATGGATAATAGGAGTTGATGAGAATGAAGATTTTCAACTCAAAGGACTGGCAAATATCTTCAACAAAATTATAGAAGAAAACTACCCAAACCTAAAGAAAGAGATGTCCATGAACATACAAGAAGCCTACAGAACTCCAAATAGACTGGACGGACCAGAAAAGAAATTCCTCCGGACACATAATAATTAGAACAACAAATGCACTAAATAAAGATAGAATTTTAAAAGCAGTAAGGGAAAAAGGTCAAGTAACATATAAAGGCATGCCTATCAGAATTACACCAGACTTTTCACCAGAGACTATGAAAGCAAGAAGAGCTTGGACAGATGTTATACAGACAATAAGAGAACACAAATGCCAACCCAGGATACTATACCCAGCCAAACATTCAGTAAACTTAGATGGAGAAACAAAAGTATTCCATGACAGAACCAAATTCACACATTATCTTTCCATGAATCCAACCCTTCAAAGGATAATAATAGAAAAAAACCAATACAAGGATGGAGACCACGTCCTAGAAAAAGCAAGAAGGTAATCCCTCAATAAACCTAAAACAAGACAGCCACAAGAACAGAATGCCAACTTTAACAACAAAAATATTAGGAAGCAACAATTACTTTTCCTTAATATCTCTTAATATCAATGGACTCAACTCCCCAATAAAAAGACATAGACTAATAGACTGGCTACACAAACAGGACCCAACATTTTGCTTCTTACAGGAAACCCATCTCAGGGAAAAAGATAGACACTACCTCAGAATGAAAGGCTGGAAAACAATTTTCCAAGCAAATGGTCTGAAGAAACAAGCTGGAGTAGCCATTCTAATATGTAATAAAATCATCTTCCAACCCAAGGTCATCAAAAAAAACAAGGAGGGACACTTCATACTCATCAAAAGTAAAATCTTCCAAGAGGAACTCTCAATTCTGAATATCTATTCCCAAATACAAGGGCAGCCACGTTCATTAAAGAAACTTTAGTAAAGCTTAAAGCACACATTGTACCTCACACAATAATAGTGGGGGACTTCAACACACCACTTTCACCAATGGACAGATCATGGAAACAGAAACTAAACAGGAACACAGTGAAACTAACAGAAGTTATGAAACAAATGGATCTAACAGATATCTACAGAACATTTTATCCTAAAACAAAAGGATACACCTTCTTCTCAGCACCTCATGGTACCTTCTCCAAAATTGACCACATAATTGGACACAAAACAAGCCTCAACAGATACAAAAATATTGAAATGGTCCCATGCTTCCTATCAGATCACCATGGACTGAGGCTGATCTTCAGTAACAACATAAATAATAGCCAACATTCATGTGGAATCTGAACAACACTCTCCTCAATGATACCTTGGTCAAGGAAGGAATAAAGAAAGAAATTAAGGACTTTTTGGAGTTTAATGAAAATGAAGCCACAACATACACAAACTTATGGGACACAATGAAAGCATTCCTAAGAGGAAAACTCATAGCTCTGAATGCCTCCAAAAAGAAACTAGAGAGAGCACACATTAGCAGCTTGACAACACACCTAAAAGCTCTAGAACAAAAGGAAGCAAATTCACCCAAGAGGAGTAGAAGGCAGGAAATAATCAAACTCAGGGGTGAAATCAACAAAGTGGAAACAAGAAGAACTATTCAAAGAATCAACCAATCAAGGAGCTGGTTCTTTGAGAAAATCCACAAGATAGATAAACCCTTAGCCCAACTCACTAGAGGGCACAGGGAAAGCATCCTAATTAACAAAATCAGAAATGAAAAGGGAGACATAATAACAGATCCTGAAGAAATCCAAAACACCATCAGATCCTTCTACAAAAGGCTATACTCAACAAAACTGGAAAACCTGGATGAAATGGACAAGTTTCTAGACAGATACCAGGTACCAAAGTTAAATCAGGATCAGGTTAATGATTTAAACAGTCCTATATCCCCTAAAGAAATAGAAGCAGTCATTAATAGTCTCCCAACCAAAAAAAGCCCAGGACCAGATGGGTTTAGTGCAGAGTTCTATCAGACCTTCAAAGATCTAATCCCAGTTCTTCACAAACTATTCCACAAAATAGAAGTAGAATGTACTCTACCCAACTCATTCAGTGAAGCCACATTTACTCTGATACCTAAACCACAAAAAGACCCAACAAAGATAGAGAACTTCAGACCAATTTCCCTTATGAATATAGATGCAAAAATCCTCAATAAAGTTCTTGCTAACCGAATCCAAGAACACATCAAAACAATCATCCATCCTGACCAAGTAGGTTTCATCCCAGGGATGCAGGGATGGTTCAATATACGTAAATCCATCAACGTAAACCAGTATATAAACAAACTCAAAGACAAAAACCACATGATCATCTCGTTAGATGCAGAAAAAGCATTTGACAAAATCCAACACCCATTCATGATAAAAGTCCTGGAATGATCAGAAATTCAAGGCCCATACCTAAACATGATAAAAGCAATCTACAGCAAACCAGTAGCCAACATCAAAGTAAATGGTGAGAAGCTGGAAGCAATCCCACTAAAATCAAGGGCTACACAAGGCTGCCTCTCACACGTGCTATTGTCTTGCCAGCAAGAACATACGCATGAGAAACCGGATACTTCTGCAGCAACTTTATTATACCAGTTTCAACATGAAGAGGAAGACCCCAAGCACCAAAAAGGCTCTGCTTATATACACCTTAGTGTGGCATGTCCACACCTGATTGGCTGCTCTCCCAGAGCCTCATCACTATGCCCTGGGATGACTTGGCACTAATTTACCCTTGCACCTGCGCACATTACTTGTTTGCCAGTTAGGCACAGCGGAGGCTCATGATGGCAATTGCTCACGGCTCTCCACATCTCCCCCTCTTTATTTTATTAAAACGCAAGCCACTCTTTAATGGATGAAGATAGAGGCCGAATCCCTAGTGTGCAGAAATAGGGGCCATGTACAGGATTGGCTCTTAGGCTCACAGGCTTTTATCCAGAGCAAACCCTGACCTGTTCCCATGCCGTTTTTTCCTAGGGGAGGGACACTTGGACACTCAACCCTCATGCAAATCGACTTGTCTTCTAGGAGTGCCCAAACCTCTGAGCGACTCCTATGCGGTGCTTAGCCCAACAATCCATAAGAGTCAACGACCTACTCACTTGTCCCTGTGCAATGAGTCTAGCCTCTAGGGGTGCAAGAGCTGAGCATGGCCTAGGGCAAGCTTTAATTGTTGAGTCTCTCTCATTTTAGTGCAATGGATTCGCAGAACCGAGAAGCACAAGAGCAGAGAACTCTTAAGCATGGATAGCCAAATTTCAGGGTAGGCCCCTTGTTCAGTGGCTGCAAGTGCTTGAGCAATAACGACCTTGTCATGGTTTTGTTGGGTTCTGAGCTTGCAGACCAACCAGAGCATGAACACAAGCCCACAGCAGATGGCAGCAGCAAACAAAATTACCCCCACCCATTCCTTAAAGTAAGAAAAAGCAGAGGTAAGCCAAGAAATAAAATTGCCAACAATGATGGATGCTATTCGAGTTCCATTAAGGCTTAAAATCTGGCGTTAGATGTAAAGAATTGAGGAAACACCTGAATTCGTCAACTGCATGGTTTTAGGAACACAAAGCTCTTCAGTTTTCACTAGCGGGAGCACCTCCAGCCACAGTAACATCCATGTTCTCACAGCTCCACCTGCCCTGAATTGCTCTGGTCAGCCGCTCCGCGACCTGCAGCTGTTGTTGATGATCCTGAGGAAACACAAACAGACCCTCTCTCCCAAACCAATTGAGAGCACTCCTCTCTCACCTGATTCATCGCCTCATTACCTCTCTGGAGTTCTGTGCCACATCTTTATCTTCTATGCAATTTCTCACTAACTTCCAGACCAGCAAAACCCCTTTTGGTAAAACCCCCTGTTCCTCTGCAAACCTCAAGTCCCAATGGTGCTTGGTGCAACTTGTCCCAAAACTGTGAACCTTACATTTTCCCCAAACCAGGAACCTTAATTTGTCCCAAGACCGGGAACCTTAACTTGTCCCATTTACCCGAGAACCTTATCGTCTCAATCCTTTCTTTCTTCCCTTTCTTTCCTTCCTTCCTTTCTTTCCTTCCTTTCCTTCTTCCTTCCTTTCCTTCTTCCTTCCTTTCCTTTTTCCATTTTCCTTTCCTTTTTCCATTCCTTTCCTTTTTCCTTTCCTTTCCTTTTTCCTTTCCCCTTTATCTTTCCTCCTCTTTCTCTCTCCCTTCTCCTTTTTCTCTCCCAGGGCGTCCTTTCCCTTTTCTCTCTCTTCCTCAGATCCAGAATCCTTAGAAGGGCCTTGTTTCTTAAGTATACCCTTTTTTCTTTGAGCTCCCATTCTTTTACCCTGCTCTGTTTCTGACATGCTGTCTTGAACCTCCTCCAGCACTCCCTGTCCTGTTTTCACTATAAGGAAAAGGATAAGTGCTGCAAAAACAACTACAAAGGCTTCCATTGCCCCTTCTAATTGTAGCGAAAGACCAGAACCAAACATGCCTCTCAGAACCTTAAAAAACCAACCTGACTGCAGTTTTGAATCCGCTCCGCGAACGGAGGGTCTCCTCGGTGCCAGCGATGGTAAGGCAGTTCCTTGATTTCAGCACCAATTCTCACATGCGCTATTGTCTCTCCAGCAAGAACACACGTGTGAGAAACCGGATCCTTCTGCAGCAACTTTATTACACCAGTTTCAACATGAAGAGGAAGACCCCAAACACCAAAAAGGCGATGCTTATATACACCTTAGTGTGGCATGTCCACAGCTGATTGGCTGCTCTCCCAGAGCCTCATCACCACGCCCTGGGATGGGCAGTGACTTGGCATTAATTTACTCTTGCACCTGCGCACATTACTTGTTTACCAGTTAGGCACAGTGGAGGCTCATGATGGCAATTGCTCACGGCTCTCCACAGCTGCCCACTTTCTCCCTACCTATTCAACATAGTACTTGAAGTCCTAGCAAGAGCAATTCGACAACAAAAGGAGATCAAGGGGGTTCAAATTGGAAAAGATGAAGTTAAAATATCATTTGTTTCAGATGATATGTTAGTATATATAAGTGACCCTAAAAATTCCACCAGAGAACTCCTAAACCTGATAAACAGCTTCAGTGAAGTAGCTGGATATAAAATTGACTCAAACAAGTTAATGGCCTTTCTCTACACAAAGAATAAACA
This sequence comes from Mus musculus, assembly GCF_000001635.26. Lineage (NCBI taxonomy): Eukaryota > Metazoa > Chordata > Mammalia > Rodentia > Muridae > Mus > Mus musculus. The sequence continues at coordinate 106,977,501 of NC_000086.7, forward strand.
GGCTGAGAAAGAAATTAGGGAAACAACACCCTTCTCAATAGTCACAAATAATATAAAATACCTTGGCGTGACTCTAACTAAGGAAGTGAAAGATCTGTATGAGAAGAACTTCAAGTCTCTGAAGAAAGAAATTATAGAAGATCTCACAAGATGGAAAGATCTCCCATGCTCATAGATTGGCAGGATCAATATAGGAAAAATGGCTATCTTGCCAAAAGCAATCTACAAATTCAATGCAATCCCCATCAAAATTCCAACTCAATTCTTCAACGAATTAGAAAGGGCAATCGGCAAATTCATCTGGAATAACAAAAAAACCTAGGATAGCAAAAACTCTTCTCAAGGATAAAAGAACCTCTGGTGGAATCATCATGCCTGACCTAAAGCTGTAGTACAAAGCAATTGTGATAAAAACTGCATGGTACTGGTGTAGCGACAGACATGTAGACCAATGGAATAGAATTGAAGACCCAGAAATGAACCCACACACCTATGGTCACTTGATCTTTGACAAGGGAGCAAAAACCATCCAGTGGAAAAAAGACAGCATCTTCAACAAATGGTGCTGGCACAACTGGCTGTTATCATGTAGAAGAATGCGAATTGATCCATTCCTATCTCCTTGTACTAAGGTCAAATCTAAGTGGATTAAGGAACCCCACATAAAACCAGAGACACTAAAACTTATTCAGGAAAAAGTAGGGAAAACCCTCGAAGATATGGGCACAGGGGGAAAATTCCTGAATAGAACAGCAATGGCTTGTGCTGTAAGACCGAGAATTGACAAATGGGACCTCATGAAACTGCAAAGCTTCTGCAAAGCAAAAGACACCGTCAATAAGACAAAAAGACCACCAACAGATTGGGAAAGGATCTTTACCTCTCCTAAATCAGATAGGGGACTAATATCCCATATATATAAAGAACTCAAGAAGGTAGACTCCAGAAAAATCAAATAACCCCATTAAAAAATGGGGCTCAGAGCTAAACAAAGAATTCTCACCTGAGGAATACCGAATGGCTGAGAAGCACCTGAAAAAATGTTCAGCATCCTTAATCATCATAGAAATGCAAATCAAAACAACCCTGAGATTCCACCTCACACCAGTCAGAATGGCTAAGATCAAAAATTCAGGTGACAGCAGATGCTGGTGAGGATGTGGAGAAAGAGGAACACTCCTCCATTGTTGGTGGGATTGCAAGCTTGTACAACCACTCTGGAAATCAGTCTGGCGGTTCCTCAGAAAACTGGATATAGTACTACTGGAGGATCCTGCAATACCTTTCTTGGGAGTGGATGCTCACAGTCAGCTATTGGATGTATCATACAATGGAGGAGCTAGAGAAAGTACCCAAGGAGCTAAAGGGATCTGCAACCCTATAGGTAGAACAACATCATGAACTAACCAGTACCCCGGAGCTCTTGACTCTAGCTGCATATGTAACAAAAGATGGCCTAGTCGGCCATCACTGGAAAGAGAGGCCCATTGGACATGCAAACTTTATATGCCCCAGTACAGGGGAATGTCAGGTCCAAAATGTGGGAGTGGGTGGTTAGGGGAGTGGGTGGGAGGGTATGGGGGACTTTTGGGATAGCATTGGAAATGTAAATGAAGAAAATATCTAATAAAAAGTATATATATAAAAAAAACAGATACAGGTATAAAAAAAATTTTGTCCTTTATGCTGTTTGACAAAACCCAAAGAATTTGTAAATGGAATGAGATGTACCTAGAGAAGGAAAAGATTACTTTCCACTAGGAAGCAAGAGCTAAGCTTATCCTTGGGAAGCAATGAAGCCTTCCAAATCAGGTATTTTATTTTATTTCCAGGCAATAATAAAAACTATTAAATATTTGTTTATTATGTATACAATGATTTGCCTGCACCTATGCCTGCACGCCAGAGGAGGGAACCAGATTCCATTATAGATAGTTATGAGCCATCATATGGTTGCTGGGAATTCAACTTAGGATATCTGGAAGAGCAGACAGTGCTCTTAAATTCTGAGCCATCCATCACTCCAGCCCACAATAGTCAAATTTTTAAAAGTTCACCAAATATATGATTCTTTATTTTGTTTTTAGCTACAGTCATAGCTTTATGTTGTAATAGAAACAATAGGGTTATGTGTTATGCTTTTGTTTAAAAATGGAAACACTAAAGTGGACTGACTAGTAGGTGGTTCAGTAGAATAAGACCTTGTAAATGGTCACCATGATAGCCAAGTGCAATTGACAAGAGGCCTTTAATCCCCTTGTGGCACAATACTATTTGATAGAAATAAAATGTCAAACTGTCAAGTTAAGGTTATATGTACAGCAGAGTCCAAGCTTCTGAGGAGACAGACTGTGGATCTTTTTTCAAGATTGTATGTTTGGGGAATGTTAAGTAGGTTTGGTCTCTAATACTATTTTGCTTGTGATTCTATTGTCCTTCATATTTACTGACTCTAAAACAAAACAAAATGATAGATTTGCAAATTTTGGCAAATTTTCTAAAACAAACTTTAAAATTAATATATGTTTCTTAGTAGCAATAATTTGTTGATTATGGTTGATTCACAATAGAATTGTCTATTTATTGTCTAGTGTATAATTTTTGACTATTTTTTAGTTCATAGTACCTCTTGTAGAGAGTTATAGATTCTAGGAAAGATTGTACTATTCCAGCTTTATGAAGTCAGCTTTTTAACCCATTGGTGCCTCAGTTTCTCCATGTCAATATGGAGCTACAACAGTGAAGGTTTATGTGAGCGAGGGATGCTTGGTTTCCTCTGGTTATAACATGATATGAGAACCAAGAAGGAACTAAAATATGCTTCCTTCCATCTTCAATGTATTGAATTCCCGTGTGAGAGAGGAGCACTGATTAGTTAACTGTCGTAGATGTAAAAGCACTTTTCTATAGCATATTAGACTTGAATAAAAATGAATCAAAGGTACTATAAGGGAAGGGTGGGTCTAATGCTTGCCTTCAGTCATCAGCTATAAAGGAAAACTACGTAGTTTCAGAATGCTAGTCATATCACTGCCATTTTTGGCTTCCAGCACTGAATTTAATTCTTGGCCTGTGGTTTTGTAATAGTACTTAATTTGTGCATTCCCAAAAGGCACCACCAAAGGCCAGTGAGTCTTAATAACAGATTCAGACTTTGACCTGAATATTTAACCAAGCAAGTATGAAAGTAGGCAAAACTAATAAACAATAACAATAAAATCTTTCTAACAATTGGAATTATGGGAAGTACTAAGTTGGCCAGGTTTTATGAAATCCCCACAAAATTTGGCAGTCGTCTATGGTAGAGATGATTTACCATCTGAGAGTTTTTTTTTTGATTTCTTTCTTTGGCCTCTTCAGTAAAAGTATATGAATCTGATCTTTGAAACAGTTTTGTTATTTTGGGGAAGCCCTTATGGAGATAGAAAGGTCATTTGGATTAAGTACAAGGCCGCTTCAATTGCCAAGCAAGTTCAACTTATAAAGTCCTTACTGACTTCATGTTTTATGCATTGCCCTCAGGATGGGTGATGTACGGGAAACAGACAGGCAAGGAAATAACTATCTCCACCTGCTAATAACTCCCAATTTAGTATGCAGTATATAGGTTAACATAAACCTAATGTGAGCTCCACAGATTATATATATAGTGATGAACAGAAACCTGAGTAAGTAAATTTATCATGAATTTACTTCTAAATATCCCTCATGCATTTTGCCATTACTTTTTCCTCTTCCTGCTTTTCCATTTACATGCTCAAGTCAAGAGGTTTAGGGCCATGTCTTCTGAAAAGGGTTGTCCCTAGTTAATCACTATTTTCAGTATAGCTCCTAGTACCAACTGTACTGTGCCTTTATAAAGATGTTGTCAACCATGTTAACTGTACACATTTGTAATCCTAGCACTTAGTAGGCTGAGACAGGAATATCACATGTTCTAGACCAATCAGAGCAAATTAGCAAGATCCATTCTAAACAAAAGTTGACCTTCCTTGCTAGGAAATTAAAAGTGGCGATTTACCTATAAATTAGAAGTTGTAATGAATTTAGGAAGTGTTATAATGAAGTAGGATGGATATTTGCTTAGTGGGGTGATATCATCATAGGAAGAAGAAAACATGGGCTCAAAATCAAATACAAACAGAAAGAATAGCATTTAAAGATGGAGACAAAGATCAGAATGCGTTTACCAGTCAAGAAGTACCAACGATTGCTGGCAACTTTCAAACCCAAGAAGAGAAACATGAAACTGTTTGTTGTTGTTGTTGTTATTGTTATTTAAGCACACAGAAGCCAATTTTATTCTTGATTCCAGACTGTCTCTGTCTCTAAAACTGGTAAGGAATAAATTTCTCTCATTTTAGGATGCTGTTTGTGATTGTTTATTATGGCAGCCCTAGGGAATTAATGATTTAGCTTATCTGTTGTCTCTATCATGTGGTTTAACACTCAATTAGCATCTTAATTGGGCGCTGGTAGAACAATATTGCCAATAGGAAAAATAAGTAATATTACTGCATATTAATTCTGTTGGATATATGATCCCAATGAATATATATGTGAATGTAATGTTTATAAGAGCCCTATGTGGTATTCATCTTATCATATTCATCTTTTAGAATAAAGAACAGGGCCAAGTGTGGTGGAATAGATCTTTAATCCTATCATTTGGGAGGCAGAGACAGGTGGCTATCTGTGAGTTTGGTCTCAGCCTGGTCTATTCAGTGAGTTCCAGGTCAGCCAGGGCTACAAAGGAGACCCTGTCTCAAGAAAGGAAGAAAAGAAGAAAGGAAGAAAGGAAGAAAGGAAGAAAGGAAGAAAGGAAGAAAGGAAGAAAGGAAGAAAGGAAGAAAGGAAGAAAGAAATAAGAAGGAAAGGAAGGAAGAGAGAAAGAAAAAAGAAAGAAGAATATATCTGGCAGTAAGTAACTTATAAAGCCCAAAGTAGTGCAAAGCTGGGGCTTCCATTGAGGTCTATGTAACTGATTTTCTGTGAAGGGTAATGATAGAACACAAGGCCTTAATTATATTAGTCATGTGCCGTGCTGCTGAGCTAAATTCTCAATCCCTTTTTTGTCCCCTTTAATCTTATGATACAGTGTTTTCAATAATACATAGAAACCAGAAAATATCTATTGGCATTTTCCATATTGTTGTAGTTTTCTGAAAATAGTTTCTCAAACTCTTCTTACAATAATAATTAAAGCATTATAACAGGATAGTTGGTGATTTCCTCTTCAATAGACCAAGACTGATAGCCTTGACCCTGTGTTAGGCATTATGGCAATGCAAAGCAGAATACATTGTCTGTATACCCGGAGTTGTGATGATCAGGGATGAGTGTCTACACAGGCATGGGGTATATACAAGGAAGAATTAGGGTTTCTATTGGTTCTTTAGCTGAGATTTATATTGACCTGATTGTAAACATAAATGCAGTTGTAACAATGAAAATAGAATCCTTGTATGTTCTCTCCAGTTTCTTCCAATGGAAAACATTTTGCAGAACTATTTTATAATAGCACATTCAGAAAACTAATGTCAATGCAATCCATCAATCCTATTTAAATTTCCTCAGTTTTACTTGAATTAATTTGTGTATGTGTATATATTAAATTCACTACAGTTTTATTCCCATTTTTGGTTGATGGGTAAGTAGCCAGAATCAAATCAATTAACTATTTTGTTAAAAATTTAGCAATTTTTAGCAATATTTAGCTATAAATATCCAAATTGATAGCCCTTAATAGCAACTAAGCAGTTCTCAAAAGTTTGTCATGATATTGATGTTTGGCTAGTAGGGATTTTAAGGGCTTGTTCTCTTAGTCTAATTTCTTAGAGATTAAGTTGTCACATATAACAATATTTCATTCTGTTTTAAATTTCCAAGTAGTATTTCATGATATGATATATTATGCTCCTATGATATGATGTCCTGTGTTTAATTATTCACTTGTTGAAATAATTCTGAACTATTTCCAATATTTAATAATGTAAAGTCTTGCTATGAATATTCATGTGCTGATATTTTTTTGTGAATGTCCTGGTTCCTTTGGAATAAGTGCCCCTGATTACCATTGTGCAATATAGTAACTGCATGTTTACTTTTATAAGTGGCCAAACTCTTTTCCAGAGTCATTGCAATTTTACACTCTTACCAAGAATGTATGAACAACCCACTTCTTCTGAATCCTTGCCAGCATTTGGTGTTGCAACATTCTTTTTTTTAAAATTTTAGTTCTTTTGAGAGATATGTATGATATTCCAATCTAGTTTTAATTTGCATCTCCTGGATTCTTATCTGTCTCTCTCTATCTCCCTCTCGATCGATCTATCTATCTATCCATCTATTTTTCTAGCTATCTATCTGAAGACAGAGAGAGACAGAGAAAGAGAGTCACACACAGACACACACACACACACACACACACAGAGAGAGAGAGAGAGAGAGAGAGAGAGAGAGAGAGAGAGAGAAACAGAGAGAAACAGAGAGATAGAAGAGAGAGAAACAGAGAGAGAAACAGAGAGAAGAGAGAGAGAGAAACAGAGATAGAAGAGAGAGAGAGAAACAGAGAGAGAAACAGAGAGAAGAGAGAGAGAGAAACAGAGAGATAGAAGAGAGAGAGAGAGAGAGAACACTAGGCAGTAAAGTGAGTCTTGTAGTTGGTCATTTCTGAGCAGAATAAAAACAATGCAAAGGATGGAACTGGAATTGAAGGACAGGGAGAATACAGATTCTGGCTGAATTTATAAGCAAATGCTATAAACAAAAATTTAGAATGGAGAAATTGCACACATATTTTCTTTAAGTGACTTGGCAAATTACGGTTCATTTAATTCTCACAACCATCCTGCAATTATGGTGCATCGTTCTATTTGTGAAAACATGTTAATTATTAAAGCTTAGAAAGTTATGAAAACATACAACAAAATAACTTGAAGAGATGATTTGTAATTTCTTCATAACTTTCCATTTGAAATCTTATTTCCTTGCATTTGTTTCATAAATAAACTAATTTAGTTCATATTACTTTCTTCAAATATATTACATACTAAATATACATTATCTATTTCTAATACATACTATATATGTATATAGTATATATTTATTTTACAAATATATTTATCAACAGAATATACAGTTGTAAATTCCGAAAATATGTAATACTATTTATTCTTGCTTGATTTCACATTATGAATATATCAACATATAATTAAATACCATTTTAATGCTCTCAAAATATGCTACTGAAAGAATAAATCTCAATTCATTTGAAATTTTCCATCTTGTTAGTCCTTTAGTTTTCTAAAATTGCTGTTATACTGAGTGTTACAGTGAATACTTTGTGAGTTCATGTTTGTTGGGGCTTTCACTATTCTTTTTGATTAACTACTGAGAAGGGAAATTCACCTTTCAAAGATTATGACCTGTTTGAAAATGTTTAATTTGCTTTGCATCTGCTTGTTAGAAAAGATGGATCAATTTACATCCCAGAATGACACAGGAATGCTCCTTTTATCATATCCATGATGATACTGAACAATTATTTTGCCAGTTATGCTGTTTTGGTTAACATAAAATGGGAACACATTTCTCTACTAGTAAGATTATAAATTTTTTATATTTTTTAGTAATTTATGTTGTTCTTCTGTAAATTATTTGTCTATTTTCCTTTTAAATTCTAGTATTTTTCTATTACTTGTATATATATATATTCGATTAGTTTCATTTTCAGATGATCAAACTGGCATTATATAACCACCTCAAAGACTCATGCATAATAAATATGATTCAAAATCAGTTCTGCCTCCCTTCAAAGACTCTTTTTATCATGCAACATTTCTTTTTGTTTTGTTTTATTTTTGTTTGTTTGTTTTGATTTTTGAGACAAGGTTTCCTTGTGTAGCCCTGGCTGTCCTGAAACTCACTCTGCAGATCAGGTTGTCCTCGAGTTCAGAAATCAGCTTGCTTCTGCCTCCCAAGTGCTGGGCTTAAAGGCATGCACCACCACTGCTAGGCGCACAGTTCTTTTAAAGATCCTAGTAACTGCTAGTGAGAGACAACTGAGTACTCTTGGTTTCCTGATTAGTAAATATGTCTACAATTCATCATTTAAATTCACTTCAAATTGGCAACTTCTTCCTGTAAAGCAGGTTGTACCATTTTATTTCTAGCTTTCATCCCAAGCTCAAAGTCTCCAAAAGAATAGATCTCAATGGTAGAAAAAATGTAAGAGCCAGAGAATGGGGAAATGCACAGCAAAAACATCTCCCAGCCACCATGTTTATCTGTACAAGACATGCATATGCTTGGCACTACTAACATTTCATCATAGATTGGGGTGGGGTACCCATGAAGTCCCATTCATCCATGAGTGGACTACTGGCAGTTAATGGTTGCTGGAAAGATGCATGTGACTTTCTTCAGTCGTGTAGGCACTGATAACTCCTCCTGCTTCAGGAGATAACCTCCCATCCATGCTCAGTCAAGTCACATGGAAAAAGAAGACATCAGTAAGTCACAAGGAAAAAGAAGACATAAAAGGGAGCAGGACTTGTCAAGAGGAAAGGTTTCAGTGAAAAAGGGAAGGAATAAGAGATGAATACTGGGGGTAAACAGGACTAAAATTCAGCATGCAGAGATAGGAAACTGTCAAACAATAGAGAATCCCACATTAATCTAAAATTACTTTTCTAGTCCTCTAGAAATTTTCCTCAACATAGACATCTATCTAGATTTTACACTCAAAGCCAGGCTCAATCCACACAATTCAGAATGGATTTTTGTTTTTCTTTTTAATCCCAATAACCACTTTAACACAGTTGTTCTTGTTCTTGTTCTTGTTCTTGTTTCACCTATTTTCTTCTGACTTTATGCTGAGACACTTGATGTTAAAACTTGTTACTCAGAACAATTTGACCCAAAGACTTCAGGTTAAGATAGTTGACACTTCATTACATGGAGTAAGGATGTATTCAAAATGGTAGCAGTCCTCTGAATCCAAATATGTGCATAGCATGGTATGTGTTAAGGTTCTGAAAGAAACACTCTACCTTAAAAGTAAATGACTGCTCTAAACCTAATTCTTCCTATGGTATGCATTTCTGAGTCTACAGCAAACAAAACAAACACACATATAAAGACAAAACCAGCCATTGCATTGAAAGCTAAATTTCCTGCTAAAGAGCTAAATAAATACAGCATTTGACTGAATAGCACAGCACTGAAACTCCATTGGATGGTTCTCAGTAACTGAGATTTAATTAGTATCTAAGGAAACAAGAAATTCCTGTTTGAAAAAAAAAATCAAATGAAACGGAAAAAACAAATTACAATTGCTGTGCACAATTTTCCTGGCATGGTGGCCCCTGAATAAATGTGGTGCTATGACCCAGACCTCTTTCCTCCTTATGTGTGTCTGCTTCTCTTTCCTTCCTCTCAGTGAATATAGTTTAAATAAAGAAACATCTGCTGCACTCTGAAGCAGGGAGGCCAGCTTTTAACAGACAAAGGAGAAAAAAAAATTAAGCACTTGCACAGATGTGTACAGTACAGCTTGCACGGTCTTTGCCAGATCCAACCAGTCAACTGATGTTAGGCACTCTCTGAAAGAAGCAACTTACATCTTCTCTCACTAATTGAGAAAGTACGAGGAGAGTTACTTTGTAGTAAAGGTATTGATCTTTGGCATAGAAAAGAGTGGGTTTCTGAAGAATTGTTTTATGTATAAAGACTTTGTAACTACCATGTATTGAGCACTGATTAGATATTGTTCTAAATATACCACACAATGATGACATTTCATTCTTATAGGGCCATAATATGAAGATGTTACTGGGCTGATTTTAAACCTTGGAAAATGAAGCTAAAAGAAGTTACATCTCCTTCCCAGTGTGCCACCCTTAGAAGTCAGAAATCTGCTAAACAAACTTGCTATTCCAAAGTTTTACTATTCCACTTAGCACATCACTTTAGGAATAATAATTTTTGATAATTCAAATGTCCTTAAATCAAATATTATTATTTATGCTACCAACTTCCTTAAAATACCTTTTCTATTTATTTATTTATTTATTTATTGAAAATAATTGTGGAGACTTCCTCTTAGGACCAGATCATTTAAACCCAATTATCTTCTTATTTTTGCAAAATAGAATTAAAAATCTTAGGAATTTCCCTAAAGACAACCAGAAGATGACTCTAAAAGGTGTTTAGAAAGACCAAAACTAGTTTAGAATACTATTATTTAGTAGCGAATTAGCCCAATGTTATCTTACAACATAGAAACAGAACGGAAAAAAAAAAAAAGCCACAGTGGGCCCAGTGCTTTCCTTTATCAAGCCAGAATCTGGGTGGTATTTGGGCAGGCCTTAGCATGCTCAGGAGAAATGTCTCTACAAGCCTTGCCTTTCGGCTGGGCTACCATTTGATATGTAATTTTTGCTATGCTGGAGACTTTCTTACCCAATAGAAAGAGAATTACAATGACAAAGGCGCCTGGCAAATTGGAGACCCAGCTACAGGGGGGCGCCTCTGAGCAGGAAGAATTCAGCAGAGACTGAATTCCTGAATCTAGAGACAAAGGAGCTAGCTATAAGCAATGAAATTGTTGGGAGGGGTTCAGTCATAATATGATTATTGTCTGGCAAGCCACTCTTTCTCCTTTTGGTCATTAACATCTCCTTTCTACCAAAATCATCTTATGAGCTGAATTAGGGGACAGGTATTAAAAAGTGATAAAAATTAAAAATAAAAGAGATAAAAGGATTTACAAACATTCAAAGTTAGTTAAAATAATAGATTAATGTCTAATTAAATAAACTATATATCATACTAAAAATCAAGAAAATCATAACTTTAACTTGAAAAAAAAATACTTATGAACTAACCAGTACCCCGGAGCTCTTGACTCTAGCTGCATATGTATCAAAAGACGGCCTAGTTGGCCATCACTGGAAAGAGAGGCCCATTGGACTTGCAAACTTTATATGCCCCAGTACAGGGGAACGCCAGGGCCAAAAAGTGGGAGTGGGTGGGTAGGGGAGTGGGTGGGAGGGTATGGGGGACTTTTGGGATAGCATTGGAAATGTAAAGAAGGAAAATACCTAATTAAAATATTAAAAAAAAGAAAAATACTGACATCACCACCTAGATGCAGAATTTAGTTGACAATTATATTTAAGTGGGTGCAATAAAAAAAAACTTTCAACAATTGTAATTTATCTTCAAAAAAAATGAAACATATAGAAAATCTCAACAAAAATTTAATGTTGCCACATATTGAGTATGTGTGTACCATTGCAGTGAATCACTTACTACACTTTCATAGTTTTTTTTTAATCTTTCTTCAAGAAAGGCATCTATGGTGCTGGAGAGATGGCTCAGCAATTAAGAGCACTGACTGCTCTTCCACAGGTCCTGAGTTCAATTTCCAACAACCACAAGGTGGCTCACAACCATCTGTAGTGAAATCTGGTGCCCTCTTCTGGTATATTCAAAGACAGCGACAATGTACTCGCAAATAAACAAACAAACAAACAAACAAACAAATAAATCTTTTTTAAAAGCCTCATTAATTGATTTTATTATAATTTAAGTAGGGGAAGGTACATTTACTGTAAGCCTTAATGCATCCCATACAAAGCAGTTTTACTCATTTGAATTACCAGCATGATAATGCTTGATTTTGCCTTCCATGGTGAGCAAAAATATTAAATTACACTAAATAGTGTAAGGAAAATATGTAGGTGTGAAAGTGCCTAGACAACAGTTAAAGGGAACAATGAGACAAGGAGACCAAAGAATGAATTGAGGAGTAATTGAGGAAGCTCAAATCACAAAGTATCTTATTAGGATCTTGATAAGGGGGCACAAAGGGAAGCTGGGGGACTAGCATGGAGTTTTAATGAAACAAAGTTGTCAGAAAGCAGACAGGAAGAAAAAGAGGGATGGAGGGAAGGAGAGAAGAATGTTGGCTATTATGGGTTCCTGATTCTCTTTCTCTCTTATTAGCAGTTCTTCACATTTACCCATTTATATGTATTCACCCATACATTCATATATCAGTTTCCTAGAGTACCTTCCTTAACACTAGCTGCAAAAACATGCTCTCTAATATCTTTCTTTGGTTATCAATCATCTTACAAAGGCCAACTCAGAACAGTCTTAATTTCCCCAGAAACCTTTCTTGAAACCCTCTTCAACTTAGTTTTCCTCTTATTGTGAGAAGGCAGTGACTTCTGTCTGCTCTCAAAATCCTTTTTGTATATCTTGTTATGTTTCACCTATCTGTATATCAGATTCTGTCTTAGAACTCTAAGCACCTTGAACGTAGGAACGAGAGTACTGATTTTTGTAGGGCACCCATCTATAGTAATATATACATATTCTGTAATTTTGATAGATTTGTTGAATGAGTGAATGAGCAAATGGATGAAGATCAAGTACTAAATCTTATGGTTAACATAAGTTATCTCATTTAATCCTGATTGCAACACACTTTGCCAGTCAGTAACAGCAAAAAGATTGAGAGAGAAAGGCATTCCAGGCAAAGGTGCAAAGATAGGAAAGCATGAGAGAACATGTTGCATTCTAGGAACCACAAGAAGTTGTATGTATGATCAGAGCATAGAATGGGAGGTGGGGAGTGATGAGAGATGTATCTGAAGAGGAAGACAGGACTCAATCCATAAAAGAACTGCCATGTCTACCAAAGGAATTTGTCCTAAGGCTAAGAGACTTCAAGTAGATGGATGACAGGATAATCAGATATGAATAAAGGCACATAGGATCTACCCATGTAGTGGGATATATAATTGCTTCTTAAAAGTACAGATGCAAAGGGGAAAAGTGGAAAGATGCTTAAAGACACATTCATAGGTGAATAATAGCTGCCTCTAGTTTGCACAGAGGGCATGCAAGGGACAAATTCAAATAGTTTTCTCCATGCAAAATTCAATGCAGACCTTGAACATTTCTCTAGGGTCCTGAGTTTTGTATCTTTAATTGTATTATGCAGGTTCAGCATCTGTACTTCTGTGAGAATTAATGTGGATATGATGGATAGAGTAGAACCTTTCATTTAAACACTTAACGGACAAACACTGAGGGCAATGAACTTGGAGTCTGATCCATGGAAGGACCACATTTAATGCTGAAGTTTGTTCAATAGTGTTGCTTCCTGCTAGTGTTTTTGGCTGTTTTTGTTTATTTAATGTAGAGATAGAGTAAATGATGTAGTCAATGACAAGGAAATACTAACAGCTTCATTTACAAAATGTTTCTGGCTAATTAATTTTGAGACGTGTTTGGCACTGAAACCAGTGTCTTGTGCTCCCTCTTCCAGATATATGGTCTTCACATTCTGCTTTATACTTAAGACTGGAACAGTTACCTTCCTTTTATTTAGTAATGTATTTTTAAGGTAAAGGTAGAGATGTCATGGCATTTCTGTTAAGCTCACTATGATGAGGCAATGAGGAAAATGAATGAAAAAACAGTGAGAAATGCTTTTCATCTCTGCCATACTTAAAAAAACACACCCCAACCTCATGGCAACACTTCATTTCAAGGGAATGAATAGAACAATATGATGATGCATACGGTGATGATATAAATAGTAGTCGTTTAAAAAAGTTTATAAATATTATTATTTTAAAACCTTTCAAACATGAAAATATCACACGCCCAAATTAATCAGACTTAAAGTCCATATAATTCAATGAGCTTCCATACAGTTAGAATAGATATTCAGAACAGAAGCTGTGGAGCTCCACATTAAAGTTTACAATTTCAGCATTATATATATTTCATATATTATTTGCCACTAAAAATAAAAATAAATCCATTACAGAATTAGAACTAGAAAACCAATTATCTCACCTTTCAGAACTCATGTTCATTGCCTTACTTTCATCCCCCTTTTGATATTTAGCCCTCTTTATTCACTTGTGTTATATTGTATCCACATTTAGATTTGTGCACATATATATATATATATATATATATATATATATATATATATATTATTGGTTGGATTCTACATATGAGCGAAAACATACACTTGTCTCTCTCTGAGAGTGTGATCTTATTTAATAGTATGTACCATAAGTCTATGCATTTTCATTACATTTTAATTTCATTATTCTTTAGAGCTTTATATATACACAACTTTTCACTAGTCATCTTTTTGTTGATGAATAACTAGATTGATTTTAATTCCTTGCTGTTGTGAATAAGGCAGAAATAAAATGGGTACAAAAAACTCTGTGATAGAATATATGCCCAGGAGTAAAATGGCCAGATCCTATACTAGTTCTGTTTTTAACTGTTTGAGAAATCTCCATACTGTTTTTCACAACAGCTATATCAAATTGAACCCCCATTGTTAGTGATTAAGAACTTATTTATCTTCACATCTCTGCCCACTTTTGTCAGATTTATTAATGACAACTCTTCTAACTGAGGTGAGGTGATATCTTAAAGTATTTTCAATTTTTCTTTTCCCTGATGCCTAGGAATATTGTTATTTAAATAATAGTTATTGTCCACTTATCTTTCTTTTTTGAAAACCGTCTATTTAGCTTATTTATCCCATTGCTGTCTGGTGTTTTTATTCCCTTAGTATTCCATTTCTACAATTCTTTGTCAATTCTCTTGTCTGAAATCTAGTAAGAATTTTCTCCAATTCAGTGGGTTGTGTGTTTGTGCTAATGCTTATTTTTGTTACTGTAGAGAAACTTTTTGTTTTCCTGTGGTTCTATCGCTTGACACTTGTTAGATCTTATTCTGTTGAAATTTTAGTCAAAATGTCTTGTCTACTCTAACATTTTGAAGGAAAACATCCTATGTTTTCCTCTAGAATCTTTATTATTTCAGGTTTTAAGTTAAGGAATTTGATCCATTTTGAGTATATTTGTATACAAAGTGAAAGATATGAATCTAAGTTCATTCTTCTGCAGGTAAAAATCAGGTTTCCCTACCATGTTTATTGAATAGACTGTCTTTTCAAAGTATATTTTTGCCTCCTTTGTTAAAAATGAAATCGATACAGTTTTGGCATTTTATTTTCTGATCCTTTATTCTACTTCATTGGTTTACCTGCCTATTTTATGCTTGTAACAGGCTGTTTTATGTACAGTATAATTTGAGGTTGGGTGGTGTTGTACTTCTAGCATAGTTCTTACACTTGAGAATTCTTTTGGTTATTCATGATCTTTGTTGGTTTCATATGAACTGTAAGTTTTTTCTTCTTCTTCTAAAGCTGTGAAATATAACGAGAGACTTTTCATGGATATTGAAATAATTTTGTAAATTAATTTTTACAGTATAGACATTTTCACAATATTAATTCAATATGTCCAGAGACATGGGCCATTTTTCTGTTGCCAGGTATCTCCTGTAGTTTCCCTTTGTAATATCATGAAATTATCATTGTACATGTACTTCATTTCTTTGGTTAGAAGCATTCTTAAATACTTAATTTTGGGGGAGCTATTTTGAGTGGAGTATTTTTCCTAATTTCTCTATCAGAAAATAGACTACTAAAAGGCTCCTGTTTTAAATTTATATTTATTTTGTGTCCTGGAAATTTGTTGTAGTGTATATTAGGCTTAAGAGTTTTCTAGTAGGTCTTTTAAGAACCATATCATTGGCAATTGAAAATAGTTTGGCTTTTTCCTTTCTTATCGTTAGCCCTTTATGTCTTGTTTAATCACAGCCAAGACTCTGAGAAGAATACAGAATAAGAAAGGGAGAGTGTAATGTGGGTTTTGTTCCAGATTTCCAAGCAAATACTTAGTATGACTCTTTAATATGATGTTGTATAGATTTGATATATACAGTCTTTATTGTTTTGAGGTAAGTTTCATCTTTTTCTAAAGTCTCCAGAACTTTTATCATGAAGGCAAGTTGGACTCTGTCAAATGTCTTTTCAACATCAATTAAAGTAATTTTGTTTCTGTCATTGAGTTTGTTTATATGCTATGTTACATTTACTGATTTACATATGCTGAACCAACCTTACCTTTCAGGGATGAAGCCCAGTTTGTAATTATTTTGTTAAGAGCATTTGTATCTATGTTTGTCAAAGAAATTGGTGTGTACCTTACTTTTTCTTTTTCTTCCTGTACTTTCTTTAGGTGGCTTTGGTATCAAGATGATATTGGCTTTATAAAATTTAGTAGTGCTCCTTTACTTTCTATTTAACAAAACAAGTTGAGAAGGATTGGTACGAGGTCTTCTCTGAGTGTTTTTCTTCAATGGAAGGCTTTTAATAACAGCTTCGATTTCATTGTTTGTAATGTATCTGTTTAACTTTATATCTTCAAGGCTTAATTTTGGTAGAGACATGCTTTCTGATGTTCTATTTCTTCTGAATTATCCAGTTTTATTTCTCCATCTGAAAGATAGCTTTGGATGATATAGTGTTCTTAGTTCACAGTTGTTTACTTTTAGATCTTGAAACATTTCATTACATACTCCTGGCTTTTATGGTTGTTGA
Organism: Mus musculus; assembly: GCF_000001635.26. NCBI lineage: Eukaryota > Metazoa > Chordata > Mammalia > Rodentia > Muridae > Mus > Mus musculus. Next base: position 106,994,002 of record NC_000086.7, read on the forward strand.
CTAAAAGTCTGAGGTAAATATGATATTTCTTTCAATGGGATATGTAGGGGTGATAGTAGTCTAATCTTGCTTCCTAGTATCTCACCAGAATAACAATTCAGAAAAGTGCTGATTTCTGTAGATCTTGCTGTACCCAAGAGGGAGGAGATGTTGACTCAAGTCATTTTAAAACAACATTCTCTCCCTGGTTTATATTTCTGTGTTTGCCTCACAGAAACTGAAATATCATGACTGACTGGTAAAACATGTTCCAGTGAAAGAAAAATTGTAAATAGAGAGGCACGTATTAAAAAATTATAGGAAGAGTGCATTGGGTAACCATGCCTATGGATTTTGCAGGACCAGAGATCACCTAGTATGCAGATCTCAGGCCAGTGGTCCCAGAGGTCAGTACAGGTTCTGAATGTTGGCCCTAGTGTCCCCAGGGTCTCCTGAGAGACTGGATCTTTCATTCCAGAGGTATCTGTTGTCAAAGTCTGTGTGAGGTTTTGAAGTCTGAGGTACTAAATTCTGTATTTTTGTGGTCCTAGAGGTTAGTTTGGTTCTGTAGTTATAACACCATAATAAAAAGGCTTAACTGGGTCAAAAATTTATTATTCAGTATCTAGAATGTTCATAGATTCTATGGGTGACCAAGATTTTGACTCCATCTTGCAGCTTAGTGTCGAGAACCACCCTTAGTCCTGTTGGCACATTGCCTAGACTGGATCACTTCAGCAACTCATTGGTAATCAACACCATGTCTTACCAGTGCTCTCAGCTAGACAGCACATCAGTATTCCTCTAAGAATCATAGAAACCAGAATCTTCCAATTGTCTCTAAAAAAAGAAAAAGAAGTTGTCAAAACACACCTACTTCAACAGATGTGTAAAATATGACAAAGCAACACAAAACATATGGCACAAGCACCACATACAATTCAGCACCAACTAATCAGCTCATTTATAAGGGAATCCAAAATATCACAGAAATAGCCAAAATGTCTGAAAACAAAACTTAGGTTCTTTGTGTTAGAAGCAATTAGTGATCATGTAGAAGAACAAAAAGATGCTCTAATTAAGGGAATTAATACTATCCAAGACCTTAGCAAATAGTCTCCAAAATGAATGTAACATTTAATAAATTGGAGACAGATGCTCAAAATACTGATAAAAATTTAGCAAAAAAGAAAATCAGTACATGGAAAATGATCAAACAGAAATATTTGAAATTAAGATTGACAATCAAATTTTAAAAACACAACAAACATTAACCTCATTAAACAAAACTATACAGAAGAACTAATTTCAGGAGTGGAATATAAAGTCAACAAAAATAATACAAACAGGGGCTGGCGAGATGGCTCAGTGGGTAAGAGCACCCGACTGCTCTTCCGAAGGTCCAGAGTTCAAATCCCAGCAACCACATGGTGGCTCACAACCATCCGTAACGAGATCTGACTCCCTCTTCTGGAGTGTCTGAAGACAGCTACAGTGTACTTACATATAATCAATAAATAAATCTTTAAAAAAAAATACAAACAGAATGGAATGGAAAAGCTTAAAAAGCATGAAGATATCCAAGAATGGGACCACTGAACACAACAGACCTGAGAATTCATGGTATAGAAGCAGCAGCATAGGTAAAATCCAAGAAGTAGACAGACTACTTAGTGAAATTATAGTAGAAAACTTCCCAAATTTACAGAAAGAAGTAGGCATTCAAGCACAAGGGGCATGTAGAACTCCCAATGGAGATATCCAGAAAAGAAACTCTCCATACCATATTATAACCAGGATGCCAAAGCATAAAAGAAAAAATAGTTATAAACATTGCACAATAAAAAGGACAATTCATATAAAAGACAGAAATATCAAAACAGTAATCATTGCTACAATTATCATTTATTCATGGTTTTGCCATGCTTGAATGAATTCTATCAAAAAACCCAAAAACCAAAACAAAACAAAAAAACCAACTGTACATTGCAAGGCAACCGAGGATTCTGAAAGTCAATTGCTGATGAGTTTCTCCAAGGACAGATGACAGAACCTGAGAAGTAACTAACCATTGCACAGGTGGAAAAAAATACATCATATATAATTTAGCTAATTCTTAGAAATCAGATGTGAGTTAGTATTTAACTTCAGAATAAAAAATAAATAAATGGGATTCTAGATGCAAGGAAAGTTTAAAATGTCTCATAAGCTCTTCTCCACAAATGTGTATGATGTATTCATGAATAATTTTAGAGACTTGGATAGCAAATAGGAAAATGGAGTGGAAAGGGTGTTTGGCAGCCAGTGAGTATTAGGAATAATGCAATGTTTCTTTGGACCCTTCTTTCATATGCAACAGAAGCCTTATCTCACGGGAAAGAAAGGATGTTAAACGTTCTGTTCCTTATTCCTAGGAACTGGGCATTGATCCAACACTTGAAGACGAAAGGTAGAAGAAAGACATTCTGCACTGAGAAAAAGGCAGGAAAATATCTCACCACCAGGATACTGCACCAATACAAAACAAACATCTGTTGCTATGGGGAGGGTCAGGAAATATTCCCCTACTCCAAACATGGACATAATATTTACTAGGATAGTGTGGAGATAAGCATGGATTTTAAAAAAGTTCCACCCTGAGGACCAGGTACAAAAGACCTGCCCCAAACTTAGATTTGACCAGGAAAATGAAACCTCTTATTAAGACCACAAAAACAAGTACCAAGCAACAAACTACACTGTACAGTTCTAGAGGAACAACTAATGGATAGAATCATCCTCAGTGTCATAAACCTACAATTCACTAAAAGTAACAAGAACTGTAGCAAAACTTAAGGCTAGATTAGTCTTCTAGAAAATAAGTGGGTATATTTTTGTATGCAATTACTATTCCCTTCAACTCTACTATTTCTCGTATCTTTTGTCCTGCATTCAAAAGTTATAATAGAGAGAAAATGCAACAACTAGCCCTACATCAATAAAGAAATCAAAAGCAAAAGGGACTCAGTAAACACAAATTAAAAGAAATCAGCTGAGAGGGTGAAGTAAAGAATTATCAGAAGGCATTTTCTCAATAGAAACAATATCATCAGAATCAAAATAAAAAAGATGAACATTTTCGGAAATATAAATGAGAGATCAGAACATATACTTTTAACTCAGCCCATTTTCTTGAAAAGACTTAGATTGTGTTGGGTGGATCCCAAAGCCATGCCCATGCTTAATAAGCACTAATACTGAACTTTATTCCCTTCTCAATATTTAAATAAAAATAATTGGAGGGTAACAAATATATTGGACATAGTTTAATTCTTTAACGTATACAACATAATTGATGACCAATTTAGATGAGTTAGCATCCCATATTATCATTTGTTTTTATGTTTAGAGACTTGAAGCTCTTTTCTTTTATCTCTTAATAAAAATACTTTAATAAATATACTGTGCTTTAGAATATTACAAGCTGTTCCTTTTAAAAGCAGTGTTTATTGTCTATTACTAAACTTCTTTCATCTACTCTATCCCTGTTCTTCCCTAAGTATAGAATTATTTTTTTCTAAATTCAGTTGGAGTTTTCTGAGATTCTACTCATGAAACAAAACATCTAGTAGTAGTAGTGGTAGTGGTAGTGGTCGTTGTAGTGGTAGTAGCAGTAGTATGTAGATGGGTTAACTACATATATATATATCTGTATATATATGTATATATATGTGTGTATAGATAAATTAATATATTACCTAGTGTGTGTGTGTGCGTGTGTGTGTGTGTAGATCGTTAGATTACTTAAATTATCCATTCCTCTGTAAGGTTTGTTAGTTTTGCTTCAACTGACAGGAATTATTTTCTTTGTTATTGAATAATCATCTTGTGAGTTTATACTCCACACTTTGTTTGCTCATTAATCCATTACATTTTTTCTTGGTAGGTGGATAAAATTCCATTTTGTATAACCATATAACTATATTTTCATGTCCACCAACTAATGAATGGATAATGCAGAGGTATTTTAGATATTCTTTTCTGGTTAAATACTCTGTAAACAATTTTTTTATATTGTATTTAATATCTTCATTATGCTAATTGTTTTCTTTGCAATATAATTTTTGTTTGGATATAGTTCAATCTGTCTATTTTTGGCCCATGTTTTAGGAGGTATCATGTAAAGAAAAACTTGTTCATATTAAAGTAGATGTAGTGTGTCAACTTCATGTGACTTAGTTCTACAGGAGAGAGGCAAATCTCAGGGTTTATGTGAAAAGGATTAACTTGATTAGGTTAGATGATATAAGAAGACCCATCCTTAAAATGGGTGGCACCATTCCCTTAACTTGGATCCTAGCCTGGATAAGAAAAAGACTAGAGAAAAAAAACCAGACAAACTGAGCTGTATCCAAATAAACATATCTATATTGCACAGAAAACAATTATAAGAGTGAAGAGATAAATTACAAAAGGGGAGAAAATGTTGGGCATCAGCATTTATGTTTTTTTGTCCCCTGTCTGTAATGTGACTAGCTGTCTCAAGCTCTTGCTGTGATAATGCCCCTTCTAAGAAACTTTCCCTTTAACTATAAGCTAAAATAAACCTTTTCCTGTTACTTTGTTAGAAGTTTTGTCATAGTAACAAGTAACCAATGCAGTGTGTAGACGTAGTCTCATAATTTTTCTAGTAATTTCACGGTTTTAACTCATATTTTGATTCTTAGTATGTTTTAAGTTGATTTTTTTTACAGTGAGTGTTTTAAACTTCAACCCATAGTTTTTCTAACAATATTTATTAAAGAGGTTCTCTTTTATATAACATTTATTTTTTTCAAGAATCAGTTGGTTGCAGGTATAGGTTTATATCCAGGATCTCTACTCTATTCCACTTTTATTTATTTATTTATTTATTTATTTATTTATTTATTTATTTTGGTTTGGTTTTTCGAGACAGGGTTTCTCTGTGTAGCCCTGGCTGTCCTGGAACTCACTCTGTAGACCAGGCTGGCCTTGAACTCAGAAATGTGCCTGCTTCTGCCTCCCAAGTGCTGGGATTAAAGGCGTGTGCCACCACGCCCCGCTTATTCCACTTATTTTTGTGATGATATTATAGTGTCTTCACTAATACAACTCTGTGGTATATTATGAAATGAAACAGTGTGGTGACTCTAGAATTTTCCTTTATGTTCAGGAGTATACTGAGTATTCAACATCCTTTGTCCTTCCACATAAATTTTATTATTTTTGGCATACATGTGTATGCATTGATCTGGGATTCTTACTGTCTCTGCATACCAAATTCACCAATGCAGTGCTGAGGTTATATAATGTGCAGCCATACTTTGTATTATTTTATGTTTTGAATTCATGCTTTTTTTTTTGTTTATGGATAAAACACACCACTCAACCACCTCCCCAGCCCTCATATAAATTTTAAAATTTTTTTTATTACTTCTTTGAAGAATGTCAAGACATTTTAATGGACATAGGATTGAATCTATAAATTGCCTTGGAACTGTAAGAATTTTTAATTAGCTTTAAAGTTTTGACAGTTTCTTTTTTCTTTCTAAATTACTTATTATGTACATAGTATTCTGACTTCATGTATGCCTGCATATATGCCTGTACGACAGAAGAGAGTGCCACATCTCATTACAGATGGTTGTGAGCCACCATATGGTTGCTGGGAATTGAACTCAGGACCTCTGGAAGAGCAGTCACTGTTCCCAGCATCTGAGCCATCTCTCCAGTTCCCTGCAATTTCTAACTTATAAATAAGGTATTATTATCAGACTTCTCAACCTTCTTAGTTTCTATTATTCCCCTCCTATTCATCATTTCCTTCTCATACCAATTTGATTTTCACATGTCTTATGAACACAGTATAGGGCATGTTCAGCAATAAGTTCCTACCATCAAGAGCCTGTGCTGTTTATGGGCTACCCAGGACACTCTTGACCAACAACTTGAGAGAAGATGTCTAATAGTTGTCACTGGGGTTTGCATTTGGCAACCTAAGACTTCTGTGATGAGCATAATCCCCCTGTATAGGTTAATACCCCCCCCTCTCTCTCACACACACGTATATATATGAGGAGGAAATGAATGCAGAAATGGATAGGGAGGTGGAGGGTGGACATTGGAAGAGTTAAGTAGAGGAGGAGGAGAGAGTGAATATGCTCATCATAAAATTCTCAGAGAATTAAAAAATATAGTATTAAAAATGAAAATTTTATAGAATAGATGATGTTTTTACTCACAAATTTTTATTTGAAAGGGATTTTGATTAATAAAAAGAGTAGGAAATTCTGAAACTATATCAGGGAAGGTGAATAGGATTTGTTTGGTAGGTAAGTAGAAAAAGGCAATACAAGACTGATCATTATACACAAAGCATAAATATACGTAGTGGATATATTGAACCATGTGATGTATTTGGAAGACTAAGGTCACATGAGGTTTTGAGGTGAACAAGAGTAAGTTTGTCATATTTCAAGGAGAAGAAATGAAACCTTAAGCCTTTTTTGAGGGGGAAATGATTGAAGGTGTCTGAGAGGGATGTTGTCTGTGAAGATGAAACTGGAAGATGGAAATGACAGATGTTATAGAGACAGAAGCTATAGAATTTTGTGGTGACTTACTGGGCAATAATGGTGAAGGAGAGGAGAAAATTCAAGTAGCAATTCACTGCATAGTGAAATCCTATAGTATTTGTATGGTATGGTGGAGACTGTATTTAGAAATGCAAGAGAATGGAAGAAAAAATTTGACATCTAATCTCTAATTCCAAACCTCGTGTTAAATATATATAAACATTTCTCTTCTAAAAATATTAACTAGTTCTTTGAGAATGTTGTACATGTTTGGAACATATCCAGTCATCCCCAACGTTTCCTTGATTCACACTTTCCCTTCCCTCCACTCCGAAATTTGTGTTTTTTTAAACATTCAAGATCAAGTTGTGCTGCCAAATATTTTTCCACTGGAGGGTGGTCGATTAGAGGCCCCTACTAGCAGTTCTCAACCTGTGAGTCTTCAATGATCTTTAAACAGGCATTGCCTAATGCTGAACCCATCAGAAAACACGGATATTTAGATAGCAATTTATTATTTATTTATTTATTTATTTATTTATTTATTTATTTATTTATTTTTCCGAGATAAGGTTTCTCTGTGTAGCTCTGGCTGTCTTGGAACTCACTTTGTAGACCAGGTTGGGGCCTTGAACTCAGAAATCCACCTGCCTCTGCCTCCTGAGTGCTGGGATTAAAGGCGTGTGCCACCACGCCTGGCTAGATAGTAATTTATAACAGTAGCAAAATTACAGTTATGAAGGAGCAATGAAAATAATTTTGTGACGGGGGGTCACCACAACATGAGGAACTATATTAAAGGGTCACTGCATTCGGAAGGTTGAGAGCCATTGAGTTAACTCTTAAGAAACCTGTCTCCATTTCAGCAGCTAACAAATGCCAATAACTTCATGACTTCAGGAGGGATTGTGTGCTCATGCCCATGCCCATGCTAGGATTTGGTGTAACTTGGGTTTACACAAGTTGTGTACATGTTCTCCCAGCTGCTGTAAGTTCACGTGTACAGTTGATCTGTTGTGACCCTCAAAATAATGTTTTCTCATGGTAGTCTACTGTCTCTAGTTCTTAAATTATTTCTTCCCTATCTTCCTCAATGGTACCTGAGCTTTAGGAAGGTGCTGTGGTATTCTACAGTCTCTTATCTTATTCTCTGCACCTTAGCCAGTGATGGGTCACTATATTAATCACCTTTACTACAAATAGAGGCTTCTTTGATAAGGAATGATAGGTGTATTGGTTAATGGGTATAATAATAAGTCCAAAGGACTCAGTTTAGTACTATGTCCTTTTAGCAGCATGTAGTGGGTTCTCTCTTAAGCCTAGGGGTTCTTAGCTCAATACTGGTGCTAGCTAAGGGTTTTACCTTGTAGAACAAGTCTTGAGTCCACAATTTTAAAGTATAAAAGTATTTACCAAGTCTATTTAGCTTTTCTTACTGTAAAGTGTTTAGACTTGTAACTGTTGCAATTAGATTAGATTAGTTGAGGAGCTAAAGTGAAACAGGGAGGAAGTGAAGCCCCAAGTAACAGAAGAACTGTGTCATAAAGATGGACTGTATTTTTAAGTTATGCGTTCTTTACGAAGAGTATTTTATATCCTTTTTAAGGCTACTAGGTTGGGTCCTGTAAATCTGACTCATCTCTATCCTACCTCAGGCTTAATGTTGCTTGTCTGCTTGTGAGTGGAGAAAGATTTCTCTTATTTCTCTTAAGAAGAAAGAATTCTCACCTGAGGAATACCGAATGGCAGAGAAGCACCTGAAAAAATGTTCAACATCCTTAATCATCAGGGAAATGCAAATCAAAACAACCCTGAGATTCCACCTCATACCAGTCAGAATGGCTAAGATCAAAAATTCAGGTGACAGCAGATGCTGGCGTGGATGTGGAGAAAGAGGAACACTCCTCCATTGTTGGTGGGATTGCAGGCTTGTACAACCACTCTGGAAATCAGTCTGGCGGTTCTTCAGAAAATTGGACATAGTACTACCGGAGGATCCAGCAATACCTCTCCTGGGCATATATCCAGAAGATGCCCCAACTGGTAAGAAGGACACATGCTCCACTATGTTCATAGCAGCCTTATTTATAATAGCCAGAAGCTGGAAAGAACCCAGATGCCCCTCAACAGAGGAATGGATACAGAAAATGTGGTACATCTACACAATGGAGTACTACTCAGCTATTAAAAAGAATGAATTTATGAAATTCCTAGGCAAATGGATGGACCTGGAGGGCATCATCCTGAGTGAGGTAACACATTCGCAAAGGAACTCACACAATATCTACTCACTGATAAATGGATATTAGCCCCAAACCTAGGATACCCAAGATATAAGATACAATTTGCTAAACACATGAAACTCAAGAAGAATGAAGACTGAAGTGTGGACACTATGCCCCTCCTTAGAATTGGGAACAAAACACCCATGGAAGGAGTTACAGAGACAAAGTTTGGAGCTGAGATGAAAGGATGGACCATGTAGAGACTGCCATATCCAGGGAAACACCCCATAATCAGCATCCAAACGCTGACACCATTGCATACACTAGCAAGATTTTATTGAAAGGACCCAGATGTAGCTGTCTCTTGTGAGACTATGCCGGGGCCTAGCAAACACAGAAGTGGATGCTCACAGTCAGCTAATGGATGGATCACAGGGCTCCCAATGGAGGAGCTAGAGAAAGTACCCAAGGAGCTAAAGGGATCTGCAACCCTATAGGTGGAACAACATTATGAACTAACCAGTACCCCGGAGCTCTTGACTCTAGCTGCATATGTATCAAAAGATGGCCTAGTCGGCCATCACTGGAAAGAGAGGCCCATTGGACTTGCAAACTTTATATGCCCCAGTACAGGGGAATGCCAGGGCCAAAAAGGGGGAGTGGGTGGGTAGGGGAGTGGGGGTGGGTGAGTATGGGGGACTTTTGGTATAGCATTGGAAATGTAAATGAGCTAAATACCTAATAAAAAATGGAAAAAATGGAAAAAAAAAAGAAGACAATGAGGCTGAGGAGAGATAGCTAAGTGCTTTCCATACAAACCTGAGGAGTTGAATTTGAGCCATAAAAGATCTTGCCATGGTAGCATATGCTCATAGTCCTAGCAGGAGGTGAAGAAAGGGCAATCTTTGCAGCTCGATGACCAGTTACCCTAGGGTAGTCAGTGTATTCCAGGCCAGTGAGAGATCCTGTCTCAACAAGAAAGCTGGATATCTCTGGAGGAAAAATACTCTAAATTGATCCAAGGATGCACAAAAGAAGGGGAGGGAATATTTCTTCATTGTGTTTTACGTGAAGGCTGGCCTTTGCTATTCTCCAGCTTTCAGGCCCTTTTGCTTCTCTCTGAGCTCTGACATATAGTTAAACCAGTATGTTTAAACAGCTTAGAACTCTCCACAGAATGGCATATTGGGGTAGGGAAGAAATACAGGCCTGTCCATCCACACCTGAAGTTTATATGGTCCGGAATTCCTCCCTCCCTTCTGACACTCAGAGTTTCTCTTGCTGTTCTTTTACACTCTGCCCTGGGGGGTGGGGTGGGGAGATCTCAGTGAGGAAGTAGTAGTTTGGGAGGAGAGCAGTGTGATTTAATGCATTCAGAATTGCAAGTAAATGAAGGCTAGTTCCTGAACCTTCCCAGAAGTGACTGAAAGGGGGTGTTTTGTTAGATCATGCGAATTTCCATTTGGTGGACTTTCTGACTGTGGGACAAAGTGAAGCAAAAACATGAACAACAATGGAGCAGCAGGGGAGGGGGGATTTTTGGTGCAGGGTATCACTCCACTACTCAGCTCTGCCTGGGAGTGGGCCCCGAGTCAACTCCCTTAAGTTGTTCCTGCTTTTCACAGTTTCTTCCTTTCTTTTTCCTCACATCTTGAATTTAGGAACCTATAGATTTTTTTCTTTCAAAACAGCCAGATTAAAAAATACAATAGAAGGGAGGAGGCCTCCCATGGGAGGTGACAAACTAGGTTAACTGATTTAATGTTTTGTATGCATTTGTCTAGAGCAAGGTCTTTGGGAAGGCAGTGTGTGAAAATTTTGAACTGTTGCACTGTGCTAGAAGCTGTGCGTCTCTGCGACACTGGATTAGGTGGCTAAGATTGCATTGAGTGTCGCTGAAGGTCATTCTAGAGGTGGAGTTGTTATGAGGCTTATTTTCTTCAAGAGTGACAGCTAACTTCTCTAAAATAACAATGCGACCTTTCACATGAGCAATGACAGATTCCCCCTTGTACTGGCCCCATCACCGGACTGCAAATTTTCATACTCTGACTACCCAGAGGAAAAGCAGCGGTCGGGTGTGTTGGGATGGATAAATGGTGTCTTTTTCTAGGGAAATCACCTCATAGTAACACATTAAGGCCATCATTTTGCTTCCATTTCTGGCAGAAGTGTACAGTCAGAGGTCCTCATGCTGTAGTGGCAGAAGTGTTTCTGATCATGCTTCACCTGTAAAAACAGAAGAGCTCTCCAACTTCTGCACAGAATAGATGGCCTGCTGTTTTGAAGCTGGTGGGATAGATGTAGTCTAACCGAGAAATCGTGCCATGGCCATTGGTCAATAATTTCCTAATTTGTTTACGAATACAGATTACTCTATTTAAGATTTATAGGGGCAGTGTGTTTAGCACCAGTTTAGACCCCATAGTTTCAAGAATCTTGTTTCTTTACTTTAGACTAGCAGTCACCTAATGTAATGTTTCAAAAGAACTTGCTTTTGTTTTGTGTTTTTTTACTTTTTAATTCTTGATTTATTTACAGCAGTAAAAAATGGTGGTACTAGTAATAATATTGTTATTATTAAATTATTTTATACTATTTCAGAATGTACAGTGTTTCATCCACATGCCTTTGGATAAATTAGCTCTCTTCTTTAGGTTTTAATTTTCTTTCTAAATGAAGATGAATTTATTTACTTTAAGGGTCCTTCTAAAGTAAGTTTTGTGTAATATTTGAGATTCAGTTAAGTAAGTGTAACAGTGTCATGTCAGGCAATGGGTAGGAGTAAAAACATGTGAATATGACCTAGGACCTGAATATTTATATAACCTAGTTCTTCCTGTTTTATGGCATGAATTCATTAAAAATGGTAAAAAAAAATGTGTTTTACTGTAAGATACCCCAAAAATTTAAGTTATTTCCAGGCACAAACTATCTAGAATGTTTATGCACAGTAATATAACAGCGAGGTTAATTGCTTGGATAAAGACATCGAATATCTTAGGGTAGACATCCTGTATGGAGTTCCTCAGTTCAAAATGTATAAATATCATGTTTTGTTTCTGTGCAAGGATTGTCTCTGAGTGAGAGCCTGTCATTTACTCATTCTGTCACAGTCACTATACTTATTTTGAACTGTTATGATGTGACATTATTATGCACAGAAAAGGAGAGATGAATAGGTAAAAAAGTACCACCACAACAAATTCTGAATTTAGTCCTAGTCTTCTTTCTATCAGATCAACAAATTCAGGGTTTGGTTAACTATTGAGACATAGATTATTTGTTAATTACATTGAGAAGTTCCTAATCTAACCATGGATAATTAGCCTACTTGCTTTGCTTAAATGTAATAGACAGTCTTCTATACAGTTTCTCTGACTGTCAGTAAACATCCACAAAGAAAAAATCAAGGCAAGACGCAATTTCAAATCACACTTACTATAGTCATTGTTACTATGAGCTGCATGTTTCCATGCATTTAACATGTTTTTCTAAACATTGCATGTTTCCATTGATATGGATCAAAATGTGATCTAACAGTGAAGGCTGAATGATACTTTGTTTTTGAATGCTATTCTTCACTTCCTATCATGTCATATTAAGTAAGGCTACTCATCTTGGTCATAGATTCCTATTCCATAGAAACACCTGAGTATTATCTACGACTGCCCTTTGTAAGAAATGGGTTACGTTGTTTCGTTGGAACTAAGAAGTTTTCTATGGCTTGGTGCTGGAATTACCTGTAGACTAGTGGTGGGCTGTGTCCATCTATTCTTCAGAAGGCTTCAATATTTTCATTGCCATAGCCCAAAGTCTTTTTTTTTTTAATTAGGTATTTTCTTCATTTACATTTCCAATGCTATCCCAAAATTCCCCCATCCCTTCCCGCCCACTCCCCTACATACCCACTCCCACTTCTTGGCTCTGGCGTTCCCCTGTACTGAGGCATATACAGTTTGCAAGACCAGTGCACCTATCTTTCCAATGATGGCTGACTAGGCCATCTTCTTGATACATATGCAGCTAGAGACACAAGCTCTGGGGGTTACTGGTTAGTTCATATTGTTGTTCCACCTATAGGGTTGTAGACCCCCTTTAGCTGCTTGGGTACTTTCTCTAGCTCCTCCATTGGTGGCCCTGTCATCCATCCAATAGCTGACTGTGAGCATCCACTTCTGTGTTTGCTAGGCCCTGGCATAGCCTCACAAGAGACAGCTATATCTGGGTCCTTTCAGCAAAATCTTGCTAGTGTACGCAATGGTGTCAGCGTTTGGAGGCTGATTATGGGATGGATCCCCGGGTATGGCAGTCTCTAGATGGTCCATCCTTTCCTCTCAGCTCCAAACTTTGTCTCTGTAACTCCTTCCATGGGTGTTTTGTTCCCAAGTCTTATTTGTAAGTGGCAGTGTGTTTATATAGCATGATAATGGATGTTGAAAGTTGCTTTTGAGAACCCTGAGGACAAATAAGGGCCTCTGAAAATATGGGAGAATGAGCCAAATCAAGAAGAATGGGAAAACAGTGAGATATTCTGTGTTTCACCCATAGTTTCCTAACAGGCATCAAAGAAATGACAGTAGGTTCATGGAAATTCCCTTTTTAATATTAGGTAAAATGGATTGGATGTTGTAATGAATCATGGAGTCAGATTAACTGGCAAGTAGCTTGGAGTTATTTGAACCAGGATGACTTTTGTGGGCAAGAAGAGGGATTTGGTAGGCATTAAGAAGGTAACATCTAAGGTATGTTGATAGATTTCATATAGAATATGAAAGAGATGGAAGAGTTAAAGTTTCTGGCTGGAGCAATTGAGTAAATTGTGATGCATGTGAGCCTGTTAGATTAACTAGCTTATAGAGACATTTGTGCCTTTATGGGAGTTTACTGAAGACACTTGAAGGTGAAAATTTTAGGTACAAAGAAGGTCAAGGAAGGAGTTCTTTTTCTCATTTTGTGATGGATTTTGCTGAAAGAGAGGGTTCAAGCATCATTCATATCATGCAGGGAGACCTATAGGGTTAGAACTGAGCAATGAAGCCTTTGACTCAAGTCATTGTCTATCACATTGTGTTTTGACAAGCACTGCAGACCCTACCCAGATACCTCAGGACCTGCTATGTAGGTCAGTGAGAAGTAAAAGAATGAGAATCTGCACTGGCTGGTCAGCTTCAGCCAAGGTATATATTGATTTTATATACTCGGTTTGCATGTATTATTTTATTTTTAAAATCAGTTTTCTGAGAACATCAAAGTTTGAAATTTACTGGATTCAACAATTTAGTCTTGGGGCCTGGTTATCATTCATTTTAGCAGTAGTTTCTAAAGTTGCCTTAGGTTAGCAATTGCGACAGATTATAACGTGACTGAGTATGAGAAGAGTTCTTCCCAGTTTCACCATAGAGAAAACATTCTTATTCTATAAGACATGTACATGAAGAATCATGTGATACAAGGGAAAGGATAACTGATACAAGACAAATACCGCCCCCTTGCTCTGGGAGTCCAAGGGAAGGAAGAAAGCAACAGGAGGAGACTAGGAGAGAGAAATTTCATTTCACATCTAGCTTGTACAGGATGTGTGAAAATAGAACTCCAGAAGGTATGGTATGGATGATGACCATAGATCTGTGCCATTCATAATCACAGAATATACTCATTCAGAAACAGAGCTGAAGCGCAGATGGGGATTTTTTGACAGAGGGAATGGCCTAAGTAAAGAAATGCCGAGGATGTGTAGAATATAGTGTATATTTTTCTTTGTGTACAAGATGAGAGGATGCAGGAGGAGGCAAGATGTGGGCTCAGACTGTAAGGGCATCTAATTATAAGGTTTAAGACAATGTGTATAGCGGGACACTGAATAGTTTTGAGCAGAAGGGTGACATTGACCAGAAAGATTACATTCATCATAAGAGAGTAAACTGTACAAGAAATGATTGTGTGCTATATAAAGTGGGCCTTGGTATACACAAACCTTAATCTCACTCTGCCATTGCATGTTAGTGTGGTTGAGTGAAAATCTTTCCTTGGAAGAAACATTTGCAATGTATTCCCACACTCACCCAAGCATATCATATTGATTTCCATAAAATCGTTGCCGTAGAAATGCATATTTGTTGTGTTATTTTTCTGTCAAGGGTTGAGTGGAAGGAGATGACCCAGGTGGAAAAATCTGATTTAGGAAACAAGGGAGAATAGCAACAATCAGCTAGCAATCAGGAAACTTAAGAAAAAACAAGTAGACCTCCTTTTAAACAGTGAGCTTTTGAAATGTCCTCCGAAGTATTCCTCCAGGGATTGCCCACAATGGCAAAGATCCAAAGAGGGTAATTAACACACCTGCATTTCACTTAGAAAACGTGCCAAGTGTTCCTTACTGCTTGAGCCATATGGTTCTAATTGAGTCTTCTTGGACTGACTTGCAATTCTCTTTGACATATGCAATGAATTACTATACAGAGAAACATTATAAAGAGTGTCCTTTCATATGAATTCCCGGCAGTTGGATAGTGTTTTTTTTTTCCTGGGCATGCAAACTCAGTGCTCCATTTATGCCAAAAAATGAGTGGGCGAGCATCTGCTTATTTTAAGATGGGGGCACCAATAATGTCCTTTACTTCTCTTATGTACACCTGCTTTTCGGTGACTGGGGACTGATTCTGAGCCTCTGGGCATCCAGTGCTGGTCGCTTTGCTTTGATATTTGACTATGTTTTTCTCTGGGAAAACTGAAGCCATCTGCTGGAAGTGTCTTCGTTGGCTGCCCTTTGGTTGGAAACTGGCTTTGAAAATAACCCTAGAATTTTCTCTTTCCCTTCTCCATGGCTTCTCTTCTTCAGGGATAATATACTGTACATTTTTAATCTTGTCTGTTATTTAATTCTACTGCTTACCTAGATGCAGCTTTCTTGAACTCTAGTTACCATATATGCTTAGTTTAACTACATTCTTACCTTTTTATGCTTTTCTTATGTCTCTGATACATTATATTTTGCAGCTTGATTGAGTTATGATTAATAAGAAAGTAAGCCAAATATAGCTAACACATATGATTTGATAAAATTGGGTATTAATCACAACACTTTTCTTTCAAGGTAATAAATATATTCATCACCTCCAAGATTTTGTTTCCCTTTGCCTGTTTGTTTTCTTCATTGCCAAAAGACTCATTGCTTCCATTTCCTCACTGCTTATGCAGTAATCTTAGCTAATGTTTACTGGATGCCTTACACAATTTAACTCTTTGAACCCATAGAATAATCTCATAGAGTAAGTACTGTGTATTTGTACCCTGTTTTTAGAATAAAGAAATAGCCATGAAGGTCAGAACCTCGTCCAGCATCACACAGGTAGTCAACAGTAAAGGCTGGATTCAAATGTAGGCACTGTGTCCAATGTTGGGGGTCACTTAAGACTGTCTCCCAAGAACACTTTTGAGATCAGTGATCTTCCACTGAAAGCCATCAAGGATTATTTAGGTTTTTTTCATCTCTTCCTGAAACTCTGGAAATCCATTTCTAACTATGTTTCCATAACCTTTTCTGGAGTTTTTAAATTTTATTTTACTTTTATATTATTACTCTTCCTTAAACTTTTGTGTAGTTTCCTCTTTTTACTTCTTTCAGTCTGGTTTGAAATTTTTTTCTCCTTATATTTGCATGCAAATATACTTTCACAGTTCCAGTGCCATGTGGAGAATCCCCAAATGTCTGTGCCTTGTCCTTTATAAAGTCAGCAAGAATCACTACTGGAAACACTATCACATGTCATTGTGACCGCCACTATGAAGTCCAAAGACACTGCTACACTTGTAGATCAACATTTTGAAAATGGGGCTAATCACTGTTTCCGTGCTCTGACTCTCATCTCATGACGTCTATGGTTTTGGCAATGGCATTTCTTTTCAGTAAAACTCAAAGTCTGAAATGATTCTCTAATTTACTGCCCCCCCCAGCTCCCTAGAGATTTTGTCAGGCAGTAAATGCTTGGTAAATATTTAGTGAACATCTACTATGTTCTAGGTTTTGTGCTAAGCATTGAGGTTACAACCATTACGTGAATTTTATACATTCATAAAGTGTACAATTTCCTCATCATCACTTGGTTGACTCTTTACTGACACTACTTTTCTATTTACAATGATTTCAAGAGAAACTGCATTGCATGCATTCAAAAATTATGTTAACTAACACTATGACTTACATAGAATATTCACTTTTCATAATTCATTATTTAATAAGTATTGATTGAACATTTGCTATGTTCCACATGGGGAATTAGGTGACAAAGCTCTGAACACAATTGACAAAACCATTATCCTCCAGGGTACTTATACTAGGGCTATGCACATTTCTCCTTTTCTGCCATTCAGTTTCTAGGTTTTCCATTATAATAACACTTGACAACAAGCCATAGAGAACAGTGATAACATTGGGTGACTAATTAGTGTTATATTAAGAGGGAACACAGATTATTTCAGATAGGAAATAATTATGAAATAAAATTTCTTTTACTATTTGAACCTGTCTTAATTTATTGGGAGTGAAGGTACAATAGATAGTCTTACATAATTTATATTCATCAGTCTCTAACTGCAGGGCAAATGGAGTTTTTAAAAATTCTCACTGGGACTGCCATTATTGTTTGATGGCATCTGAGAGAAAGAGCCACATGCAATGATGCTTACAGATTGGCCACTTCTCGAGAAAGTTATAACATTGGTGACATTCTATTTTTAATGGCCTTCTCTTCTCCTCTTCTTATAAAACAATCCTAAACTTGAAGTTAGCCCAGAACTTTTGTCCTCTAAGTGTTATGAAATTCCCTATACATGAGTTACAGAACAATGAAATATGAATTCCGCAGGTTGCTTGAGGCAGTCTGTCTACCCCAAAATCCTCACTGTTCTCTGTAATACCTTTTCTCCTCTAGGGCCATAATATATATTTCTAAAGTATTCTCTGTCCTCTTCACACAAAGGGACATTGTCCTGAAATGCAATATAGTTGATATATGAAAGTATAAACTAAAGGACATGAGCCTTTTCCTGATTCTGCCACTAACTAGATGTATAATTTGGACAAACTACTTCCTTTTTGTGGCCTTAATTTCTCAACTATAAAATGAGGGGGTTGAACAAGATAATTCTTCGAACTCCTTTCCAATTTAGCATTCCAGGATTCTAGTGAGATGGATCAGCAATAGATTCTGGCTTGGCCTGGCATAATTGTGTATCAGTTATCCATGGTGACAAAATGTATACAAATTATAGGGATAATCTGCTGCATTTTTTTAGAGATTAGAAGTTTCTTCACTACTTTTGAAGGAGTTCTGGCTCTTGAGGGTCAGAATTTAAAGTATGGAGTTAATGAGTGCAAGGTCAAAAGGGCTATTTACCACATGAGTCAATTTGTTTCCTGGCTATAGTCTATATATTAACAGCCACCCCTGTCTGCCCTCAAGTCATTCCACCAATATAAGTTTCAAGGCAAGCCTCAACATGATTGTCTGTGCACTTAACTGCTCATTCTCAAAAGCAGGAAAAGAGCTTAACTGACTTATAGGAAACAGAATTTTTGAGAAGATGAAGGTAGCATAATCATAATCAGTAGAGGTCACCATGACTTGTAGAGGTGACTCTCTGTCTAACATCAACCATCAAGCACATTACAAGAACAGTCAGCAAAAGACCAGCCAGAGAAATTATCCAAACGCCTCTGCTTTGTCAGTTGGAGGTAGTACCTCTGACAACCATGAGCCTAATTAAGGCCTGGAGAAGTGAAGATGAGAGAACTGTTTGTAGTGAAAGCCATCTGGGTTTTGTTTCTAGTTTTGAACACAAAACATAACGTTCCCAGGCATTTTGGATAGGTCTGCCAGATGCTTGAGACTCCTTTTTTTTTTATATTTTTATGTAAAATAGTTAAACGAGAATGAGGAATGAAACCTTCATCCTCTGTACTGTGAGGATACATTTGGTTGCCTAACAGGGGAAGTCTAGCACACTGTGGGTACAACTGCATCATCAGTGACAGTGTGATACAAACCAGTGATTTTCAGGTGTGGTCAGTGTGGCTAGCTGAGGTCATCAAAGTTCCTCATTGTGAAGAGGGTTTATTTTTTTTTTTACCTTTGAAAAATAAGTAATGGCTTGACTGAACTACTCTTTATCGCTAAAGTGGATTCATTAGTAAGGATATCCCAGGCAGCAAGGTTTCTTAGCAGAGACTTCTCCAAAGCAAAGCAAATAAAGAGGGAAGAAGCAAACAGAGAAGAATGAGGTCATCAGAACAATCGTGTGCACCTCTAGAGAGTACTATGACCAAGGTGAGAAATGCCATAGAGAGGGTGCCATGAAATATGGAAAACTGGAGGAAAGTAATCCCCAGCACAAGTCATGTGGATTAAAGTTCAAACATATGAATTGTGTATCTGCCATTTACTACCTACTTAGCTTTAGGAACATCACTTAAGTACACTGAGGCTTGGTTCTCTCATCTGAATTCACATACAAATGCTAGCTCCATCTTGTTTCAGCTCTAAAGGTTTAGGATTACTTGCAGTTTTCTTTGTTTCAAATCTACTCACTTTGTTTCCAGGCCTGTAATAGAACTCATACTGGAGACTTACCATGCATATACATTGAAGATAGGGATCACAGAAAATAACTCTTGTTTTCAGTTGGGTATGGATTTCAGCTCTTGTTGCTTCCTTAGTTTTACTCAAGGAAGATACACACACACTTATGAAGAAATAATTTAAGTATAGTGAAAGGAACTTTGCACTTGAGTGCTTCAAAATCCTAAGCTCAACGAAATAAGGTATACCATGACCGCACTGCAAAGCACATTGTACACTAGAAAGCTGAGGCTAAGATTAATGATTTTTCCCAAGGCTGGTCAACTAGAGAAGGTCAGAATGAAGATCTTAACCTGGAGCTGGGTGACCTCCAATCCTCTCCTCTTTCCACATTAATTTACTGGAACTTGTGAGGTAATAAGGGCTTTAAATTTTGCTTTTATTTTACTGGTTATGTTTTGGGGTATTGAGAAGTGGAACCCAGAAAAGTTCAGTGACTTACTCCAGTGTGTGCCAAAAACAAAGAAACAAATGGATACCAAACAAAAACAACAACAACAACATCCAGAGAATTTTGGAATTTTCCTTGTTTACTTACTATACTTACTATCACAGTAAATTCACATCCCTTGCCAGCACACTGGCAATATTAGCAAAACATCAAACATAGAACACATGACTCCATTCCCCACAGCACATACTCCAATAGATACTGTGGATACAATTTGATTGATTGAGGGCAATAAAGCAATGTTTAACTCACAAAATGGTCTTAGAAATACCTAACTTGCTAGATAAAGAAAGATCAACATCTGAAAAAGAATCTGGTAGCCATGGAGAACAGAGCGCTGCAAAGGAAATGAGCTATAAAATATTCAGGGCAAAAGAGATGAATGATAGGAAAGTGCCTGATGGATTCATTCACAACTTACCAGAAGAGTTCTAATGTCCTTATGGAGGAGAACCCCTAGTCATAAAAGGGCAATAAAAGGCAATAGGAAAGACAGTGAAAATAAATAAGTTATTTAGAAAAGTTTGGATATAAATGGAAGAAGAATTGTAGGTGTTTGTATAACCTTGGTAGTGCACAACAGTGGTCATTAATGTAGTCTCCCAACAATGATAATCTGCACCTCAAAACCAACTTTGCTATCTAGATATGAGCTGAATGGCCTTAGCTCTCTGTCTTCCTTTTCTTATTTTTAAAACAATGATGAGTACAGATATTTGCTTCATAACTTTGTGGTACATAAAGATGGGAAAGTACACCAGGAGCAGTTGCTTAGTGTTCAAGACAGCTGATGGTAATTAAAGTCAATTATGTTTTCATGCCTTGGGATAGCAGACAGAAAGAATAGATGATTGAAAAGAGGGTCAAAGGAAGCAAATAGATTTAGTAGATTCTAATTTGGGGTTAAATTTGAAGTAGAGAGTAGAGAACATTACCCTGAACTTCTAAACTGGAATAGTTTGAAAGCTAGACTTTTTACACAGGGATGAAAAGAGATGAATTAGCTATAGCTATAAACATCACTACCGCCACCATAACTATCATCATCATCAACAACAATAACCAAAAGTATGTAGGGTCAAACAGTCCTTCACGATACAATAACTTTTCTCCATGAAAATGAAATATGAAGTCATATTTTCTGTAGAAAGCAGAAGCCTTGGGATGTAGGATATATTTACTAATTTCCATTTGAAGGAAGAAGAAAGGCAGCTGAGTGTAGACAGTGAGGAACATCATTTGACACTAACTTTCCTAACTTTCTGGGTAAATTCGAAGACTATATTTTTTCAAAGGTGGTGTGTGTGCGTGTGTGTGTGTGCTTTTAGAAAAGTACTCTGATGTAGTCCACTGATTTAGGGAATTGCTGGGAGTGCAGTTTGTAAGCAGAAAGGCAAAGAAAAGAAAGTTTAGGTATTTTGATAACAAGAAGTGATGGGGTGCCTGGGAAAGAAAATTCCAAGTATCTCAATTTAGAATGATGAAAGACTGGAGATAGTGGGAAGCTGAAGTGTGTGGACAGACCTCTGAGTAAGCAATTGAACTAAACTTCTTGTGACTTTGCAAAGTCACCTCCCTAATAAAGAATCTCGAATGTGTGTTCTCTGGACAGACCTCCAATCCTGAATTTTACTTTCTCTTCTTTTATCATTGCACTGCCACCTAGTGCATGGAAAGGATACAGAGGTGCTGCTACCAATAAGCAATATAGAACAATCTGCCTATAAACTCAAAACTGCAGACAGATGTGGCTTTGGAAAAAAGTAAGTGCACTGGCAAATTGATTCCATCTCAGATTTCCCAGACTTTGTCTTTCTTCTCAAGGACTATTTTTCTTTTCCTGAATACTGTGTTTCCTCTTCCTCAGATACCAATCCTAGTTAAGGAGAGCCGGTTTCTGTCAGAGCATCAGAGTGAAATGATTTCATATTCCTTTTTCAGAAGGGAAGAGAATTCCCAGTGAATTCTACCAGTGAATAGTGTTAAAAAGAAACCCAGGAAAGATTGGATAGACTCTGGTAAAGAGATATTAGAAACTTTGGAGAGAACGGGTTAGAAATTTGGGATAGAATGGTGAATAAAATGCCAGGAAGGAAAGTAGTGATTAGAGAATGAAATGTTTATAAATCTTAAA
The DNA here is from genome assembly GCF_000001635.26 of Mus musculus. Taxonomy (NCBI): domain Eukaryota; kingdom Metazoa; phylum Chordata; class Mammalia; order Rodentia; family Muridae; genus Mus; species Mus musculus. The sequence continues at coordinate 107,016,006 of NC_000086.7, forward strand.
TCCAATTGGATGAATTTGACTAAGAAAAGAGATGAAAACTGATAAAAATTCCAGCAGATAATTGTTATTAGATAATTATATATTAGATGATGGAACCACAAAGCTGTTTAAGAGAAAAAGAGACCACAGGAAAAATATGGAGCGAAAGAAGGGTCAATCATTAATAGGGATAGTTTGGTACCCAGACAACTTGCAAAACCAAACAGTACATTAATCCCAAACAATGAAGCCAATTGGTGATAGTTCAGGAAATAGAACAATCAGTTTGAGAATATGGGAGCTATCCACTTCACAATTAACTTTCTGGAAGATGGGTTAAAATGAGGATCATAACCTGGAGGTTTTTTATATACATTTCTAATGCTATGGTCTGGTAGAATTGCCCCATTGCAACAAAGCAGATTTTTGTCTTTAATAACATTACATTTGTAGCGACAAAGTTTCAGTTTTTGTTCACTTGCTTGTACAAGTATTGCATCTAGTCAGTGAGCTCATAACACAGTGATTCTCAACCTGTGGGTCACAATTCCTTTGTGTGTGTGTGTGTGTGTGTGTGTGAGACATATCAGACATCCTGAATATCAAATACTTATATTATGATTCATAGCAGTAGCAAAACAATAGTTATGAATTAGTAATCAAATAATTTTATGATTGGAGTCACCACAACTGTATTAAAGGGTCGCAGCATTAGGAAGGTTGAAAACTACTATTCTAATGTCACAGTCCACGCCAACAGGCTTTCTAGGAAAAAAAAATCACAAAGTTTGTCTTTCTCCTAATACTATATTAGTATCTAAATTATCCTTTTTCTAAATCTGTAGCTCTCCCACTACCACACACGAGAAATGGAGTCATTGAAAGGTAATAACAGGACTAGATTCTCCTTTGGACAGAAGGTTTAACACAGTCTGTGATTGGTAAGCAGGCTGAAAGCCAATTCTCCTTTCAGAGCAATTCAGAAAGACAATTCTCTTTTTTAGGCTTAAAAAAAGCATGAAAATCCTCTCATCTAACACTATGTTTTATGCATACAGATTATATACTTAAACCTGTATGGACACTGAGGTCTTCCATTTGCATAGAGGTGAACTGAGAATAAGTAGGTAATCTGAGCTAAGATTCTGTTGCTATTCAGTTTGGGTTGTTACATGGACTATGGCTGAGTTCTTCGTTATCATTATTAAAAACTTCGTCTGATGTCTTACACATTTACCTACCTATGATGCTCCCTTTTGTGTAGCAATTTGGAGAGGCTTCAGTAATCAGATATCTGGTAAACCTTATTTTCCATAGTTTGAAAGCAGATTTTGAGTCAAGCAGATTCTGCTTCATGATGTTTTAAATTTAGCTAAGCTATTGAACATTTTAAAAATGTTTATTGGTCATTTGTATTTCTTCCTTGAAAACTAGCTATTCAAATCAGAAATTCTTTTATTTCTTGGATTGTTTTTTCTGCATGTGTTTGTTATAATTTGTTGTGGCCATTCCAGAAAGTTAATAGTGAAGTGCTTTTCCTTACTTGGGTTTGGAGTTTGTTCCTCACCTTGCCCTCCATTGCTAATATTCTTTCTTTTGCTTGGTAAAAGTCTGTTTGGAATGCTTTCCACTGTGGTTGTTGTTGTTGTTATTGGTTTTTGTTTGTTTGTTTTGAGACAGGATTTTTTTTGTATATTCTTGGCTTTCCTGAAACTCACTCTGTACACCAGCCTGACCTTAAACTCATAAAGATCTGAATGCCTCTGCTTCCTAAGTGCTAGGATTAAAAGAATGTACCATTACAGCCCAGCTTCTACTGAGTTTGTTCGGTTGTTAATTTCTAATATCTCTGTGTATTTAATTTCAAATCTCAATTTCCTTGCTTGTTTTTCCTTTAAATTTGCTAAGTTTTTTATTCATATTGGTGAATTTTTTTTAACCATTTGCCTGATATTTCCTCCTGTGTGGCTGACTTTCCTCTCTATGTCTTGCATTGAGTTCATCCACTCCTTTATATCTTCTTTGAGTTAATTAATGACTTTTACTAGTAATTGTTTAAATCCTGTTTCAGTAACATTTAATTAAGTCATTGAAGAGTTACATTCTTTTCAAGAGACATGGTATCTTGCCTTTTCATGCTTCTTGTATTTCTGTATTACAACATGCAATATGCTTGTTTGAATAAATTCCAGTTTTATATGGTGAACTTTTTTTTTTTTTGAGACAGGGTTTCTCTGTATAGCCCTGGCTATCCTGGAACTCACTTTGTAGACCAGGCTGGCCTCGAACTCAGAAATCCGCCTGCCTCTGCCTCCCGAGTGCTGGGATTAAAGGCATGCGCCACCACGCCCGGCTGGTGAACTTCTTATTAAATAGCTCTCTGTTGAGGACTCAATAACCAGTAATACTTGGAGAATTAAAAGCAAACTACAGTAACAGCACAAATATCAAGCTGTATAAAACTCAGAAATAAACTTAAATAAAATCATGAACATATCACCAATTTACCACAAACTCGCAAACATAAAGACTAATGTAAGCCCTTCCTGCCAGTCTTTTCTGCTGGGACAGACTGCTAGTTAGTCTGCTCCCCTGAAGACATCACATCCTGAGGCTTCCCAAGAGATCCACTACACTCAGGGCAACTGACACCACAGCCTGAAGGCATCCCAGGAGTTTCTCTGAACACAGGGAAACAGAAACCACAGTTTGTAGACCTCCTTGGAGGATGGCTTCACATTGGACAACAGCTTGACTGCTCCTTTGAAAACACAACAGTCTGAAGGCCTTCCAGGAGATCAGCTGCAGCCAAGGCAACTGATCAGCAGCTTCTCTGCACCTCTCAGGAAACAACAGTTGGAAGGACCCACAGGAGGTCTGCTATAGCCAGAGCCACAGGCCTACCAGGAGACCTGAAGCAATCCAGGGACAAAAGAAGCAGACTCCAGAGTCACTCAGCCCAGCAAACACCAGAGATAACCAGATGGTGAAAGGCAAATACAAAACATAAGCAACAGAAGCCAATATATGTGGCCATTATCAGAATCCAGTTCTCTCACCACAGCAAACCTTGAATACACCAACACACCTGAAAATCAGTAATCTGTCCTAAAATCCTATCTCATGAAGATAATAGAGTCCTTTACAGAAGATATAAATAACTCACTGAAAGAAATAGAGGAAAACACAGTTAAACAGGTAGAAGCCCTTAAAGAGGAAACAAATCCCTTTAAGAAATACAGGAAAACACAATCAAACAGGAGAAGGAATTGAATAAAGTAACCCAAGACCTGAAAGTATAAGTAGAAACAATAAATACAGTGTAAATGAAGGCAAACCTGGAAATAGAAAACCTAGGAAAGAGGTCATGAATTACAGATGTAAGTGTCACCAACAGAATAGAAGAGATAAAAGAGAGAATCTATGGTGTAGAAGATACCATAAGAGAGATTGTCACAACTGTCAAAGAAAATTCAAAACATAAAAAACTCCTAACCCAAAACATTCAAGAAATTCAGTACACAATGAAATGACCAAATGTAAGAATAACTGGAATAGAGAAGAATGAAGATTCCCAACTCAAAGGACCTGAAAATGTCTTCAACAAAATCATAGAAGAAAACTTTCCCAACCTAAAGAAAGAGATGGCCATAAATGCACAAGAAGCCAATAGAACACCAAATAAATGGGGCCAGAAAAGAAAATCCTCTCATCACATAATATTCAAAACACTAAATGCACACAACAAAGAAACAATATTAAAAATCTGCAAGAAAAAAGAGCCAAGTAACTTACAAAGGTAGACCAAACAGAATTACAGCAGACTTCTCATCAAAGAAACTAAAATCCAGAAAAGCCTGGTCAGAAGTTATGCAGACTCTAAGAGAACCCAATTGCCAGTGCAGACTACTATACCCAACAACACTCTCAATCAACATAGATGGAGAAATCAAAATATTCTAGGGCAAAACCAAATTCAAACAGTATCTGTCTACCAATCCAGCCCTACAGAGGATTCTAGAAGGAAAACTCCAACACAAGGAGGGTACCTACACCAAAGAAAAGACAAGGCATTAGTCATCTCACAACAAAGCCAAAAGGAGAGAACCACAAGCATATAAAGCTACCTACAAAATCAAACATAACAGGGACTGACCCTCCTCTGTCTTTAATATCTCTCAATATTAATGAACTCAATTCACCTATAAAAAGACATAAGTTAACATACAGGATACACATACAGGATCCAGCATTTTGCTGTATACAAGAAACATACCTCAGTAACAAAATCATCAGATCCTACTACAAAAGCCTATACTTAACAAAACTGGAAAATCAAGATAAAATGGATGGTTTTCTAGACAGATACCACATAACAAAGTTAAATCAAGAGTAGAAAAAAAATATCTAAATAGGCCTATACCCCATAAGGAAATAGAAGTCATTAATAACCTCCCAACGAAAAAAAGCCCAGGGTCAGAAGGATTTACTGCCGAATTCTACCAGAGAAGATCTAATACCAATACTCCTCAAACTATTTCATAAAATAGAAACAGAAGGAACACTGCCTAAGTCATTATATGAAGCCACAATTGCTTTGATACCTAAACCACACAAGGATACAACCAAAAAAAAAAAAAAAAAAAGGGAAATTCAGACCAATCTCACTTATGAATATTGATGCAGAAATACTCAATAAAATTCTTACAAATGGAATCCAAGGACACATCAAAAGCATCATTCACCACGATCAGGTAGGCTTTATCCCAGGGATGCCACATTAGTTCAATATATGAAAATACATTAACATAATCCATTATATAAACAAATTCAAAGAAAATAATCACATGATTATCTCCTTAGACACAAGAAAAGCATTTGACAAAATATAGCACTCTTTCATATTAAAAGTATTGGAAAGATCATGAATTCAAGGCCCATACCTAAACATAATAAAAGCAGTTTACTGCAATCCAACAGCCAATATCAAATTAAATGGAGAGATTCTTGAAGCAATTCCACTGAAATCAGGGACAAGACAAGAATGCCCACTCTCGCCATATATATTCAATATAGTACTTGAAGTGTTAGTTAGAACAATAAGACAGCAAAAAGAGATCAAGGGAATACAAATTGGTAAAGAAGAAATAAAGGTATCACTATTTGCAGATGATATGATAGACAGAGACCCCAAAAACTCTACCAGAGAACTTCTCTAGCTGATAAACAACTTCAGCAAAGTGGCCAGATATAAAATTGACTCAAATAGATCAGTAGCCTTCCTTTGTACAATGGATAAACAGGTTGAGGAAGAAATTAGGGAAACAAGTCCCTTTACAATAGCCACAAATAATATAAAATATCTTGGGGTAATTCTATCCAAACAAGTGAAAGACCTGTATGGCAATAACTTCAAGGCTCTCAAGAAAGAAATCAAAGATCTCAGAAAATGGAGAGCTCTTTCATGCTCATGGATTGGCAGAATTGACATAATAAAAATGGCCATCCTATCAAAGGTAATCTATAGATTCAATGCAATCCCCATCAAAATCCCAACACAATTCTTCAGAGACATGGAAAGAGCAATTCTCAAATTCATCTGGAAAGGCAAAAAACTCAGAATAGTGAAAACAATTTTTAACAGTAAAAGAAGAGCTGTGGAAATTACCATCCTTAACCTCAAGCTTTACTACAGAGCAATAGTAATAAAAACTGCATGGTTGGTACAGAGACAGACACATTGATGAATGGAATAAAATTGAAGATCCAGAAATGAAACCACACACTTACAGTCACTTGATCTTTGACAAAGATGCCAAAAATATACAGTGGAACAAAGAAAGCATCTTCAATAAATGGTGCTGGTCTAACTGGCTATGTATATGTATAAGAATGAAAGTAGACCCATACCTGTCACCTTGCACAAAGCTCAAGTCTAAGTGGATCAAGGAACTCAACATAAAACCAGATCACTGAATCTAATAGAAGAGCAAGTGGGAAAGAACCTTGAACTCGTTGGCACAGGGAGAAATATTCTAAACAGAACTTCAATGGCTCATGCTGTACAATCAAGAATTGATAAATGGGACCTCATAAAACTAGAAAGCTTCTGTAAGGCAAAGGACCTAGTCAATAAGACAAATCTGCAACCTACAGATTGGGAAAAAAATCTTCACATCTGATACAGGGCTGATATCCAAAATATATAAAGAACTACTAAAGAAGTTACTCACCAAAAAATCAAACAATCCAATCAAAAATGGGGTATAGAACTAAACAGAGAATTCACAACTGAGGAATCTCAAATGGCTGAGAAGCACCTAAAGAAATGTTCAAAGTCCTTAGTGATCAGAGAAATACAAATCAGAATGACCCTGAGATTCCACCTTAGACCGATCAGAATGGCTAAGATCAAAACCATAGGTGACAACACATGTTGGAAAGGATGTGGAGAAAGAGGAACACTCCTCCATTGCTGGTGGAATTGCAAACTGGTACATCCACTCTGTAAATCAATCTGGAGACTATTCAGAAAGTTGGAAATATATCTACCTGAAGACCCAGCTATACCACTCTTGGGAATATACCCAAAAGATGCCACAGGAGCACATGTTCCACTATGTTCACCGCAACCTTATTTGTGAGAGACAGAGCCAGAAACAACCTAGATGTCCCATGACAGAAGAATGGATACAGAAAATATAGTTCATTTACACAATTGAATACTACTCAGATATTAAGAACAAGGACATCCTGAGTTTTGCAGGCAAATAAATGGAACTAGAAAATATCATCCTGAGTGAGGTAACTCAGACCCAAAAGGACATGCATGGTATGTACTCACTAAGTGGATATTAGCCCAAAAAAAATTTACAGAATACCCAAGATACAGTCCATAGAACTCAAAAAGGACAACAAGCTCAAGGGCCCAAGTAAGAATGCCTTAATTTCACTTGGGAGAGAGAAGAAGTCAATCACAAGGGGGGGGGGGAGCGAGCTGGATGGAAAAGGGGACAGGGATGGGGGAAGAGGGGAACATGATCTGGTATTGGGTGAGGGAAAGGGACTGAAGCCCTGAGGACCAACAGAAAGAATAGAAACAGACAATCTTGGGAGGTTGGAGATGTGAACACCTTCCAGAAAGTACCAGAGACTTGGAAGTTGAGAGACTCTCAGGACTCAAAGAGAGGAACTTTAGATGAAATGCCCTACAGTGGAGAGATGGAGCCTGTAGATCCCACCTACAGCAGAAAGACAGGGCATTAAATGAGGAATGATGTTGCCATACCACATTCAAAACTCTGACCCATAATTGTTCTTGTCTGAAAGAACTGCAGGGATGGAAATGGAGAGGAGCCTGAGGAAAAGGAGGTCCATCCACAGGCCCAAAATGGGATCCAGCTCAAGGGGCAGCTTCAAGACCTGATACTATTACTGAGGCTATGGAGTACTTACAAAGAGGACCTATCATGAATAGCCTCAGAAAGATCCAACAAGCAGCTGAAAGAGTTAGATGCAGATATTTGTACCCAACCAATGGACAGAAGTTGTTGATCCTTGTGGTTGAATTAGGGAAAAGCTGGAAGAAGCTGAGGAGGAGGGTAACTCTGTAAGAAGACCAGCAGTCTCAATTAACCTGGACCCTGAGATCTCTCAGACACTGGACCACCAACTGGGCAGCATACAGAAGCTGATATGAGGCCCCCAACACAGAGAACTGCAGGATCTGGGTTCAGTTAGAGAAGATGCACCCAACACTTAGGAGTCTGGAGGTCCCTAGTAGTTTAGAATTCTAGTAGGGACAGTGGAGACATCCTCATGGAGACAGGGTGTGGGGAGGAGAACAGTCAGAGGGTGGACTGGGAGTGGGATAAAATCCAGCATGTAAAATAAAAGATTAAATAAAGTAAAAATAATAAAATAACTAATGTAGAATATTAAAAATGATTTAGGATAAATGAAGAACCAGTAAACTAATGGGATAAAGGATAGAAGGAGGGGGAATGAAAAGCAAAGGGAAGGTTAAATAAGTTAAAAGCAAAAGAAGAATTGGAAATCATTTGTTATGGAGAGGAAGAGAAAATATCAAGAGCTTAGAAAAGATAAAAAAGAAAAAAGGAAAGGAAGAAGTATTTCATAATAATTAGAAGTTTAAAAACAAAATTAGATAAATGTATGGAGGAGAATGAAAAGAAGGTTTTAAAAACAAAGAATCAGTTCCAGGAATTGGCAGAGACATCTTATTGGTGTTGTTCTTATATTGGTCAAGGGCAGAGTATATGATGGTCCTTTCTTCATCTTAGCTTGATGCCTGGTTTTGTGGCCAAAGCTGTCTTATTCCTCAGACTCATAAAATCAAATAAAATCCAGGCAGCACAGTGTGGGAGAAGGAAGACAGACCTGTTGACTGCCATGCCACCTGATCTTCAGCACATGGCATAGATAGACTTGTTGCCACTTATTGCCACACCACAAAGCAAGAATGGAGGATGTTCCCCTGGGATGTGCCAGCCATGTGCAGTAGGAGTCACCACAATGTATGAGTATTTGGTGGTCAGGTGGGAGAGAAAGAAAACTGGAGCCATTTGAGCACTGTAAAGAGAAAAGGGACTAGAGACTTGCGGGTGGAGAGTAGCCAGTAGTGAGTGGCCAGCCCTAATGCCTAGGGCTATAGAGAGGTCTCAGCTTCAGGTTCTGCTGAGGACCATGGCTACACAGCAGCAGGTATCCATGTGGACACCTTGGCTCATATTACCGCTAAAGAACATGGGGATGTCCCTGGTCAGGGCAGCTGCTGGGGACCACATGTATATCCAGGGGCTGGGCCCTTCACTGAATAAGGTGCTAGTCCTCACTAGCAGCACCACTTGGGAGAGCCTCAACCAAGCAGCATAGTGAAGCTGGCCCTGGTGACCTCGTGTGAATGAGCTGGCCCCAAGGACATGAATGTGGAAGAGCTGATCCCTGCTGTGGGGTGGGTGGCAAGGGCACAGAGATGATGCATCCCTCTCTACCTCTAGCAGTCAGGAAAGCTGCCACAGGGTAATGAACTTGAGTGAGTGGGCCATGTACCTCACCTGGGCAGCACAGAAGTGCTGGCCCTGGTCTAGCAGGAGCAGGGGATCCAGCTCTGAGGACAGAGCTAGGGAGAGTTGGCCCCGACAATTGCCACTCTTTTGATATGAGGTGGCATGGTTGTAGGGGTGATGCCCTCCTCAGCTCCCCACCTGCAGTAGTTGGAAGATATGACCCTGGGGCCATAAGACATGAAAGCAGAAGAGCTATACCTACCCCTTCACTGACTGTAGTACTCAGGAAAGTGGGCTATGCACCCTGTCTGGGCAATACAGTGTAGCTTGCCTTGATGGTGAGGGAACAAGTGAGCCAGTTCCAAGGGTGTGAGGGCCGGAGAGCTGGCCCAGCCCCTCACAGGCTGCAACACTTGGGAGAACCAGCCACACTTTGACTTGGTAGCACAGTATAACTGGCTCTGGAAGCTTGAGTGCAGGTGAGGCAGCCTTGAGGACATGAGGACAGGAAAGCTGACCCTCCTGCTGATGGCTGCATTGGGTGGCTTTCCCAGAAGAATACTGAAGAGCTTACCCTGGTGGTTTGGATAAGGAAGGCTTGGCTGTCACCCAGGCTCAGATCCAGGGCTCTGAATTGGCCCACCCCTAAATCTATATGATCTGAGAAAGTTTGAGATACATGAAAGAGCCAGTCCTGCTGTTCTCTATGGCACAAGGCAAGAACAGGATAACCGGGAGAAACCCCAGTAAGGATCCAGTATGGATGGTGTCACACAAGCCAGAGGTCTCCAAACAGACTAATGACTGACTGCAACGAACATTTGCAATTGAAGATGTGTGAATAGAGGGATATATTTTGGCACACACTATGTTTATGTGTGTGTTTTATTTTTATAAGGGAGGTTGCAAGGGTGAGGGGACAGAGAAATGAGGGGGATTGGTGTGCATGAAATGAAACTCACAAAAGAATCAACAAAAGGTTAAAAAAACCAAGAAGTACAAAACAAAAAATAAAAAAGTGGAGAAAACTCAATAAGATAATCAAAATACTGTTAAAAATATTCTACAGTGGAAGATGGTTAATTCAGAAACTCACAACTGATTAAAGTACAGAGAATGCCAGTGGAGTGCCCATCCACAAATGGGACATCTGCATTCTTCATTAACCCACTGGATCAGGGACTATTGTGGAAGAAGTGGTGGAAAAATTATGAGCTGGATTTCCAGGATGGCAGGAGCAAAATAGTGTCTTCTGGAAATGAAAGCCGTGCTCATGAACTCATAGCAGCTGTGGATGTACAAGTGTAACTAGTTAACATTCTAACATGGAAGAGAAGGGGACTCAAGATCCCATATCCCTCAAATGGAACTATTGACAGTTGGTGGCTTCTGGGTAGAGAGACAATTTTTTTTTAAGTCAACCATGCTTTGGTGGATGATGCTATACCAAGGAGTGTATGAGCAGTCCAATCTCTGGAGAAATTAAAGTGTTCTCTAGGCCCACCCTAAGGCTAGAACAATTGTGGCCTAAAGGTTTATTTTATAGGTACACAGTTTTCAACTGATAATTGGGTTGATCTAAAGGTTAAATCCCTGCTTTTGGTCTGCATTCAGGGACTTCAGTTTCTTTCTTGTTTTGGTTTTGTCATAGAATGCCTGATACTAGACTCTGAATCTAAGGTCTATGTCCCTTCTCTATAGCAGGCAGTGTCCTGCTTCCTCTTTCCTTTTGCAATGCTTGAAGTTGGGGAATGGATGGTAGAAACAGTTAACCATCTGGCCTAATGCTATTTTTCTGCTCATTTCACAGCTATTGGCTTGGTGGCTGGAACCTTAGGCCTTTGGACAGGGCTTCTTATGTCAATTTTGGTATCAGGCATCAAGCTTGAACTTAATTTTCTCAATACTTCAAGTGGGAGGTAACTCTCTTCATGTTGGGATACTTGAAACTAGGGGGAAGTGGTATGTAATCTCTTTTTTCCCCCTTTCTTCTTCAATTTGTCTTTTCATTTTGCTATACTAAAAGCAGGCACTGTGTTCTCTCATTCGATTTCTTTACATCTCTTGTCAGTGCTTTCAGGTGTGACTAGCTGTTCAACTTGATGTATCTGTGGGACTTTACTCATCATCTTGCCTCACTCCACATTATAATTTCCATTTGAATATTCTGATAGTTATGGATACTGAGCACTCCTACACAGATTCACTATATACAAATTTCAATGTTATGTATGTATACTATGCATACATATTAGCTTTCAAGTTACTTAAATTGTTTTTAAAAATCTCCGTGTGTGTGTGTGTGTGTGTGTGTGTGTGTGAAAGAGAGACAGAGATGGGGAGAGATACAGAGAGACAGAGACAGAGATAGAATCAGAGACAGAGGCAGAGAGTTTGTACATCACAGCAGGCGTGTGGATATAAGGGGACAAAGTAAGAGAGTTTGTTCTTTTCTTCTATTCTGTGGAATTCAAGCATTGTACTTAGGTCACCAGATTGGAAAATAAATACTTCTACTACCTGAACCTTCTCAATGATTCCTTGGTCTTTATAGACAGCACATAGATACAAGAAGGGTTAGATTACCTTTGCTACTATCCAAAGCACTTTACATAAAGGATATCAGAAGGAATCTTGCCTCAAAGACAGGAGAGTATATAAAATATTCTGGCTGCACTTGTTCAGTTCATATTGATGGAAAAAGAGAAAGCATGATCCAAAATGAAACATATTGTACGAATCAGACTCCTTTTTGTTGTACTCTTTGTACATTTTTGGTCTTATTAAAAAAAAGAGGAATTAATCTATGTTGCTTTCATTTTTCTAAGTTGTTGGTTAGGGAATCATTATTCCAATTAATATAGTCAATCCACTGCTAATATTTATTGCATGTGGCTAGATGATTTCTGTCATTACACCTGAGATAAAAATCCCTTGCTATTATTAACTTTCAACTTTGCTTTCTGGATATCAGGTCCTTGCAGGCCTCTGAGATAGATGATTGACATGCAGTATATGGAGACTCAGCCAATTATCTAGAATTTTTTGGCTAATAGAGTAATCTTGAGATAAAGGATGGCTACAATTTCCAAAGTTTATGCTCTTTCCCTATGTTGTACAGAGCAGGGAACATGACAGATCTTCAGTAAAACCTTATGTGACAAAGAATAGGAGAGACTTAGATATATAAAGTGAGAGGGAGGTCTAGTGAGTTGAAGAATACAATTTACCTCATAGCAGGCAGATGGAAGTTATTTCTAGCCTGTGTTTGGCTTATTATTGCTCTTCAGAAATTCATGAGATGATTTACATCCTTTACTCTGGAGAAATGACTCTGTTAGGGACCCAAGTATTTCAATTACTATTTACTGGCTATATTATTGTAGTTCTTGGAAGCTTTGAAAAGAACATGTGTACTGAGACACATGGTAACAGAGCTCTGTGTTACTTCATTTCTTTCTTAAAGAAATACTTTTCTTGGACTGTGCATGCTACAAACTCTTCTAATTTCTCCCATAGTCTTACTTTTCTCCTTCACAGGGAAGTGTTATAAAAACTTGAACCAAAAGCTCTTTCTAGTGCAAATAAAGTAATTTTCTCAGCCACACTAAAAGTTAAAGATGAATTCTTTAACAATATAGTTTAATTTTGTTGTTAATAACCAAACTTCCTACATACTCAAAATTATCCAAAAAAGTGAGGATTCCACTTCCTTCATAATAACAGTTAATATTTGTCCAAGGTGCTTTCTGAAACATAAATACATGTTGATTAGTTAATTTTTCAATGCTGTAACAAATATATTTAGAGAAAAAAATTGACTCACAATTTCATACTTTTTAGTACATGACTGCCTTGCTTCATTGCTGCTTCATTGCAAAGCTGCTCACCTCATGGTTGTCAGGAAGCACTGAGGAGTGACATAAACAGGTGGGAAAATGGTAGTGCTTTATTTGGCATACGTCTAGTGTATCGGATGTTGCCATCAACCTTTAGGGAATTTTTTTATGTGCCAATCTCTTCAGGAATCACCTTCACAAAACACACATAAGATTATTTTTCTAGTCACCTAATCATCTCTAAATCCAATGAGGTTGATAGTTAAGATTAACAACAAAGGAGTACACATGGCTCCAGCTGCATATGTAGCAGAGGATGACCTTGTCACACACCAATGGAAGGAGAGGCCCTTGGTCTTATGATGGCTCGATAGATGCCCCAGTATAGGGGAATTGAGGGCAGGGAGATGGGAGTGGGTTAGTGGGTGGGTGGGTGGAGGAACACCCTCATAGAAGCAGGGGGAGGGAGAGAAACTGGGAAAGGGGATAACATTTGAAATGTAAATAAAGAAAATATCCAATAAAAATTGAAAAAAATTAAAAATTAAAAAGGATTAATTATCACCTAAAGGACATGCATGGTATGTACTCATTTATCAGTGGATATTAGCCATAAAATACAGGTACCATGCTATACTCTACATACCCAAAGAAGTTAAACAAGAAGGAAGGCACAAGTGAGGAAGCTTTAATCTCACTTAGGAGGGGGAATAAAGTAGTCATAAGAGGCAGATGGAGGGAGGTAACTGGGAGAGAGGGAGGATGGGGAAGGGAATGGATGATTCAGGATTATGTATGAGGAAGGACAGGAGAGATGGCTTGATGGCGATGAGAATGAATGGAAATGTGCAACTGATGGGGGTGAAGAGGTGCATCTCTAGGACATGACAGAGACTTTGGATAAGGAAGGTGTCCAAGAATAAATGAGGGTGATCTTAGCTGTGACTCACTACATTGGAGATAGCAAGAGGTCACCTCCTGTTGCCAGGCAAGAACCCCAGTAGAGCGACAGAAATGAATCCACCCACAAATTTTGAACCCAAAATTTACCCTGTCTACAAGAAATGCAGGATCAGGGCATGGAACAGAGATTGAGGGGATGGCCAACCAAAACCAGCCCAACTTAAAACCCTTCCCGTAGGCAAGCACTAATCTCTGACACTATTAATGATATTCTGTTATGCTTGCAGACAGGAGCATGTTGTCCTCTGAGAGGCTCTATCCAGCAGCTGACTCAGACAGATGCAGACACACAGAGCCAAACAATGGGTGGAGCTTGATGAAGAACAGGAGGAAAGATTTCTGGCCCTGAAGGGGATAGGAACTCCACATGAAACTAACAGAGTTGACCAACCTGGACCCCTGGGGCTCTCAGCCACAGAACATACACAGGCTGGACCTAGGCCTCCCTGTGCACATGTAGCAGATGTGTAGCTTGTTCTTCATGTGGGTCCCGAAGAAATGGAGTGGGGGCTATCCCAAAAGCTGTTGCCTGTCTGTGGGCTATGTTCTTATAGCTGGGCTCCCTTGTCTGGGCTAAGTGGGAGAGGAAGTGCTTAGCCATTCAGAGACTTGAATTGCTAGAGAAGGGGTGGGGTGGGGGATGAATTGTGTGTGTGGATGACCAGGAGGGGACAGCAAGTGGGATGTAAAGTGAATAAGTAAAAAAAATAATAATAAATTAAATTTAAAAAGACCAAACCTCACAACATATTCATGTTAACTGAGCCCTAAAAAATTATTTTTGGGTCCTTAGATTCTTCTTTTATAGTTAAGGCAAGGTCAGAAACCACCTTGCCAGTTTATATGATGCTTTGGTTTCTTAGATGATACCACGTAATAGTAATTCCTGAGAAAATTTCTATAGTTTTGAGATGAAATAGTATTCAGATGTTAGCTCTTAAAAAGCTTAAATTAAGGGGCACTATAAAAATTTCCACTATTCCAGTGACAATCCTGAACAGCTTCCCACAAGTATGGAAGTTTTATAGTCCAGTGATATATGCTTAGTTCTAGTGTGTATAAGTTCTGAGCCATCTAACTGCTCTAAACTAATTAGTTAAGCAAGACATAGCTAGGCAGAGTTACTGAGTCTATCCCTTTATCTTTTACTTCTTCTTTACTATCTTCTTGTTCTATTCATTATTATTAATTGTAAAACAGTTTCTCTCCTACTTTCTACCTTTCCTCTATGTCAATTAGTATGGGATTCTCCACCGTATTCTTCAACAAAGTGTTACAGATAATGTATACCCTTGTTAACACAATGGCAGCAGTCATAATGCTAAAGGTTAATTAATTATCATTCTGTGCTAGAATTTTATGGCCAATTCTCATGTAAGCAATCTATGTTACTCACCTCCTTTGTCCCATATACAAATCAGTTTCAGTAGAAGAGAATTTCATAGGCTCTTAGCGTCATGCTGCATACAACCATTAGTCCAGTATTGAAGAATATGAAAAACAAGTGTAGTCAATGATTGGGTGGATTGGAGCTTCAGAAGTAACTTTCAGTTTTTTTTGAAAAAGAATTATCTATAAGACTAATTAATAGTCAAAACATTGGATTTTTCAGTCACTGCATTGAACAAAATTCTAATGTTTCTAATAAAGGAAGTGAGAAATTGGTGTCTGAAACAGCAAGGCTGTTTTAAAGCATCTAAAACCTCTTTCAATTTAGCGTCTATCAAAATCCAGTTCATTGTGGTTGCTGAGATTAAGGGACAATATTTTATGATTAAAGGGGTCATCCTAGAGGGACAAACCTCATTGCTTTTTCTGTTCTGAAGATATTTAAAACAAAAGACCCCAGCATGAAATCAAAGTACACTTTATAAGCTTATTTTGGTAAGTGTTGACCAAGCAACACTCTGTCCCAACATCTCTTTGCCTGGCCTACTGTGGCTTTTGATAGGAGACTAATGACCTTCTTCTGACTCTCACCCAAACTCTTCATGTTAACATTGGACTGGCCACTTGGCTTTGATCCTCTTGGAGCACTGATTCTACTAACTGCCTGTCCCAGCACCTGACCCTCATTAGGCAACCATTTTTGTCTGGAGACCATGCTGTGGAACTCCCCCACACTGGCATGAACTTTGTTTATACTTTGGAAAGCACCCAAAGGCTTAACTCTGGGAGATGATCTTCTTAGAGCTCAGTATTATAAGGAAACTTCATGAACTGCTTCTTCATTTTTCCAGTGAACTACTTCTCTGATTCCCAGCCACGGATTCATAGCAGTGCAAAATTGCTTGCCTTTCAACTTGTAAATTCTGTCAGCCTGGCAGCTAGTACAACTTCCAACTAGTTCCACAAAGAGAAGAGACTTAGTGACTCTAGACCAAAATGGAAAGGCACAAAGGCTTAAGAACATTTTTTTCTGTTCTAAAATTTTAATTAAAATATAATCACATTACTTGACACACATGCATTTCCTACTTCTAAATCCTCCTGTGACCTCCACTTCCTTTCAAATTGATGGCTTTTTTTCCCCCTTTGGCCATTATTGTTACATACACATAAATATACACATACTAACACACATATATAAATACATAAATATATAAATAAAACCTGCCTAGTCAGTTTAGTGTTTCCTGTGTGTATATGATTTCAGTGATGTACACTCTTTCTCTCATGATTATATAAATCTTTCTTTATAGCCTTTTTCTGAATCAGACTCTCTTTTATTAGATATTTTCTTCATTTACATTTCAACTACTCAGACTCTTGATAGCCTGCTTGGATTTGGTAAGCGTTTGATTTAGTGGATAGACCCATTTAAAAAAAAAAGCTAGTTTAATAAAGACTTCAAAAACATGAACTGTTTTCTTAAGGAGACCACATACTCGTGAATCCAAGAATCACTATGAACCCTACTAGAGATTATGCAAGAGCATGGCATCTGGTGGGATAACCAGGCAACCCTGGGGTGTATTTTTGTGCACAGGTATTAATGTTTATTTTGTCTTTCCCAAAGCTGCTACACCACTAGAGTCCTCTGCCTGATTTCCCTGAAAATGCCCTGCACAAATAATTCCCCATTCCCAGATTTTGAAGCAATAATTGTTATTGTTTTCATGAATTCATTCATATACATGTTATTCATGCATTCCTGTGGGTGAAAAAGTCTACTTAATGCAAGTAGATCAAATCAAATTTTTGTATTATACATGATCAAAGATTTAATATACATAAAGCTTTAATGCAAACTATATTTGCACAAACCCATGGTTTCCTAAGTTCTTTAGATTTATTAATTAATTTGCCTGGAAAAAATCTTAGGATTTTCCATTTTCTTTTTAAATATGATATTTCAAAAGCTCAAAGTAAAGAAAATATGAGCAGGGAGTGTGGGAGGGGATAGGGGGTTTTCAGAGGGGAAACCAGGAAAGGGGATAACATTTGAAATGTAAATAAAGAAAATATTAAATAAAAAAGAAAAAATAAATACATAGCAATTTAGGCTCATTAAAAATAGAAAATAAAAATAGCCTTAATTTTTGACACAAAATTCATATCCTTCAGAATATCATCTCTTTATCTTAATTGTTGAGCCCTTACTATAAGCCCTTTAAAAACCTATCCAAAGGAATGCCTGAAACAGTTTCTTGGGGAAAGGCTAGGATGAAGCTGGAAAGTCAAGACAATGTCAGAATAGTAATAAAACTCAAAGTCTGTTTAGAGAATTTACATCTGGGTAAGAAACAAATGACAAAGTACTAAAGTATCTTTGTTTGGAGGGGTAACTTTATTAGACTTGTATTCACTAGCATTACAGGGGACAGAACTATTAAGGAAGCTATGGAAACATAAAGAAAAAGAGTGAAAATATAAAAGTGAGAGTACCAGAAAAGATGACTGTGAGAAATATTTTAAGATTAAAGTACCAATCTCAGGAAACTGAAAAGCTTCTGTAAGGCAAAGGACACTGTCAATAGGACAAAATGTCAGCCTACAGATTGGGAAAATACTTTCACAAATCCCACATCAACAGAGGACTGATATCCAAAACATATTTGTAACTCAAGAAACTAGATATTAACAAACCAAATAATCCAATTAAAAATGTGGGTACATTAGGAGCTGAAGGGGTCTGCAACCCTATGGGTGGAATAACAATATGAACTAACCAGTACCCCCAGAGCTCATGTCTCTAGCTGCATATGTAGCAGAAGATGGCCTAGTCGGCCATCATTGGGAGGAGAGGCCCTTGGTTTTGCAAAGATTATATGCCCCACCCGGTACAGGGGAATGCCAGGGCCAGGAAGCAGAAATGGGTGGGTTGGGGAGAAGGGCGAGGGGAGGGTATAAGGGACTTTTGGAATAGCATTTACAATCATCTATTGGATGGAACACAGGTCCCCCAATGGAGGAGCTAGAGAAAGTACCCAAGGACCCGAAGGGATCTGCAACCCTATAGGTGGAACAACAATATGAACTAACCAGTACCCCCAGAGCTTATGTTTCTAGCTGCATATGTAGCAGAAGATGGCCTAGTCGGCCATTATTGGGAAGAGAGGCCCCTTGATCTTGCAAACTTTATATGTTTTCCAGTACAGGGGAACACCCGGGACAGGAAGAGGGAGTGGGTGGGTTGGGGAGCAGGGCAGGGGGAAGGTATAGGGGACTTTTGGGGTAGCATTTGAAATGTAAATGAAGAAAATATCTAATAAAAATGTTTAAAAAGATATGGAAATGAAGAAAATATCTAATAAAAAAACTAAATAAAAAATGGGGGTACAGATATAAACAGAGAGTTCTCAGCAGAGGAATCTCAACTGGCCAAGAAACACTTAAAGATCAAAACAACTCCAAGTTTCCCACCTGTCTGAAGGATTAAGATAAAAACCACAAGTGACAGCTCAGGCTGGTGAGGACATGGAGCAAGGGAAACACTCGTCCATTGCTGCTGGGAATGCAAACTTGTACAGCCACTTTGGAAATCAATATGACAATTTCTCAGAAAACTGAAAATTGATCTATCTCAAAACCCAGCTATACCACTCCCAGGCAGATATCCAAAGGACACCCCATCATACTACAAGGAGGATTGTTCAACTATGTTCATAGCAGCTTTATTCATAATATCCAGAAACTGGAAACAACCTTGATGCCCCTAAACTGAAGAACGAATAAAAAACTGTTGTACATTTATACAATAAAGTATTACTCAGTTGATCAAAAACAATGTCACCATGAAATTTGCAGGCAAATGTATGGAACTAGAAAAGATCATCCTGAGTAAGGTAACTCAGACTCAGAAAGACAAATAGCCATAAAGTAAAGGATAATCATTATGTAACCCACAAACCAGGGCTCAAGTGGGACACATGAATGTCACTATAAAGGGGAAATAGAATAGATATCAGTGGTGGATGGGGCAAGGGGACTGAATGGGGGTGGAGGTGGAGGTTGAAATGGGAACAGGGAGGAAACAGTAGGAGAATAGAGAAGTGAGGGAGAGAGTACTGGGAGAGACAACTGGAATCAGAAAGTATCTCTAGGCTAGAAACCTAGGGCAATGGGAGCTCCCAGGAATAAATGAGGGTGACTCTAGGTAAGACTCTTAGCAATGGGGGATACAGAGCCTGAACTGACCATTTTCCGTAACCAGGCAACACTTCCAATGGAGAAACTGGGACAAGAACCCAAGCAAAAAACCTTTGACCCGCAATTTGTCTTGCCTATAAGATGTGCTGGGGTAAAGGTGGCACAGAACTTCTTGAAGTAGCCAATCCATGATTGGCTTCAGACCCACAACACTGCCTGGAGGGTCAAAGACCAGAGACTGGATAGCCTAGAGACCTAGGATAGAAACAAACATGGGTGTATGTCTGTGTGTTGGGGGGGGGGGGGAATGGGAGGAGGGATTTGAAGGAGAGGAAACTGCAGTTGAGATGTAAATAAACAAAACAGTCACCAAAACTTAAGAAGATACTTTGTTATGGTGAGTGGAGAAAACACCATTAAATACAGTTCTAATAGTTCTTATTTTACACATACATACAGAGTGATAAAAATGGATAGACAGACAGACAGACAGACAGACAGATAGATAAAAAGATGGATAGACAGAGACACAAAGAGATACAGAAACACAGAGATTCTTTATTGGTCACATTTCCTTTTATCTTACTACATTACTTTATTTAATTTTCACAATCTTTTTCCTTGTTTTAAAATGTTTTGCATACAATATATTTTGACCATAGTCTCTCCCTTCCTCTACTCTCATCCAATATCATGTCCCCCAGGGAAAAAATGAAAAATCGACAAACAAAAATCCAATAGAACAAACAATACCAAAAGACAAAACAAAAAGCAATAAGTAAGCAAACAAAGTAACATGGAATCCGTTTTGTATTGGTCAATTATTCCCCAGCATCGGGGTGTACTCTGGAGTATGGTTTATATATCAAGTGACTTCTATTGTAGAAAATCTGATTTTTTTTTGCCAGTTGGTATTAATTACAGAGAACTTCTTGTTTAGTGGTGAAACCCCATGTACACTCCCCCTTCTCAGGTTTTGTCTGGTTTGAATCTGCAGGTTTTGTGCATGCTTTCACAGTCTCTGTGAGTTCATACATGCAATAGTCCTGTTTTGTCTGGAAGATGCTGTTACCTTAGAGTTATCTACCACCTTTGCCTCTTATAATCTTTCTGCATCTTCTTCTGCATGGATCCCTGAGCCTTGACTGGAGGGGGATGATAAAGACATCCCATTTAGAGTTGAGCACGCTAAAGTCTTCCACTCTTTCTGTACATTGTACAATGGTGGGTTGCATTCATTACCATTCACTATAAGAAGAAGCTTCTCTGCTTAGGGTTGAGTGATGCACTGCTCTGACTCCTTAGCCTAGGGCATTGGCTCAATTTTCAAAGTCTTTTAAATTAAGTATTTATTCTTAATCTCTATTTCATCTATAAAGAAAAGACTCAATGGAGTGAGATAATTTGCCTAAAGTTATGTGATCAATAATGGTGGTTGCCTGTGGTTAATACAGTTTTTCTGTGCGTGTGTGAAATGGCAGTACATATAAAGTTGATGATAATAATAAAATCCAAGAGAAAACAAATAAATATAAACACACAAATGACATTTATTACTGGTTGGCCCTTATCTATCAAGAGTAATGAAAATACATTGCCATACATGCTTAAATAAAAAGTCTCAGCTCTTGGCTCTTAATCTTTAGAAATCTATAAAGCTTTATCTCAATCAAAGATTATGTTGGCTGATCTTAAAACAACAGGGCCAATAAGAAAATAATAGAAAAATGGGTTATTCTGAGAAGACACAGTCCATCTAATACAACCGTAAGTACTAGAATGTAAATCCTCATTGTACCTGGAGAAGAAACTTCAATACAGAAGTTAAAACTGGACAGGTAACTTGGGTCTAGGTTCCATATAACATTTCAAACCATGCTAATAAATAGAGTCTTAATTTATACACAAATGGTAACCACTGGAATGTGAGAAACACAAGTAATGACTCCATTATCACTTGAATTATTTGGATTGCTTACATTACCTCTAATGGTAGAAAAAATGTTATTATATAAGCTGAATGATGATGACCCCAAATAGATAAACTTTAATGGGCACAAGGAATACTCAATATAGTAAAAAGAATATTCAGAGATCAAATAATGAATGGCCTAGGAGATGACTCAGTGGGTAAAAGTGCTTGCTCTAAAACCAGGAGAACCTGTGGTTGAAATCCTAGCAACTATGTAAAAAGCCACACACAGTTGCTTGTCCCTGCAACCCCAACACTGGAGGATGAGGGAGGCTGATCTAAACCCAATAGTTTTTTGATAGGACAACCTAGTTAAAATGGTGAACTACTTCAGTGAGAGATCCTGTTTCAAAAAGATAGGGGGAGAGAGAGAGAGAGAGAGAGAGAGAGAGAGAGAGAGAGAGAGAGAGAGAGAGAGAGAGAGAGAGAGAGAGAGACAGAATGATAGAAGATACTTGAGAGTCAACGTTCTTTTAGTACAAAAGAAAAATGTTTGAGGGAAAACTGTTAAGTTCTTTTTCAGACATATATAGCATTTGAGTGTGTCTGAGACAATGAAGATGCATTCAGTGGGCTTTTATAGAATACCAATTTGGGATTAGAAAACTATACTTTTTGGAGATATAAATGCAAGAGCACTTAGTTTATAATGAATCTTTATTGTTATAACAATTTTAGGGTTTTGGCATGACCAGTTTCCTAAGCATATTTGATCATATTTGAAGTACTCAAATAGGACCATATCACATAGTAATAAAAGGGATATGTAGGATGGAGTAAGAAGGGAGCTAGATCTTTCACGAAACTTTCAGTGTTTTATTGGATAAACTAGAATTCTGGTTATCTGTTTTTTTGTATCACCCCAACAAAAGAGGAAGTATTTTTTTCTTTTTTGAGATTTATTCTCATTTAAATTTTTTTATGTGCGTGAGTGTTTTGCCTGCATGCATATCTGGGTATTATTTTCATTCAGTTACTTGGAGGCCAGAATAGGGTACAGTATTCCCTGGAATTGGAGTTGTAGATGGTTTTTAGCTGCCATGTGGATCCTGGAATCAAACCTGAATCTTCTGGAAGAGCAGACAGTGTTCTTAACTGCAGAGACATCTCAGCAATTTTTTTCCCTCCTAATTCCAGTTTCTATATAATTGGATAGTGGCTAGATTTGAATGTATTAATAGGTGTAAAGTATGTAAAATCCTTGATGTTCTGGAATTCGTAAGTGGTTTCAATGAATTAGGTTTCTACTACTTATATACTATAATGATTTCATATTGCTTCAGTTGTCTCAGACTAAGTTCAAAATAACAAGGCATCATTTCATTGAATATTTGCTTATTTCTGTGTTTATAAACACTTGATTGAGGATTTTATAAAAGTTGAATTTCTGTGTTAGTGGCTATATGGCTTAAAAATGCTTCTAGACATTGTTTAATTATCCTTCAAAACAATGAGTATAGATAATTCCCCCACTTCCTCACGAATATTAAATATTATCAATAGATATTTGCTGGTTTTTAAGTTTTTTTTCTTCATGAAATACACCAACTTCTCTAGGAAGATGTTTGTTGAAGACTTGGGAAGACATCAAATAGTGATGGCTCTTTGTTAACAATGTGACTAATTCTGAAACCTACATGGTCCTATTTTTTAGGTGATAGCTTTGGTACATATAAATATTTCTGGGTTAGAAAACTTGCTTCTCTGTTGAATGACATTTTCATACCCTCAAAACCTTACCCTTTCTGTGACTTTCAAAAATTCTGGATAAATGTAAAATGTTCTATATTTTGTTCACCAAACTTCTTTTCCATAAGAGTGATGAGGTAAATGATTGAATTAGAGAAAAACAATATGATGTTGCCAGATTCTATGGTAACTTCTTGAATCAGTATGCACATTTTCCCCCATGAGAATCTGCTGTAAGTTACTACACAGCTGCAAGAGATCTGATCAAGGAAAAGGACCAAGGATGACTTCAGCAAAAGCATTACTGGCTTCCTGTTTCTGTATACTCTAAAATATCATTACACTGAAATGCAAAGAGCAAGGGAAAACACTTGGAATAAATCTGAATCTATATTTGACAAGTCAGGCTGATTTTTGGAAGGTTATTCACTTAGCAATTGAATTGTTTATTCTTGTTTATTTTATTTTATTGTTGCTAAGATGACTTGATCAGATCAACTGTACTGGGATCTATACATTTTTCTTCAACCAAGGAAGAAAAGGAAGACTTTCATAGGACTTAATCTAATTATGTTTTTAATGCATTGTGCTGATCTAATATTTTCATTAAAGATCAGTGAAGCATGTAACAATACCTGACTGCAGTGTCTTGTTTTTCTCTATTTCAAAAGCATTCACTTCACATGTATTCTTGCCCTTGGTTCTTGCAAAAATCCTCTGAGGCAAGGATTTTTATCTACATTTTACAGCAGGGCCGGAACTGAAGCCCAGCTTATTTATCTCTTGCTCTTTCCTCTTGACAGATAGAGGAAATCGCTCATGAATAGAGGTATGACAGTTGCTTTAAGAATATAAAAACAGGCTTAAAATAATTTGACTAAAAAATAGAAAAGAATCATAGAATTTTTAAAGATGATTTTGAGAACTCAAACATTTTAATAGTTTCATTTGTATTTGATTCACACCAGAATTTTCCACTAAATTGGATTTATTGTAACAACATAGGTGGACATTTAATTTAAAAAGTAAAGAATATCATTAGAGGCAAAGACATACTTATATTGCTAAGATGTCTTGTTCAAATCGTGTGTGTGTGTGTATGTATCTTAAATCTTGATGACCATGAGATTCTATTCAATTCAGTTTAATTCAACAATGTGACTGAGCCTTTTTACATATACATAGATAACATACACATTTATATGTCATATAACACACACACACACACACACACACACACACACACACACACACACGACTTATACTTGCTATCCAGAGGTTGAAGGGGCACATTAGATGAGACAAATAGACAGAAATACAAACCCCAGCATAATGTAAATGACTACACTTTCTGGGTGTTCAAAAAGCATAATGATCTTCTCCAACAAAGTAAGAAAGACGTGAACTTTGAACAATACTTGGACAGAAAATTGGGTAAAAATTTAACTGGCAGCAGTGGAACTGGAGTTTATGGAGATGAATTGATTTATACAAAGGCTTGGAGATCAGACATTCTACTGTGTTTGGAGATTGAGATGATTAGTTTACTTGAAGTACAGTACAAATTGGGGGCAGAGAAGTAAGGCATTGAGATCTCAGTAAGAGTGTACCACAGAACTAGTGCATTTTTATGGGTCACTGAAGGTTTCAATCAAGATAGTAGACGTGATTACAGCTAACAATTAAGGAGAGGAAGATGAGAGCTCTGTGTAGGACATGTAGCCACGTGAAAAATAGTGACACCATTGTAGTACTTGAGCTGTGACAGAAAAATGGCACAAAATATGGAGTTAATGAATACTTTTGGGTAATGTCATTGTTGTTTTCCTTGTTTAATTGAATATCTGATGAGTTGTGACAGATTATGACTCACAAAGTAAAACCAAAGCAACTAAATAAAAATAAAATAAAATAAAACAAAACAAAACATAGTTTTGCATCTAGAGCATTAATTTTGATATCACCATACATTCCCAATAAAACATTTTGGGATTTCTGAATTGTGTGAATCTAGGGACTACAGATACTATTATAATTTTCTTCTCATTTTCTGTGGGTAATATAAATTGCACTTTACCTTCCATTCAGGAAGTCCTGAGTTCAACTCGAAGGATGAAAATATAAATAAAATAACTTCTGAAGATTATGTCAAATTTTTTCAACACAGCCAAAGTGCTGAAACAACCTAAGTATCTGTTGATGGAAGAATGAGTGGAGAAAATGTGATTGATGTATGTTTGTATATATAATGGAATATTATTTAGCCTTTAAAAGGAAGGATCTCCCACTATAGGCATAAGACTTTGCATCACTTTTCTCCCAGCTATGCTAGAAAACAGTTCAGAATTCCCTCAGTAGGGTTGGGGATGTAATTTTTTTCAACAAAACAGGTTAAAATGAAGGGCATTATGCTAGATGAAATATGCCAAAGACATGTGTTCCATTGTCTTGCTTACCTACAGTATTTAAAAATCAGACTCAGAAACCACTATACAGAATTATGATTAGCAGAAGCTGATAGAGAAAGTAAAAAGACAGTCATGAAAGAGTGTTAGTTCAGTTATAAAATTAATACATTTTTGAGGTGTAATGTACAATATGGTGACTGTATTAACAGTAATTTATCATAGGCTCGGAGTACAATTAAAAATCAGAAAGTTGGTTTAGATGTAATTAAACAAGGGGACCATGTTCCAGCCACAACAAGCAGCAGAACTTGACAGCTTAAATCACATGGTTCTGACTTTAGAGTCAAGGATACAAGAAATGGATCACAGACTCTTCCTCTGTGACTAAGGAAAATGACTGAGACCAGGCTGGTATCCAGGGTGTTCCTGTATAGAAGCTTAGTGAGGCCATTGTGTAAGCTGTTAAGATAAAGCCTGATTTGCCATGGAGACCCCAACAAGTTGGAGATGCCAGAGTCATGAGATACTTGCTGAGGAAAGCTGTTAACAGGAAGTGGAACCATCTCAAGAAAAGGGTGTTGCTGTCAACAAAGCAGAAAGGAGTTGGAGATCTGAAGATCAAACCAGGAGATGCAGTTTGGAGTTTGTCCAGCTGGATTTTGGTTTTGCCTTGGTCCAGTATTTCCTCATTATGCCCCTCCCTCCTTTTTGGAGCAGTAATGCATATTCTGTGCCATTATATATTAGAAGTATGTTATCTACTTTTTGATTTTCATTTCATAGGGTATTACAGTTAAGAGATTGCATGAGTCTCAGAATTTGGATTTTAAAAGGGCTGAGACTTTTATGGACTATGAATGGTCATATTAAAAGTTGGACTAAATGCAGTTTACATTATGATATAGGCTACAAGCCTATTGGGGCCAGGGAGTGGCACTTGATAATTTCAATAAAAATGACTCCCGTAGTGGTATGATTAGGAGGTGTGACTTTGTTGGAGTAGGTGTGGCCTTATTGGAAAAAGTAAATTACTTGAGACCTTAGATACTCAAGCCAGGCTCAGTGTAGCACTTCTCTTCCTGTTGCCTATAGATGCAGAAGTAGAACTCACAGTTTCCTCTCCAGCATCATGTCTGCCTGCATACAACCATGCTTCCTGCCGTGATAATAATGAACTAAATTTCTGAAATGTGAGACAGGTCCAATTAAATGTTTTCCTTTATAAGAGTGGCTTCATAGCAATAGAAACCCCCAACTAAGACAGACTACTTTTTAAAATGTTACTTTTCAGTAAATTTATAGAATAGTCCACATAACATTTTCAGACATCTTTAGTATTAGTTATCTTTCCCCCATCCCTTCCTTTGTCTTACCCTTCTATAGCCCTTGCCACATAGACTTGCTTCTCTCATTAGTTCCCCTTTCCCCATAATATCTTTTTTCTACTATCCTCCCTTCCTTATGATCTTTCTTACTCATCACTCTAGGGTCATTTTCTAGTTTCCTGGATCCTACAGGTACTCCAAGCCTAAATTAAACATATGAACCTGAAGACTCAAAGTTAGAACTCATATATGTCAGAGAACATGTGACATTTATTTTTCTGGGTCTGGGCTACTTTACTTCACTCAGTAATGTTTCCCCTCTTTTTCCATCCAAAGGTCCCTCAGTTAGTTTATTCCAGACAACTAGCTCCAGTATTCCCAGAAACAGGGTGATGCTGATCTCTTTTCATTTCTGGATATCACAAGTCCTGTAAAGCCTATCTGGTAGGAAAAGAAACTATATTAGTTTGAACAGACCAGAGTTTTCTGAGACCCGGATTCTTTGTATGATCACATACACCTGCTCAGATTTCCAGCCTCCTTTAGCCTGAGCTACTGGTGTTCAAAGGAAAGGAAATTAGTCTTTGTTCCACATCCTCACCTAATTTAAATATATTTTTCAATGAGCTTGCTTCAGTTGTGCTCTTCTGGGGCTACACTGAGCTATAGAGTAGATATTGGCAAGTAGCATGGAAAATGCACCCCTGATTAAGAAGCTTGAAGAGTACCTTCTGAAAATGGTTACTTGTTATAATAACAGGCTTTTATATTGAGATACCAGGTAATAACTTTTCATACAAGAGTGTCATGCAGCTCTTGGGTCAAAGGACTTTTCTGTTTGCAATGTGTTTGTGCCCCTTTTCTTTCTTTTTCTTCTTTTTTTTTCCTTAGATATTTTCTTTATATACATTTCAAATGCTATCCCGAAAGTTCCCTATACCCTCCCCCTGCCCTGCTCCCCTACCCTCTCACTCCCACTTCTTGGCCCTGGCGTTCCCCTGTACTGAGGCATATAAAGTTTGCAAGATCGATGGGCCTCTCTTTCCACTGATGGCCAACTAGGCCATCTTCTGCTACATATGCAGAGATACGAGCTCAGGGGGTACTGGTTAGTTCATATTGTTGTTCCACCTATAGGGTTGCAGACCCCTTCAGCTCCTTGGGTGCTCTCTCTAGCTTCTCCATTGGGGGCCCTGTGTTCCATCTTATAGATGACTGTGAACATCCACTTCTGTATTTGCCAGGCACTGGCATAGCCTCACAAGAGACATCTATAACAGAGTCCCTTCAGCAAAATCTTTCTGGCATATGCAATAGTGTCTGGGTTTGGTGGCTACATCTGTTCCTCTTTCTCTCCATATTACTCATGCAGTGGGGACACACTGGGCTTAGGGTTGAGGTGTTGTTTCTCACCGACTTTTCAAATTTAAAAGGAAAAACCTCTGAGTATCTTCAAGTTTCTATCTGTCAATAGTAAATGTCAGTGCTTTCACTCAGTCACCTACCTCACCTAGAAGTGAGTTTCTGCTTGTTTGAATTCTTACCTGCTGAGAAGTTACAAGATTCTACTTGTTTCTTTTTTTTTTAATTAATTTATCTTCTCATATACGACATCCAGACTGTAGCTTCCCCTCCCTCCCTCTGCCCCTCCCATCCCTTCACCCCCTTCCTTCTCATCCACTCCTCTCTTGTTTCACTTCAGGAAAAGGCAGTCCTCCTAATGATATAAATGAAACATGGCATATCATCTACTTGTTTCTTAAAATCCAACATTGTGGTTCTTTCCTAGGTTTATTTTTAGTGGATAGTTGAAACATGAAAACTGTATGTGCATACAATTATGAGTTATCACATGATGCTTCAGTACAGATACACAGTATAGACTGTTTAAATTAGGTCAAACATATCTGTTACCTCAAACATTTATCATTTTCTATTTTAAAAAATACTTGTTTATTTATTTATACTCCAGATTTTATTCACCTCCTGGTCCACCCTCCAACTGTTCCACAACCCATACCTCCTCTCTGCCCCCTGTCTCCATGAGAATGTCCCCACCCCCCACTCCCGACCCCACCAACTCTAAATTCCCTGGGGCTCCACAATTTTGAAAATTTTTTCATTCATTCTTTCAAGTCATTTAAAATATGAAGCATAATTATCAATAGTCACATGAGTATGCAAGAGCCTGCCAGAACATTCTACGATGAAAGTATAGGTTTTGAAATCAACATTTTAGCATTCATATACTAATATTAAGGATTCTATTTTTTTAAAGATAGCAATGCTAGGTAAAACCCTGATGGCTTGTTTTATCAAAATAAACCAGCTCTTAGGGATTTTAAAAGTCTCATATTTTCTTTTGTGTTTCTGTTTTACTTCTTTCTGTTTCCATTTTTTACTGCTAGTTCCAGTTTATAAACTTGGCATTAGTTTTTCTATTTTAGTGACTTAAGGCATAATAAGTTGTTATTTTGGGGATTTCTTTCTATTGATGTAGGTAGTTTAGAATTTTAATTTAGAGTGGTTTTTCCTGCATCCTACATGTTTGACTATATTACATTTCCCTCCCCTGATTTGCACAAATATATTTTTATTTTTAAATTTAATTTTTTTGAGACAGGGTTTCTCTGTGTAGCCTTGGCTGTCTTGGAACTCATTCTGTAGACCAGGCTGGCCTTGAACTCAAAGATCTGCCTGTCTCTGACTCCCTAGTGCTGGGATTAAAGGTGTGTGCCACCACTGCCCACCATTTAATTTTTTATTATTTCAAAAGTTTCATATAATAACAATGAAAATTGATCATACACATTCACCATCACCTCCCTCAAATCTCGTCAGTGGCCCATCCCAACTTCCTCCCAACTTGCTGTCTTCTGTAAAAATATTTTTATTAATAACCCTGAGGTCCAGTTAGTGTCGTATGTACATAGGCGTGGGCCACTTACTAGGGCACAAGCAATGTACTAGTTATTACATTTCCCAAAGAGAGTAACTCTCCCTCCTTTGGCAATGCCCAAAGTCCCTCAATGTCCAGTAGTTCCTCTTAGGTATGGGTGAAGCCAAAGAGATTCCTTTCATCTAGGCTGGTAATTTGATTGGCTCGATTATGTGCAAATAACCATATTTTCTATGAATTTATTCATGCAACATGCATGTTGTACCCAGAAGTCTGCATTTTACAGATATCGTCCTCCTCTACTGGCATTTACACTCTTTTTTTTTTTTTTTTTTTTTTTTTCAGCTTGCACATACCTGCATGCGGATTTTATACATACACCACTGTCAAGATCCTTCTAGTTTACAAAATCCATTTGCTGTCAACATATTACAAAGAAGCTGGGTTACTCCTTATCCCTGACACCAAGAGCAAATGATTTTTCTAGTTTTCAGAAAGTGTTGTTTTTAACTCTATTGTGAATGGTCTCTCTCTCTCTCTCTCTCTCTCTCTCTCTCACACACACACACACACACACACACACACACACACACACACACAAGTAAAGGGTGATATAGTGTTAAACAAGCCACATAAGCCTAACACCAGCTTCAATAGCTGTTAATCCCTGACCAGTCTCATCTCATGTGCTTTCACCTGTTATTGTCCAATACCATGGTTTAAGCTAACCCCAGATGGCACATCATTTTAGCTGTAAAATTTTCAATAATGAGTAATTCTCCAAAACTATGGCAATAACTGTATTCCACCTAAAGAAAATAATAAAAAAATCCCAGGCTGTGGTGACAAAAATACATATTCTGCGTAGTCTAAACAGCACACACTTATCTTCCCTCTGTTCTCTTGGCTTTAGGTTGAAGATAAAGAGGCAAGTAGAGTTGGTGTCCGGGCGGCCTTCCAGCCTGAATGGCAGGCAGGTAGCCGGCAGCTGCTGGACTGCCCCATGGTCGAAGGTGTTGGTACACATTTGGAACCCTAGCACTTGGGAGGATGAAGCAAGAGTATTAGGGGTTAAAGACAGACCCTGTCTCAAAGAACATACCAATAAATATATAACTAAGCTGAAATATACTGTTAACCTTAATTACTACTTTAGAGGCTCTGCTGCCAAAGAGTCATACTAGAAGAGAAGGCAACAATATAGGTCTTTGGGGACAATTCAGGCCATGTGGACACAGTCCTGATGTCATCCTACAGTCACACTGTGCTGTAGAGCAGGTTTTATCCGCTCTGTGGTTTCTGAATCTTAGTTGTTGCATCCGGAGGCTTGATAAAATTAAGACTTAATATCTTGATGGTTTCATTAAAGTATTGTATGCTTTATATATACAATTCTAATTCATACAAACCTTTTAAAACTAAAATGCCTGAAACTGGAATCCAATTCCTCAAAGCAGTCAGAATACTGAGTGTAATTTTTTTTTTTAACTATTTCATAATATTTATCATAGACAGAAAACTTTTAAAATCTCTGTATAGCCAAATATCTGCTGATAATCGAGTATTCAGTACATGCTACTCATCATTATCATCACTAATATTTCCATACAGAAGAAGCAGAGTACCTCAATGTCAGGATATCCAAACCCGGTCTTTTCCAGCATCTTGATGCTTGCACTCCTCTACTTTTGATTAGGAACACTTTACAGTCAATGTTTTTTTTTTTTTTTTTTTTTTTTTTTTTTTTTTTGAGGGTTTTTTCTTTATATTTTAGGTTTCTAATTTTTTTTTTCCATTTTTTATTAGGTATTTAGCTCATTTACATTTCCAATGCTATACCAAAAGACCCCCTTACCCACCCACCCCCACTCCCCTACCCACACACTCCCCCCCTTTGGCCCTGGCGTTCCCCTGTACCTGGGCACACAAAGTCTGCATGTCCAATGGGCCTCTCTTTCCAGTGATGGCCAACTAGGCCATCTTTTGATACATATGCAGCTAGAGTCAAGAGCTCAGGGGTACTGGTTAGTTCATAATGTTGTTCCACCTATAGGGTTGAAGATCCCTTTAGCTCCTTGGGTACTTTCTCTAGCTCCTCCATTGGGAGCCCTGTGATCCATCCATTAGCTGACTGTGAGCATCCACTTCTGTGTTTGCTAGGCCCCGGCATAGTCTCCCAAGAGACAGCTACATCTGGGTCCTTTCAGTAAAATCTTGCTAGTGTATGCAATGGTGTCAGCATTTGGAAGCTGATTATGGGGTGGATCCCTGGATATGGCAGTCTCTACATGGTCCATCCTTTCATCTCAGCTCCATACTTTGTTTCTGTAACTCCTTCCATGGGTGTTTTGTTCCCACTTCTAAGGAGGGGCATAGTGTCCACACTTCAGTCTTCATTTTTCTTGAGTTTCATGTGTTTAGGAAATTGTATCTTATATCGTGGGTATCCTAGGTTTTGGGCTAGTATCCACTTATCAGTGAGTACATATTGTGTGAGTTCCTTTGTGATTGTGTTACCTCACTCAGGATGATGCTCTCCAGGTCCATCCATTTGGCTAGGAATTTCATAAATTCATTCTTTTTAATAGCTGAGTAGTACTCCATTGTGTAGATGTACCACATTTTCTGTATCCATTCCTCTGTTGAGGGGCATCTGGGTTCTTTCCAGTTTCTGGCTATTATAAATAAGGCTGCTATGAACATAGTGGAGCATGTGTCCTTCTTACCAGTTGGGGCTTCTTCTGGATATATGCCCAGGAGAGGTATTGCTGGATCCTCCGGTAGTACTATGTCCAATTTTCTGAGGAACCGCCAGACTGATTTCCAGAGTGGTTGTACAAGCCTGCAATCCCACCAACAATGGAGGAGTGTTCCTCTTTCTCCACATCCTCGCCAGCATCTGCTGTCACCTGAATTTTTGATCTTAGCCATTCTGACTGGTGTGAGGTGGAATCTCAGGGTTGTTTTGATTTGCATTTCCCTGATGATTAAGGATGTTGAACATTTTTTCAGGTGCTTCTCTGCCATTCGGTATTCCTCAGGTGAGAATTCTTTGTTCAGTTCTGAGCCCCATTTTTTAAGGGGGTTATTTGATTTTCTGAGGTCCACCTTCTTGAGTTCTTTATATATGTTGGATATTAGTCCCCTATCTGATTTAGGATAGGTAAAGATCCTTTCCCAGTCTGTTGGTGGTCTTTTTGTCTTATAGACAGTGTCTTTTGCCTTGCAGAAACTTTGGAGTTTCATTAGGTCCCATTTGTCAATTCTCGATCTTACAGCACAAGCCATTGCTGTTCTGTTCAGGAATTTTTCCCCTGTGCCCATATCTTCAAGGCTTTTCCCCACTTTCTCCTCTATAAGTTTCAGTGTCTCTGGTTTTATGTGAAGTTCCTTGATCCACTTAGATTTGACCTTAGTACAAGGAGATAAGTATGGATCGATTCGCATTCTTCTACATGATAACAACCAGTTGTGCCAGCACCAATTGTTGAAAATGCTGTCTTTCTTCCACTGGATGGTTTTGGCTCCCTTGTCGAAGATCAAGTGACCATAGGTGTGTGGGTTCATTTCTGGGTCTTCAATTCTATTCCATTGGTCCACTTGTCTGTCTCTATACCAGTACCATGCAGTTTTTATCACAATTGCTCTGTAGTAAAGCTTTAGGTCAGGCATGGTGATTCCACCAGAGGTTCTTTTACCTTGAGAAGAGTTTTTGCTATCCTCGGTTTTTTGTTATTCCAGATGAATTTGCAAATTGCTCCTTCTAGTTCGTTGAAGAATTGAGTTGGAATTTTAATGGGGATTGCATTGAATCTGTAGATTGCTTTTGGCAAAATAGCCATTTTTACAATGTTGGTCCTGCCAATCCATGAGCATGGGAGATCTTTCCATCTTCTGAGATCTTCTTTAATTTCTTTCTTCAGGGACTTGAAGTTTTTATCATACAGATCTTTCACTTCCTTCGTTAGAGTCACGCCGAGATATTTTATATTATTTGTGGCTATTGAGAAGGGTGTTGTTTCCCTAATTTCTTTCTCAGCCTGTTTATTCTTTGTGTAGAGAAAGGCCATTGACTTGTTTGAGTTAATTTTATATCCAGCTACTTCACCGAAGCTGTTTATCAGGTTTAGGAGTTCTCTGTTGGAATTTTTAGGGTCACTTATATATACTATCATATCATCTGCAAAAAGTGATATTTTGACTTCCTCTTTTCCAATTTGTATCCCCTTGATCTCCTTTTGTTGTCGAATTGCTCTGGCTAATACTTCAAGTACTATGTTGAAAAGGTAGGGAGAAAGTGGGCAGCCTTGTCTAGTCCCTGATTTTAGTGGGATTGCTTCCAGCTTCTCTCCATTTACTTTGATGTTGGCTACTGGTTTGCTGTAGATTGCTTTTATCATGTTTAGGTATTGGCCTTGAATTCCTGATCTTTCCAGAACTTTTATCATGAATGGGTGTTGGATCTTGTCAAATGCTTTTTCTGCATCTAACGAGATGATCATGTGGTTTTTGTCTTTGAGTTTGTTTATATAATGGATTACATTGATGGATTTTCGTATATTAAACCATCCCTGCATCCCTGGAATAAAACCTACTTGGTCAGGATGGATGATTGCTTTAATGTGTTCTTGGATTCGGTTAGCGAGAATTTTATTAAGAATTTTTGCATCGATGTTCATAAGAGAAATTGGTCTGAAGTTCTCTATCTTTGTTGGATCTTTCTGTGGTTTAGGTATCAGAGTAATAGTGGCTTCATAAAATGAGTTGGGTAGAATACCTTCTACTTCTATCTTGTGAAAAAGTTTGTGCAGAACTGGAGTTAGATCTTCTTTGAAGGTCTGATAGAACTCTGCACTAAACCCGTCTGGTCCTGGGCTTTTTTTGGCTGGGAGACTATTAATAACTGCTTCTATTTCTTTAGGGGATATGGGACTGTTTAGAAGGTCAACTTGATCCTGATTCAACTTTGGTACCTGGTATCTGTCCAGAAATTTGTCCATTTCGTCCAGGTTTTCCAGTTTTGTTGAGTATAGCCTTTTGTAGAAGGATCTGATGGTGTTTTGGATTTCTTCAGGATCTGTTGTTATGTCTCCCTTTTCATTTCTGATTTTGTTAATTAGGATTTTGTCCCTGTGCCCTTTAGTGAGTCTAGCTAAGGGTTTATCTATCTTGTTGATTTTCTCAAAGAACCAACTCCTCGTTTGGTTAATTCTTTGAATAGTTCTTCTTGTTTCCACTTGGTTGATTTCACCCCTGAGTTTGATTATTTCCTGCCGTCTACTCCTCTTGGGTGAATTTGCTTCCTTTTTTTCTAGAGCTTTTAGATGTGTTGTCAAGCTGCTAGTATGTGCTCTCTCCCGTTTTTTCTTGAAGGCACTCATAGCTATGAGTTTCCCTCTTAGAAATGCTTTCATTGTGTCCCAAAGGTTTGGGTACGTTGTGGCTTCATTTTCATTAAACTCTAAAAAGTCTTTAATTTCTTTCTTTATTCCTTCCTTGACCAAGGTATCATTGAGAAGAGTGTTGTTCAGTTTCCATGTGAATGTTGGCTTTCTGTTATTTATTTTGTTATTGAAGATCAGCCTTAGTGCATGGTGATCTGATAGGATACATGGGACAATTTCAATATTTTTGAATCTGTTGAGGCCTGATTTGTGACCTATTATGTGGTCAATTTTGGAGAAGGTACCATGAGGTGCTGAGAAGAAGGTATATCCTTTTGTTTTAGGATAAAATGTTCTGTAGATATCTGTCAGATCCATTTGTTTCATCACTTCTGTTAGTTTCAGTGTGTCCCTGTTTAGTTTCTGTTTCCATGATCTGTCCATTGGTGAAAGTGATGTGTTGAAGTCTCCCACTATTATTGTGTGAGGCGCAATGTGTGCTTTGAGCTTTACTAAAGTTTCTTTAGTGAATGTGGCTGCTCTTGTATTTGGAGCATAGATATTCAGAATTGAGAGTTCCTCTTGGAGGATTTTACCTTTGATGAGAATGAAGTGTCCCTCCTTGTCTTTTTTGATGACTTTGGGTTGGAAGTCAATCTTATCAGATATTAGGATGGCTACTCCTGCTTGTTTCTTCATACCATTTGCTTGGAAAATTGTTTTCCAGCCTTTCATTCTGAGGTAGTGTCTATCTTTTTCTCTGAGATGAGTTTCCTGTAAGCAGCAAAATGTTGGGTCTTGTTTGTGTAGCCAGTTTGTTAGTCTATGTCTTTTTATTGGCGAGTTGAGACCATTGATGTTAAGAGATATTAAGGAAAAGTAATTGTTGCTTCCTGTTATTTTAGTTGTTAAAGGTGGCATTCTGTTCTTGTGGCTGTCTTCTTTTAGGTTTGTTGAGGGATTACCTTCTTGTTTTTTCTAGGGCGTTGTTCCCGTTCTTGTATTGGTTTTTTTCTGTTATTATCCTTTGAAGGGCTGAGGAACCGCCAGACTGATTTCCAGAGTGGTTGTACAAGCCTGCAATTCCACCAACAATGGAGGAGTGTTCCTCTTTCTCCACATCCTCGCCAGCATCTGCTGTCACCTGAATTTTTGATCTTAGCCATTCTCACTGGTGTGAGGTGGAATCTCAGGGTTGTTTTGATTTGCATTTCCCTGATGATTAAGGATGTTGAACATTTTTTCAGGTGCTTCTCTGCCATTCGGTATTCCTCAGGTGAGAATTCTTTGTTCAGTTCTGAGCCCCATTTTTTAAGGGGGTTATTTGATTTTCTGAGGTCCACCTTCTTGAGTTCTTTATATATGTTGGATATTAGTCCCCTATCTGATTTAGGATAGGTAAAGATCCTTTCCCAGTCTGTTGGTGGTCTTTTTGTCTTATAGACAGTGTCTTTTGCCTTGCAGAAACTTTGGAGTTTCATTAGGTCCCATTTGTCAATTCTCGATCTTACAGCACAAGCCATTGCTGTTCTGTTCAGGAATTTTTCCCCTGTGCCCATATCTTCAAGGCTTTTCCCCACTTTCTCCTCTATAAGTTTCAGTGTCTCTGGTTTTATGTGAAGTTCCTTGATCCACTTAGATTTGACCTTAGTACAAGGAGATAAGTATGGATCGATTCGCATTCTTCTACATGATAACAACCAGTTGTGCCAGCACCAATTGTTGAAAATGCTGTCTTTCTTCCACTGGATGGTTTTGGCTCCCTTGTCGAAGATCAAGTGACCATAGGTGTGTGGGTTCATTTCTGGGTCTTCAATTCTATTCCATTGGTCCACTTGTCTGTCTCTATACCAGTACCATGCAGTTTTTATCACAATTGCTCTGTAGTAAAGCTTTAGGTCTGGCATGGTGATTCCACCAGAGGTTCTTTTGTCCTTGAGAAGAGTTTTTGCTATCCTCGGTTTTTTGTTATTCCAGATGAATTTGCAAATTGCTCCTTCTAATTCGTTGAAGAATTGAGTTGGAATTTTAATGGGGATTGCATTGAATCTGTAGATTGCTTTTGGCAAGATAGCCATTTTTACAATGTTGGTCCTGCCAATCCATGAGCATGGGAGATCTTTCCATCTTCTGAGATCTTCTTTAATTTCTTTCTTCAGGGACTTGAAGTTTTTATCATACAGATCTTTCACTTCCTTCGTTAGAGTCACGCCGAGATATTTTATATTATTTGTGGCTATTGAGAAGGGTGTTGTTTCCCTAATTTCTTTCTCAGCCTGTTTATTCTTTGTGTAGAGAAAGGCCATTGACTTGTTTGAGTTAATTTTATATCCAGCTACTTCACCGAAGCTGTTTATCAGGTTTAGGAGTTCTCTGTTGGAATTTTTAGGGTCACTTATATATACTATCATATCATCTGCAAAAAGTGATATTTTGACTTCCTCTTTTCCAATTTGTATCCCCTTGATCTCCTTTTGTTGTCGAATTGCTCTGGCTAATACTTCAAGTACTATGTTGAAAAGGTAGGGAGAAAGTGGGCAGCCTTGTCTAGTCCCTGATTTTAGTGGGATTGCTTCCAGCTTCTCTCCATTTACTTTGATGTTGGCTACTGGTTTGCTGTAGATTGCTTTTATCATGTTTAGGTATTGGCCTTGAATTCCTGATCTTTCCAGAACTTTTATCATGAATGGGTGTTGGATCTTGTCAAATGCTTTTTCTGCATCTAACGAGATGATCATGTGGTTTTTGTCTTTGAGTTTGTTTATATAATGGATTACATTGATGGATTTTCGTATATTAAACCATCCCTGCATCCCTGGAATAAAACCTACTTGGTCAGGATGGATGATTGCTTTAATGTGTTCTTGGATTCGGTTAGCGAGAATTTTATTAAGGATTTTTGCATCGATGTTCATAAGAGAAATTGGTCTGAAGTTCTCTATCTTTGTTGGATCTTTCTGTGGTTTAGGTATCAGAGTAATAGTGGCTTCATAAAATGAGTTGGGTAGAATACCTTCTACTTCTATCTTGTGAAAAAGTTTGTGCAGAACTGGAGTTAGATCTTCTTTGAAGGTCTGATAGAACTCTGCACTAAACCCGTCTGGTCCTGGGCTTTTTTTGGCTGGGAGACTATTAATAACTGCTTCTATTTCTTTAGGGGATATGGGACTGTTTAGAAGGTCAACTTGATCCTGATTCAACTTTGGTACCTGGTATCTGTCCAGAAATTTGTCCATTTCGTCCAGGTTTTCCAGTTTTGTTGAGTATAGCCTTTTGTAGAAGGATCTGATGGTGTTTTGGATTTCTTCAGGATCTGTTGTTATGTCTCCCTTTTCATTTCTGATTTTGTTAATTAGGATTTTGTCCCTGTGCCCTTTAGTGAGTCTAGCTAAGGGTTTATCTATCTTGTTGATTTTCTCAAAGAACCAACTCCTCGTTTGGTTAATTCTTTGAATAGTTCTTCTTGTTTCCACTTGGTTGATTTCACCCCTGAGTTTGATTATTTCCTGCCGTCTACTCCTCTTGGGTGAATTTGCTTCCTTTTTTTCTAGAGCTTTTAGATGTGTTGTCAAGCTGCTAGTATGTGCTCTCTCCCGTTTTTTCTTGAAGGCACTCATAGCTATGAGTTTCCCTCTTAGAAATGCTTTCATTGTGTCCCAAAGGTTTGGGTACGTTGTGGCTTCATTTTCATTAAACTCTAAAAAGTCTTTAATTTCTTTCTTTATTCCTTCCTTGACCAAGGTATCATTGAGAAGAGTGTTGTTCAGTTTCCATGTGAATGTTGGCTTTCTGTTATTTATTTTGTTATTGAAGATCAGCCTTAGTGCATGGTGATCTGATAGGATACATGGGACAATTTCAATATTTTTGAATCTGTTGAGGCCTGATTTGTGACCTATTATGTGGTCAATTTTGGAGAAGGTACCATGAGGTGCTGAGAAGAAGGTATATCCTTTTGTTTTAGGATAAAATGTTCTGTAGATATCTGTCAGATCCATTTGTTTCATCACTTCTGTTAGTTTCAGTGTGTCCCTGTTTAGTTTCTGTTTCCATGATCTGTCCATTGGTGAAAGTGGTGTGTTGAAGTCTCCCACTATTATTGTGTGAGGCGCAATGTGTGCTTTGAGCTTTACTAAAGTTTCTTTAGTGAATGTGGCTGCTCTTGTATTTGGAGCATAGATATTCAGAATTGAGAGTTCCTCTTGGAGGATTTTACCTTTGATGAGAATGAAGTGTCCCTCCTTGTCTTTTTTGATGACTTTGGGTTGGAAGTCAATCTTATCAGATATTAGGATGGCTACTCCTGCTTGTTTCTTCATACCATTTGCTTGGAAAATTGTTTTCCAGCCTTTCATTCTGAGGTAGTGTCTATCTTTTTCTCTGAGATGAGTTTCCTGTAAGCAGCAAAATGTTGGGTCTTGTTTGTGTAGCCAGTTTGTTAGTCTATGTCTTTTTATT
Organism: Mus musculus; assembly: GCF_000001635.26. Classification (NCBI taxonomy): domain Eukaryota; kingdom Metazoa; phylum Chordata; class Mammalia; order Rodentia; family Muridae; genus Mus; species Mus musculus. Next base: position 107,055,543 of record NC_000086.7, read on the forward strand.
GGCGAGTTGAGACCATTGATGTTAAGAGATATTAAGGAAAAGTAATTGTTGCTTCCTGTTATTTTAGTTGTTAAAGGTGGCATTCTGTTCTTGTGGCTGTCTTCTTTTAGGTTTGTTGAGGGATTACCTTCTTGTTTTTTCTAGGGCGTTGTTCCCGTTCTTGTATTGGTTTTTTTCTGTTATTATCCTTTGAAGGGCTGGATTCGTGGAGAGATAATGCGTGAATTTGGTTTTGTCGTGGAATACTTTGGTTTCTCCCTCTATGATAATTGAGAGTTTGGCTGGGTATAGTAGCCTGGGCTGCAGTTTGTGTTCTCTTAGTGTCTGTATAACATCTGTCCAGGCTCTTCTGGCTTTCATAGTCTCTGGTGAAAAATCTGGTGTAATTCTGATAGGCTTGCCTTTATATGTTACTTGACCTTTTTCCCTTACTGCTTTTAGTATTCTATCTTTATTTAGTGCATTTGATGTTCTGATTATTATGTGTCGGGAGGAATTTCTTTTCTGGTCCAGTCTATTTGGAGTTCTGTAGGCTTCTTGTATGTTCATATGCATCTCATTCTTTAGATTTGGGAAGTTTTCTTCAATAATTTTGTTGAAGATGTTTACTGGACCTTTGAGTTGAAAATCTTCATTCTCATCCACTCCTATTATCCGTACGTTTGGTCTTCTTATTGTGTCCTGGATTTCCTGGATATTTTGAGTTAGGATCTTTTTGCATTTTCCATTTTCTTTGATTGTTGTGCCGATGTTCTCTATGGAATCTTCTGCACCTGAGATTCTCTCTTCCATCTCTTGTATTTTGTTGCTGATGCTCAAATCTATGGTTCCAGATTTCTTTCCTAGGGTTTCTATCTCTAGTGTTGCCTCGCTTTGAGTTTTCTTTATTGTGTCTACTTCCCTTTTTAGGTCTAGTATGGTTTTGTTCATTTCCATCACCTGTTTGTATGTTTTTTCCTCTTTTTCTGTAAGGACTTCTACCTGTTTGATTGTGTTTTCCTGTTTTTCTTTAAGGACTTGTAACTCTTTAGCAGTGTTCTCCTGTATTTCTTTAAGTGATTTATTAAAGTCCTTCTTGATGTCCTCTACCATCATCATGAGATATGCTTTTAAATCTAGGTCTAGGTTCTCAGGTGTGTTGGGGTTCCCTGGACTGGGCGAAGTGGGTGTGCTGGGTTCTGGTGATGGTGAGTGGTCTTGGTTCCTGTTAGTAAGATTCCTCCGTTTACCTTTCGCCATCTGGTAATCTCTGGAGTTAGTAGTTATAGTTGACTCTGTTTAGAGATTGTTCTTCTGGTGATTCTGTTACCGTCTATCAGCAGACCTGGGAGACAGATTCTCTCCTCTGAGTTTCAGTGCTCAGAGCACTCTCTGCTGGCAAGCTCTCTTACAGGGAAGGTGCGCAGATATCTTGTATTTGGACCTCCTCCTGGCCGAAGAAGAAGGCCCAAAACAGGACCTTTCTCAGACACTGTGTTGCTTTGGCAGTTCCCAGGTGGTACAGACTCTCACCTAAGCAGACTAAATTCCTAAGTTCCTTGGAGTCCCGGGACCAAGATGGTGACCGCTGCTGCTGTGGCTTAGGCCGCCTCCCCAGCCGGGCGGGCACCTGTCCTCCGGTTCGGAAGGTGGCCGGCTGTCCCCGGCCCACAAAGGGTGCTGCCTCAGCGCCTCTGTTCTTCCGCCTGTTCCAGAAGCTGTCTGGTTCTCTGGCGCACCCTCTCACCTGTTCAGACTAATTTCCTAAGTTCGGCGGGTCCCGGACCAAGATGGCGACCGCTGCTGCTGTGGCTTAGGTCGCCTCCCCAGCCGGGCGGGCACCTGTCCTCCGGTCCGGAAGGTGGCCGGCTGTCCCCGGCCCACACAGGGTGCTGCCTCAGCCCCTCTGTGCTTCTGCCTGTTCCAGAGGCTGTCAGGTTCTCTGGCGCACCCTCTCACCTGTTCAGACTAATTTCCTAAGTTCGGCGGGTCCCGGACCAAGATGGCGACCGCTGCTGCTGGCATTTACACTCTTTCTGCCGCTTCTTCTGCAAAATTTCTTGAGCTGTGGAGAGTAAGAGGTTGCTATAGATGACCAATCACAGATGAGCACTCAGTTGTGTTTGGTACTTTGACCTATTATGGATCTCTATGTTAACCATCAGCGACTGTAAAAGGTTTGGGGAGCAGGGAGAGAGGGGAGGGGAGAGGGGATTTTTGGAGGGGAAACTAGGAAAGGGGATAACATTTGAAATGTAAATAAAGAAAATATCTTAAAAAAAAGAAAAAAAGAAAGGTAGCATCCCTGAGCAAAATTGCGAGCCGCTCAAAGGTATAGGTATAAACATTGACCATAAAATTTTTGAATTTCTCCTTTGATCCTGTGGTTGTTCAATAGCATGTTGAATAAATTTCTCTTCTTATTTATGCCTATTTTCATATTATTGTGTTTAGTTATAACACAAGACATGATTTCAGTCTCTTTAGATGATTTATTTTGTGGCAGAACATCCTGGAAAATATTTCACATCTAGTAAAGATCAATGTATATTTTACTGATATTGGTTGAAATATTTTTCATGTTGTTATGTTCATATTATCTGAAATACAATTCAAGTCTAGTACTTTCTGTACAATTATTATTGGAATTAGAGTATTGAAGATGCTTTATATTATTGTACTTCTGTCTCTTTCTCCCTTTTCATGCATCTTAAATATTTACATGCTTCAAAGTTTTGGAAGTACATATTTATATTTTATCTCATATAATAAATAGATGTATTTATGGAAATCAAATGTTTAATATTATGATTAATAATATTATTATGAATAGTTTGCATTTCACTGATATGAGTCTAAGCCAAATGTTTCAGTTGAATCTTCCTTTAAAAAAATCTTACCAAGAATGATTTGTCTTGTCTATATACTATTGGATGTGTGACCTTACACTGGAGCATGGTCAGTTTAACATGGGACATTCACGAAAGAAAACTGACTGTCCCTTTTCAAGCCGCAATCAATTGCCTATGTCTTTTAAGATAGGAATGAGACTTCATACTCACCTTCCCTCTTCTTGTTGGCATTTGGTCTGGATCAAGTATGCTTCATCCCAGAGATACAGGGATGGTTCAACACACACACACACACACACACACACACACACACACACACACAAATCAATAAATGTGGTCTACCACATAATGACTCAAGAATAGAAAGTATGCAACCACTTCATTAGGTGAAGAAATGGCCTTTGACAAAATCCAAAATCCCTTCTTCATAAAAGTGCTGGACTTGAGAATCTAGAGATACAGGGGATATATCTCAACAAAATAAAATCAATATATAGGAAGACCACTATGGATCTCACTATTGTCATCTTGTTACTTGTTTTCTGGTGGTTTAATAGATTCTTTGTTCTTGTCTTCCTTGTGTATCTTACACTTTGTGGAATTCTGCTAGGACCATGTTTTGATTCATTGTATCAGGTTTAGATCTATTACATTTTTTCGTGATTATGATGAGACATAAAATTTCTTATAATGATGCTATTTTCATCTGACAATTTGACATATCATATATAAAGAGTTGGAGCTTTTATCTTCCATTCTACAATTTATAATTTTGGTGGCACATTTTTTATATTATATAACTTATGTTATATATTCCTCAACAACTTATTGTTAATTTAGTTATTTGTTCAGTATCTATTATTACACTTCACACTACAAATGTAAATGACTATCAAACTATTAGTATAATATTGGAGTGCACTGAATTTGAGTATGTTTATATTTAATTATGAGTTTTATAACTTAATATATTATCATATCAGTAATTAGTATATTTTTATTTTCTCTGGAAGAACTCATTTAGGCACCTTTGAAAGCCAGATTTATTACCGAGTTTCATCTATTTGTTTTGTTTTTCCTTTTCATGGGGAAAATATTATTATTATTATTATTATTTGGAAAAATTCTCCATTTATTTTACATGCTTTGCATATCTTTTTTTAAATTTTTTTTCCATTTTTTATTAGGTATTTAGCTCATTTACATTTCCAATGCTATACCAAAAGTCCCCCATATCCACCCACCCCCACTCCCCTGCCCACCCACTCCCCCTTTTTGGCCCTGGTGTTCCCCTGTACTGGGGCATATAAAGTTTGCAAGTCCAATGGGCCTCTCTTTCCAGTGATGGCCGACTAGGCCATCTTTTGATATATATGCAGCTAGAGTCAAGAGCTCCGGGGTACTGGTTAGTTCATAATGTTGTTCCACCTATAGGGTTGCAGATCTCTTTAGCTCCTTGGCTACTTTCTCTAGCTCCTCCATTGGGAGCCCTATGATCCATCCATTAGCTGACTGTGAGCATCCACTTCTGTGTTTGCTAGGCCCCGGCATAGTCTCACAAGAGACAGCTACATCTGGGTCCTTTCGATAAAATCTTTCTAGTGTATGCAATGGTGTCAGCGTTTGGATGCTGATTATGGGGTGTTTCCCTGGATATGGCAGTCTCTACATGGTCCATCCTTTCATCTCAGCTCCAAACTTTGTCTCTGTAACTCCTTCCATGGGTGTTTTGTTCCCAAATCTAAGGAGGGGCATAGTGTCCACACTTCAGTCTTCATTCTTCTTGAGTTTCATGTGTTTAGCAAATTATATCTTATATGTTGGGTATCCTAGGTTTTGGGCTAATATCCACTTATCAGTGAGTACATATTGTGTGAGTTTCTTTGTGAATGTGTTACCTCACTCAGGATGATGCCCTCTAGGTCCATCCATTTGGCTAGGAATTTCATAAATTCATTCTTTTTAATAGCTGAGTAGTACTCCATTGTGTAGATGTACCACATTTTCTGTATCCATTCCTCTGCTGAGGGGCATCTAGGTTCTTTCCAGCTTCTGGCTATTATAAATAAGGCTGCTATGAACATAGTGGAGCATGTGTCCTTCTTACCAGTTGGGGCTTCTTCTGGATATATGCCCAGGAGAGGTATTGCTGGATCCTCCGGTAGTACTATGTCCAATTTTCTGAGGAACCGCCAGAATGATTTCCAGAGTGGTTGTACAAGCCTGCACTCCCACCAACAATGGAGGAGTGTTCCTCTTTCTCCACATCCACTCCAGCATCTGCTGTCACCTGAATTTTTGATCTTAGCCATTCTGACTGGTGTGAGGTGGAATCTCAGGGTTGTTTTGATTTGCATTTCCCTGATGATTAAGGATGTTGAACATTTTTTCAGGTGCTTCTCTGCCATTCGGTATTCCTCAGGTGAGAATTTTTTGTTCAGTTCTGAGCCCCATTTTTAATGGGGTTATTTGATTTTCTGAAGTCCACCTTCTTGAGTTCTTTATATATGTTGGATATTAGTCCCCTATCTGATTTAGGATAGGTAAAGATCCTTTCCCAATCTGTTGGTGGTCTTTTTGTCTTATTGACGGTGTCTTTTGCCTTGCAGAAACTTTGGAGTTTCATTAGGTCCCATTTGTCAATTCTTGATCTTACAGCACAAGCCATTGCTGTTCTGTTCAGCAATTTTTCCCCTGTGCCCATATCTTCAAGGCTTTTCCCCACTTTCTCCTCTATAAGTTTCAGTGTCTCTGGTTTTATGTGAAGTTCCTTGATCCACTTAGATTTGACCTTAGTACAAGGAGATAAGTATGGATCGATTCACATTCTTCTACATGATAACAACCAGTTGTGCCAGCACCAATTGTTGAAAATGCTGTCTTTCTTCCACTGGATGGTTTTAGCTCCCTTGTCGAAGATCAAGTGACCATAGGTGTGTGGGTTTATTTCTGGGTCTTCAATTCTATTCCATTGGTCTACTTGTCTGTCTCTATACCAGTACCATGCAGTTTTTATCACAATTGCTCTGTAGTAAAGCTTTAGGTCTGGCATGGTGATTCCGCCAGAAGTTCTTTTATCCTTGAGAAGACTTTTTGCTATCCTAGGTTTTTTGTTATTCCAGACAAATTTGCAAATTGCTCCTTCCAATTCGTTGAAGAATTGAGTTGGAATTTTGATGGGGATTGCATTGAATCTGTAGATTGCTTTTGGCAAGATAGCCATTTTTACAATGTTGATCCTGCCAATCCATGAGCATGGGAGATCTTTCCATCTTCTGAGATCTTCCTTAATTTCTTTCTTCAGTGATTTGAAGTTTTTATCATAAAGATCTTTCACTTCCTTAGTTAGAGTCACGCCAAGATATTTTATATTATTTGTGACTATTGAGAAGGGTGTTGTTTCCCTAATTTCTTTCTCAGCCTGTTTATTCTTTGTATAGAGAAAGGCCATTGACTTGTTTGAGTTTATTTTATATCCAGCTACTTCACCGAAGCTGTTTATCAGGTTTAGGAGTTCTCTGGTAGAATTTTTAGGGTCACTTATATATACTATCATATCATCTGCAAAAACTGATATTTTGACTTCCTCTTTTCCAATTTGTATCCCCTTGATCTCCTTTTGTTGTCGAATTGCTCTGGCTAATACTTCGAGTACTATGTTGAAAAGGTAGGGAGAAAGTGGGCAGCCTTGTCTAGTCCCTGATTTTAGTGGGATTGCTTCCAGCTTCTCTCCATTTACTTTGATGTTGGCTGCTGGTTTGCTGTAGATTGCTTTTATCATGTTTAGGTATGGGCCTTGAATTCCTGATCTTTCCAACACTTTTATCATGAATGGGTGTTGGATCTTGTCAAATGCTTTTTCTGCATCTAACGAGATGATCATGTGGTTTTTGTGTTTGAGTTTGTTTATATAGTGGATTACATTGATGGATTTTCGTATATTAAACCATCCCTGCATCCCTGGAATAAAACCTACTTGGTCAGGATGGATGATTGCTTTAATGTGTTCTTGGATTCGGTTAGCGAGAATTTTATTGAGGATTTTTGCATCGATATTCATAAGAGAAATTGGTCTGAAGTTCAGTAAAATATTATTGTTCCTTCATTCTCAATGCAAAATATATACTAACATATATCTTAATATATCATATATAGAAATTAAAAGTTCATATAATGACTTATTTTTCTGACTTTATTCAATTGTCTATCTATATTTTATTGTATCTAATGAAGTTTCTTTAAGATCACTATTTTTAATTCTACTTTAGGTAGTTTATAAATTTCCATTGATTTGAGTTCAACTGAAGAGTTATTAGTTTTTCATGGTATCATGATCCTTGCTGTGTTCCTTTTATCTTGTAATATTGGTGTTGATAACTTTTTCAGGTCAGTTACTTCTACACATTTCTGAGTGGCTTTCTTAGGGAATCATTTTATATGTAGATGAAAACCAAGAAACCCACTGGGTATGGTACAGTTGTTCTTATTGTGAGTGGGTATAGTGGTGTAGTATCTTTGTGAAATTTATTCAATTGTGTTTAGTGTGTTTATTTGTGTACTTAAAATGTTTATGTTGAAGAGCCTTGGCAAAATAGGCTATGACTGTTCAATGTCAGTAGCTTTTTGAACACTTATCTTATGCACAATGAAGAGTTTTAGCTAAGGGTTTCATTTTTGTTGTAGGGTCTGAGATAACAGGAAGGAAGACACAGGTGCACTGTATTGTAGTGTGCAGTGCTCATTGTGGTTATGGGCTCAGATCCTGAGTTTAGAGGTTTTGGGAACTACTGTAACACCTGGATCTTAAGTTGTGTGTTTACTCTCTGAAACCCATCTGGATGTATATAACCCACAAAACCAAGGTCATTGATTCTGAGACATATACTAGTGGCTTGAATATAGGAGGTAAATATGGAGCTATAGCTGAGTTTTGAATGTATCACTGAAACACCCCTAGGGAAGATGGAATGCACTATACCTATAAATTTGGTTCCTAGAAAAATAGTACAGAGTGACAACAGACTCTTGGCCACCACTTAATGGTACCTTTAGACACTAAGATGCTATGACATTGATAGTATATGGCTCCACAAAGTTAACTAGAATGAAGAGAGGGACTTAAGAATTACAGAGTGCACCTGTGGATTGGATGCTGGGAGGCAGGCAATAAGTGATGACCTTATTTTATGGTGAAGTGGAGCACCACAGCCACTCAGTCTTTGGAGCCTATTCCATCCAAGGAAAAAAAGCACCAAAAATGTTTTTCACCGATAGTAAAGAAGTCCTGTATAAATAATGCTTTGCAACTGTATATGGGATGGATCCTCAGGTAGGGCAGTCTCTGGATGGCCTTTCCTTCAGTGTCTGCTCCACACTTTGTCTTCGTATTTGCTCCCATGAGTATTTCGTTACCCCTTCTATGAAGGACCAAAGCACCAACACTTTGGTATTCCTTCTTATTGAGTTTCATGTGATCTGTGAATTGTATCTTGGGTATTCCGAGCTTCTGGGCTAATATCCAGTTATCAGCGAGTACATACCATGTGTGTTCTTTTGTGATTGGGTTACCTTACTCAGGATGATATTTTCTAGTTCCATCCATTTGCTTAATAATTTCATGAATTCATTGTTTTTAATAGCTGAGTTGTACTAAATTGTGTAAATGTACCACATTTTCTGTATCCATTCCTCTGTTGAAGGACATCTGGGTTCTTTCCAGCTTCTGGCTATCAGTGACCAAATCCAGACACTATTGTGGATGCCAAGAGTTCATGTTGGCAGGAGCCTGATATAGCTGTCTCCTGAAAGGCTCTGCCAGAGTCTGGCATATACAGAGGCAGATGCTCACACCATTTTTTGAACTGATCATGGGGTTCCCAATGGAAGATTTATAGAAAGTACTAAAGGAGCTGAAAGGTGTTTGCAACCCCATTGGAAGAACAAAAATATCAAACAACCAGAGCTCTCAGGGTCTAAGTTACCAACCAAGGAGTACACGTGGAGGGACCCATGGCTCCACTCATATATAGCAGAGGATGGCTTTGTTAGGCTTCAATGGGAGAAGAGGCCATTGGTCACTTTAAGGCTTAATGCCCCAGTGTAGGAGAATAAGAGGGAGAGGAGGCAGGGTTGGTGGGTGGGAGCACACCCTCATAGAAGCAGGAGGAGGGGTGATGGGATAGGGGGTTTCTGGAGGGGGAAATGGGGAAAGGAGATAACATTTGAAATGTAAATAAATAAAATAGCCAATAAAATATAAATAAATAAATAAATAAATAATGCTTTGCTTACCTGGAAGTTGAGAAAAAGCATAAGTTTCCTGGGAAGCTACAATTGTTCAATTTGGCAAAAACATCATTTCCCTGAGAAGTAGAATACTGTGTTAGCTCAAAAATCAGGGCAATAACTGTTTTCATTAACTGAGGTTCTGGATCCTCATAATACGGATCATTACATCAGCTAATTGGGCTGTGTATTTAATATTTCCTTAAGAATTAATATTTAGTCCCCTATCTGATTTAGGATAGGTAAAGATTCTTTCCCAATCTGTTGGTGGTCTTTTTGTCTTATTGATGGTGTCTTTTGACATGCAAACTTTATATGCCCCAGTACAGGGGAATGCCAGGGCCAAAAAAATGGGAATGGGTGTGTAGGGAAGTGGTGGGGGAGGGTATGGGGGACTTTTGGGATAGCATTGGAAATGTAATTGAGGAAAATATGTAATAAAAAAGAAAGTTTAAAAAAAAGAATTAATATTTAAAAGTTTACATCAACTTTAATTACTTTTATATATAATAATGGAATTCAATGTGATACATTTTTTTAATTCTTTAATCTTTTTTTACATCCCAGTCTTCATTCACCTCCTGGTCCATCCCCTGACCACTCCCCATCCCATACCCCCACTACCCATCTCCAAGAGGATGTCCCCACTCCCTTCTCACCTCACCAGACCACCTCACTACCTACAATTCTTTAGAGGATTAGGTGCATCTTCTCTCAGTGAGGCCAGATCAGGCAGTCCTCTGCTGTATATGTGTTGGAGGCCTCATATCAGCTGCTGTATGCTACCTGGTTGGTGGAATACTATTCAGCTATTAAGAGCAAGGACATCATGAGTTATACAGGCAGATGGATGGAACTAGAAAATATCATCTTGAGTGAATCCGACCCAAAGGATATATAAGGAATGTACTCAGTAATAAGTGTATATTACCCAAATAGTACAGAATATCCAGGACACAATCCACAGAACTCAAGAAGGTTAACAAACAGAAAGGTCCATGTGAGGATGCCTCAATCCCTCTTGGGAAGGAGAAAAAAGCAATCATGAGGGTCAGATGGAAGGAGGGTCCTGGGTGGGAGAGGGGCCAGGAAGGGGAAGAGGGGAAAGTGATCAGGTACGGGGCTGGGGGGATAGGACTCAATGTGATATTTTAACATATGCATGCATCATGAACTAGTTAAATCCAGCAGTCCTTTATCCACTCCTCCCAGCACTGTCCCGAAAGTCATGCTGTATGCATACACTTGGAGACCAGAGATAAGCATCAGTTAGATGTCTTCTCTATTGCTCTCCATCTTATGTTTTGAGACTAGATGCTCCATTTTCACTAACTTGGAGCTCACAATTTAGCAAGTCTTACTCCAATATATTTTTTTCCTCTATGTCCCTGGTGATAGGGTAACAGGCATGAGCCACAAAACTCAAGGATTGTTTTGTCATTTTTGCTTTTACATGGGTGCTGGAGTTCCATACTCAGGCTCTTGGCCTTGTATCATGGCTACCAACACATCTATCAAGCCCACAAATTTTCTTTACTCATCTGTTTATGATTTGCTAAACTCATTCTATATTTTTACAAACAGTCTTGTAATAAACATGGGTATATAAGCATGTATTTTGTGTGCCTATTTAAGTTACTTTTAATTTATGCACAGAAGTAGGAGAACTAGACCACATGGTAATCCATTTTCAGTTTTTATGAACTCTCATACATTGGCAGTAATAGACTTAATTACAATTCCCCAACAATATATAAAAGTTGTTTTAAATTCATATCTTCAACAGCACTTATTATATTTGTTATGATCATAGCAATTATAAATGGCATGAGATATTATCTCTCACAACTGCATCTGAGTCTAGTTTTCTCAAAAATATTTTTTAAAACCACTGTGACCACATTACTGTAGCAATGAACCTTCAATAATTCTCCAGCGCTACCCACACCCACACACAGTTTTGAGACTGCTCAGTGCAGCACTTAAGTTCCTCTAACAAGTCTCAGGCTCCCTATTCCTTTTGAGTTGGTATTAATTATAGACAATCCAGTCAAATCTGATTAGTGATTTTGTTGAATAATGATTTGAATTGTAGATTTATAAAACTATTTAGCAACCTCTATCCAGAATTTGTCTCAAGCAACCACAAGAGGTACTCTTTCAAAAAAGGCAGAATGCCCAAACAATACTGTTAAGAGCAGGGCAGGGGGAGGGTATAGGGGGCTTTGGGGATTGCATTTGAAATGTAAATCAAGAAAATATCTATTAAAAATAGGCCTTAAAAAGATTCAAGTGCTATTATCTTTGTTGGTTTCACTGTTGTCCTTTACCTTCCATCAAATGGAACAGACATTGGTTGAAAACTTATTCCTTTTGGAATAATTTGGTTAAATTATTTCATATTAAAGATGGTGTAGCCAATCTTTGTATGGCCCAATACATTATGTGTTAAAGTTCTCTATTAAGTTGCTGATTAACTTGTAATTCCACCTCATGCTTTAGTGTGCCCAAATGATTTTTTCATCATTATTTAAAGCTGCTCCATCCTGTTCCCGTATCTTGGTATATGCCTCTATCTGTACGCATCTGTAATTTCTAATGAGAAGTGGTTACTTTCAAGATATTTTTGTTGTTTCTCTTAATCATGCTGTTGTAGTTATGTATATAAATTTATGCTATGTAGAGTTTATATAGCTTGTTGCATGTATGCTTTCTGCCATTTAATTTTTTCATGAGATTAATGCCTTCTGACATTATTTCTTCAAATATACTTGAAAATTTTGCTCTTTTTCTCCTTTCTGAAATTCCCATTATGTACACATTGATTTGCATAATAGTTCCACACATTTTCTTCACTTTATTCTTACTTTGTATTGTTTATTTTAATTTTAGGATTGATTCATTTTAAAAATTGAAATATAATCAGTCACTTCACCTCTTTCCGTTTGTCTCTCCAATCCCTTATGCATACCTCCAAGTTCTTTCTTTTAAAAAAGTTATTTTTTACAACCACATAACACATACATATAGACACACACTCATGTGCAAGCACACAAATATGTGAATATAACCTGCTCCTTCCAATTAGTGTTACTTATGATTTCAGAGTCAACCAATTAGATGTTCATCTATGGAAAGACAATTTAGACTGGTAATCACAATCATTCTATCATAAATTATAATAATTCCTTGATCAAAAATTCATGTGACAGCAGATGCTGGTGAGGATGTAGAGAAATAGGAACACTCCTCCATTGTTGGTGGGATTGCAAGCTTGTACAACCACTCTGGAAATCAGTCTGGTGGTTCCTCAGAAAATTGGACATAGTACTACCAGAGGACCCAGCAATACCTCTCCTAGGCATATATCCAGAAGATGTTCCAACCAGTAAGAAGGACACATGCTCCACTATGTTCATAGAAGCCTTATTTATAATAGCCAGAAGCTGGAAAGAACCCAAATGCCCCTCAACAGAGGAATGGACACAAAAATGTGGTACATTTACACAATGAAGTACTACTCAGTTATTAAAAACAATGAATTTATGAAATTCCTAGGCAAATGAATGAATTTGGAGGGTTTCATCCTGAGTGAGGTAAACCAAGCACAAAAGAACTCACATGATACGCACTCACTGATAAATGGATGTTAGCTCAGAAACTTAGAATACCCAAGATACAATTTGCAAAACACATGAAACTCAAGAAGAAGAAAGAGCAAAGTGTGGACACTTTGCCCCTTCTTAGAATTGGGAACAAAACACCCATGGAAGGAGTTACAGAGACAAAGTTTGGAGCTGAGACGAAAGGATGGACCATCCAGAAACTGCTCCACTGGGGGGGTCCATCCCATAATCAGCCACCAAACACAGTCACTATTGCATATGCCAGCAAGTTTTTGCTGAAAGGACCCTGATATAGCTGTCTCTTGTGAGGTTATGCTAGTGCCTGGCAAATACAGAAGTGGATGCTTACAGTCATATTGGATGGAACACTGGGCCCCCAATGGAGGAGCTAGAGAAAGTACCCAAGGAGCTGAAGGGGTCTGCAGCCCTATAGGTGGAACAACAATATGAACTAATCAGTACCGCCAGAGCTCGTGTCTCTGGCTGCATATGTAGCAGAAGATGGCCTAGTTGGCCATCTTTGGGAAGAGAGGCCCCTTGGTCTTGCAAACTTTATGTGCCCCAGTACAGGGGAAACACCAGGGCCAAGAAACGGGAGTGGGTGGGTAGGGGAGCAGAGGGGCGGAGAGTATAGGGGACTTTCGGGATAGCATTTGAAATGTAAATGAAGTAAATGCCTAATAAAAAATTAAAAAAAATAATAATTCCTTGATGATTTGAATCTTATTTGTGGTTTTAGTGAGGTTTATTTCACTTTGTTCTTTCCATTTTAACATTTCCATTTGACTGTTTTGAAGTTCTTTCTTTACTGATTTGTGACTTTGAAAATAATATTCGCTGGGCGGTGGTGGTGCACGCCTTTAATCCCAGCACTTGGGAGGCAGAGGCACGCGGATTTCTGAGTTGGAGGCCAGCCTGGTCTACAGAGTGAGTTCCAGGACAGCCAGGGCTATACAGAGAAACCCTCTCTCTAAAAATCAAAGGAAAAAAATTAAAAGGAAAGAAAATAATATTCGTTAATCCCCTTCCCAGTCCACCCTCCAACTGTTCTACATCTCACACCCCCTTCTGCTCCTTCCCCCCATCTCCAAGAGGATGTCCCCAACCCTATTCCCTACACACACCTTCCCACTACCTGGGGCCCAAGTCTCTGGAGGGTTAGGTGCATTTTTTTTTTTTTTTTTGAGTGACACCAAACCCTGCAAGTCCTCTGCTGTATATGTGTTGGGGGCCTCATGTCAGCTGGTGTATGCTGCCTGGTTGATGGCTCAGTATCTGAGAGATGCCAGGGGTACAGGTTAGTTGAGACTGCTGGTCTTCCTATAGGGTCGCCCTCCTCCTCAGCTTCTTCCACCTTTTCCCTAATTCAACCACAAGGGTCATCAGCTTCTGTCCATTGGTTGGGTGTAAATGTGTGCTTCTGACTCCTTCAGCTGCTTGTTGGACCTTTCATAGGGCAGTCAAGATAGGCCCCTGTTTGTAAGCACACCATAGCATCAGTAATATTCTAAGGCCTTGGGTCCTCTCCGTGAGCTGGATCCCAATTTGGGCCTGTAACTGGACATCCTTTTCCTCAGGCTCCTCTCCATTTACATCCCTGCAGTTCTTTCAGACAGGAACAATTATGGGTCAGAGTTGTGACTGTGGGATGGCAACCCCCACATTCATTTGATGTCCTTTCTTCCTGCTGGAAGTGGGCTCTATAAGCTCTTTCTCCTTACTGTCAGGCATTTCTTCTAAGGTTCCTCCCTTTGAGTCCTGAAAGTCTCTTACCTCCAAGGTCTCTGGTACATTCTAGAGGGTCCCCCCACTTGTTACCTGCTTCCATTCCTTCTGCTCTCCTTTGGGGCTACAGTCATGTCCCCATACCTGATCATGTTCCCATCTTTCCCTCCATGTCACCCTTCCCACCCAGGTCCCTCCATCTCTCCTCCTATGATTATCTTCTTCTCCCTCCCAAGTGGGACTGAGACATCCTCTCTTGGGCCCTTCAGCTGGTTGACTGTTTTGAGTTCTGTGGATTGTATCCTGTGAATTCTGTACTTTTTTTTTGGCTAATATTTATTTATCAGTGAGTAAATACCATGCATGCCCTTTTGTTACCTCACTCAGGATGTTTTCTAGTTCCATCCATTTGCCTGCAAAACTCATGATGAACTTGTTCTTAATAACTGAGTAGTATTTCATTGTGTAAATGAACTATATTTTCTGAATCCATTCTTCTGACATGGGGCATCTGGGTTGTTTTTAGCTTCTGGCTATCACAAATAAGTCTGCTATGATTAGAGTGGAACACATGCCCCCGTGGCATGGTGGAGCATCTTTATTGGCACAGGGGTAAATTGCCTAAAGAGAACTCCAATGTCTCAGGATCTAAGATCAAGAATTGATAAATAGGATCTCATGAAACTAGAAAGCTTCTGTAAGGCAAAAGACATAGCTAATAGGACAAATCGGCAACCTACAGATTGGGAAAATGTCTTCAGAAACTCTACATCCAGTAGAGGGATAATGTCCAAAGTATATAAGGAACTCAAGAAGCTAACCATCAAGAAACCAAACAACCCAATCAAAAAAAATGGGGTGTAGAACTAAACTGAGAATTCACAACAGAGAAATCTTGAATGGCTGAGAAACACCTAAAGAAATGTTCAATGTCCTTAGTCATCAGGGAAATGCAAATTAAAATGACCCTGAGATTCCACCTTAGACCAGTCAGAATGGGTAAGATCAAAACTTCAGGTGATCACACATGTTGGCAAGGATGTGGAGAAAGAAGAACAGTCCTCTATTGCTGATGGAATTTCAAACTGGTACAACCACTCTGGAAATCAACCTGGAGGTTCCTTAGAAAATTGAAAATAGTTTTACCTGAAGACCCAGCTATACCACTCTTGGGCATATACCCAAAAGATTTGTGTCTTTAGGGTGATAATATTTTCATACATTTAGGCATTTTAAGAAATAATTTTTCTTGGACCTTTGAATATATTCTAAGTAGATAATTCAAGTTATCTGCTTAGCAAAGTCACTCTCTAGCATTGCTTTATTTTCTCTGTAAGTTCCATATTTATTGCTTCTTCTCATTCATCATATTTTTTTCTTATTGAACTACTAGAATTATATAATACAAGTATTCTAGGACTTGGATTATAGTCATCTCCCATAGTGTATTCTTATTGTTATTTACACTTTCGTTTCTTGATTTCAGCCCTGAGTTTGATTTTTTCTTGCTGTTATTTGAGGTATTATTTCTTTTTTTTTTTAACCTAGGAATTTCATGTAACTTATCACTGAGTTACTAATGTGAGATTTCTCCAAGTCTTGTGGAGGTTCCCATTGGTTTGAACATGTCCTTTAGACATTGCCAGCATTGTGACTCAGTTTTTAATATTTCTGTGTTTTTTTCCACCCAAATATAAAATATTTTTAATTTCCTTCTTTATTTCCATCTCAACTTAGTTTACATTAAGTAGTAAGTTGTTCTGTGATCAAGTTTGTGAGCTTTCTGCCACTTCTACTGTTTTTGTTAGCTAACATTAATCCAAGGTGGTAAGATAAAATGTAGGGTATTATTTCAATTAAAAAAAATCTATGTTAAGACTGTATTTATGTCCTGATATGTGGTCTATTTTGAAAAAAGATCCATAGACTTCTGAGAGAAAAGTATAAACACACACACACACAAAGAGAGAGAGAGAGAGAGAGAGAGAGAGAGAGAGAGAGAGAGAGAGAGAGACTAGTATATCTCTGTTAGGTGTACTTGATTTATAATATTATTTAACTTCAGCATTTTTATATTTAGTTTTTGTCTGGATGACCTGTTTACTGGTGAGAGTGTGGCATCAAAGATATGTGCTACCACTGTGTTAGTATAAATATGTAATTTTAGCTGTAGTAGTTCTTATAGTAGTGCTTTTTATTTTTATTTTTTTCTGTGAACTTGGATACTCTTTTGTTTGGTACCTAAATATTAAAAACTGTACTATACTTTGTGAATTTTCCTTTAATAAGTATGTACTGTCTTTCTCTATTTCTTTTCATTAGTTTGGTTAGAAGTTGTTTTATCAGACATCAAAATATCTACACATGCTTGCTTCTTTGTTTCATTTACTTGGAATACCTTTTCTATCCTGTACCTTTAGATGATGATGCATATTTTTCAGATGCAGCAGGAAGACAGATATTGTTTCTAATTCAATCTGGTGGCCTATACATCTTTATTAGGCAATTGAGACAAATAATATTGAGGAGTGATAATCAGCAGTACATATAAATTCCCATTATTTTGCTGTACTGTGTTTTTCTCCTCTTAGAGTAACTGTTAATGATTGCTCTTTGATATAGATAACCTTTTATAAAGAAAATTTCCTTCTAGTGCCTTCTGTAGAACTGGATTGGTGAGTAGCAATTGTTTAAATTTGTTTTGACCATGTGATGTTTTTCTTTCTTCATTAATTATGATTGATAGTTTTGCTGGATATAGTAGCTCGGGTTGCCATCTCTAGTCTCTTAGATCTTGTGAAGGAACACCAACAAGGCACTTCAGGCCTTCAGATTCTCCATCAAAATGTCTGGTGTTATTCTAGTAGGCCTGCCTTTATATTTGTTATGGTATTTTTAAACCCTTATAAATTTTAATATCCTTTATTTGTTATGTTTATTTTGCTTTGATCGTTACCTGTCATAGGGAGTTTCTTTTTTACTCCAGTTTATTTGGTGCTTACTCCAGTTTATTTGGTGCTCAGTATGCCTCTTGAACTTTGATAGAGATTTATTTCTTTAGATTGATAACATTTTTTTTCTATGATTTTGTTAGAAATATTTTTCTGTCTTAGACCCAGTTTTCCTCTTCTATTATTTATAGGTTTGGTCTCTTCATAGTGAACACATTTCCTGGATATTTTGTGCCTGAAGATTTTTTTTTTAATTTAAAATTTTGCTTGATTGAGCTGTCATTTTCTACTTTGTTTTCTTCCTTCCTTTCTTTCTCTCTCTCTCTCTCTTTCTTTCTTTTTTGTTTTTTGTTTTTGTTTTTTTTTTTTTGAGACAGGGTTTCTCTGTGTAGCCCCAGCTGTCCTGGAACTCACTCTGTGGTCCAAGCTGGCCTCAAAGTCAGAAATCTGCTTGCCTCTGCCTCCCAAGTGCTGGGATTAAAGGCGCGCAACATCACTGCCCGGCCCTATTTTGTTTACAAAATTCAAATTTCTCTCTTCCATATCTTTTAATATGTTGCTTCTAAGGCTTACTTCTGAAGTATTTGTTTGACACCCCAAGCTTTTCATTTCCAGTTTTTATATCAGTTTCCAATTTCTTTTCTTTCTTTCTTTTTTAAACCCATCTATTTATTTATTATATGTAAGTACACTGTAGCTGTCTTCAGACACACCAGAAGAGGGTATCAGATTTCATTACGGATGGTTGTGAGACACCATGTGGTTGCTGGGATTTGAACTCAGGACCTTCGGAAGAGCGGTCAGTGCTCTTAACTGCTGAGCCATCTCTCCAGCCCTCCATTTTCTTTATTGATTCTACTTTTGGTTAATTTTTGCTTTCATGTTTATTTAAATCATTTTTATTTCATTCAGTTGTTTGTTTTTAATGTTTCATTAAAGCATTTATTCATATCCTCCTTAAGTTCTTTGAAAATATTCATGCTTGATATTTTAAAGTCTTTGTCATGTGCTTTGACAAAACTGCTTTCCTTGGGGCCTAACAGTGTGTTTTTTGACCTCTGGAGGAGGTATACTGTCTTGGTTGTTCATGTCTGTGTTTATGTAGTGGTTTCTAAGCAACTGAAGCTATAATGTTTGAGGTGTTTCTGATTATGGATGTCCAGTCTTTTCTTTAGGAACTATTTTGTTGCTGTTGTTATTGTTGATTATGTATTTTGGTTTCAATACAGGGTCTCACTATGTAGCCATGGCTATCCTGGAATGTGCTCTGTAGACAGACTGGCCTTGAAATTATAGAGATCAGCCTGCCTCTCTCTCAAGTGCTGGGATTAAAGGCATGCATCACTACTGCCTGGGTGGTAAATATTTTATTATTTGGTAGGTTTTGCCCAATCTAGGTCCTAGATACACATGGTAGTTGTGGAGTTCCTGACAGAGAGCAATTTTGCTTGTCACTGGGGAGTCACAATGGAATGAAGATTGGCTGGAAGAAAAGTCTAAAAGGGTCAGCAGGGAAGAACTAGGGGGACCCAGGTACTCACAAAAATTCAGAGTCCAAGGCATGCATGGATGTGGACGGAGTTGGAGGCATGTTGCAGGCAATTAAGTCTGGAGAGACATTATGGAGGTCAGGGAAGAGGATGAAGAACCCTTAAATGAATCCCAGCTTCATGTGCCAGCTTTGTCTCTCTGATAGGGAGAGATTCTAAGAGTCAATGGAATCAGAAAGGATTGTCTATGAACAGAAAGAAAGGCTTAAAGGGGCCATTAGAAAAAACTAGGGGGAACATGGGTTCTAACCATGTATCAGAGTCTCTTTAATTCAGTGTCTTAATCTGCTTTCTCTTGGTATAATTAACTATATGAGGCTGGTAATTTATAAGTAAAAGAAGTAAACTTTGCTTCCTGATTGGCTTAAAAGTGCAAGAGCATATCCTAAACTTCCAGTGAGAGCACTGGGCTACTTCAAATTGTAGAAGAAAGTCACAAAACAAACATAATGCTTGGAAGAGAAGAAAAGGGGGCTATAAGTTATTTAATTAAAAAGGCATTTGTCCAATAATGAGCAAAGAACTTTACACTAATCTCCACTTCACCTATATATTGTCTCATGGGAAAAAAATCAGGATTTGACAGATGAACTTTGGAGGATACAATTTATCCCTTTAGTTTGCCAATGATTTTCTCAAGACTAATTGTTGTTATTAATGTGCCACTAGAGAGCCATTCAATGAACAGCTATACTAATGAATTTTAAAGAAAAACAGTAGAAATGGTTCTCTGGTATTTTTAGGGTACACACTGTAATTACTACATGAAGTGATACTACTTGTCTATTTTGAATTTTAATTTTAATGTGTTCTATAAAATATATATAAATAAATTGATAAATATATGTTATAAATAATACTTTTTAAAAAGTAAGTATAATGTAGATTTAAAAATTAAAAAGTGAAAAAAATTAAAAAGGGAAGTTTTTCTATTGTATTTTTAAAACATTTATTGATATGCCTTGTTTTTTCAATAGATCTCTTAATGACACATTAATAATGTGATTTTTGCCTCCACATGATTATTGGCTAAGCAAGTTTAGATGTGCCCTTGGAAATTTCATGTGCCAGAACCTGTATACTTTTCAGAAAAATAGAGGGATGGATTAATTTGTTTTTGCTACAAAGAGGGACCTTGAAATGAGGTTATGTTACAAAATGAGGAATATTCTTTTATATCTGTATTACCCTAATTTCTCACATAACAAAAGACAGATTATCATTTCTATTTTTACTTTTAGTGTGTTATTTTTGCTGTAAAACTTTTAAGACATATGTTATCTCGTGGGCATGATAGATTTATTGTTTTGAGCAGAATAGTAACTGTTTTAATGATGAATATGATTAATACCAAATGAATACAAACAAATGAAACACTTATTAGGTACTAAATATTATTGGTTCTGTTGTTTTGTTTTGGTTTTTTGTTTGTTTGTTTACGATGGGGTTTCTCTTTCTAGCCCTGGCTGTTCTGGAGCTCACTACATAAGGCTAACTTTGGAGAGCTGCATGCCTCAAGTGCTGAAATTTGTGCCATCGTACACATCCTTGGACCCTGAATAATTTTTAAGAGTAAAATAATGTAAATTAAAAAAAAATATACTGACATCAATAAATGAAACAATGCTACTTGTAGGGAACTAAGATTTTAGACACTTGGGACTCCACACCTTTGTGTTATCAGTGGCATTTTTAAAATTCTTTTTAATATGAAAGATCCACTTGGGCCATTTACTTATGTTTATTATTATATTACCAAATAGTTATTGCCCAAAATAATAGATTTCATATTTTTATTCATGTCCTTTGCTCTTGGCAAATAGCCAAACATTAAAAAAAATCTAGATGTTGGTGCTTGAGAGATGACTCAGTGGTAGGGAGCACTGACTGTTCTTCCAAAGGTCCCGAGTTCAAATGCCAGCAACCACATGTTAGCTGACAACCATCCGTAATGAGATCCAATGCCCTCTTCTGGTATGTCTGAAGAAAGCTACAGTGTACTTAGATTCAGTAGTAAATAAATCTTTTCAAAAAATCTAGCTAGACAGGAGAGAGCCAGAGACCTTCTGAGGCAGCGCCATTTTGGGCTCCAGATAACAGGCCACCTTCCTGGTGAGAGCACAGGGGTCCGCCCGGCCCTAGAGGATTCTGCCTCAGGCTCCTTGGTAGCCACCTTGGTTCCAGGGACTCCGCGGAAGGCAGGCTGCACGAGTGAGGGTGTGGAATACAGAGGCCAGCAGTTTCTGGGACAGACGAGAGCCACAGAGCTTCTGAGGCGGCGCCATTTTGGGCTCCAGACAACCAGCCACCTCCCTGGCCAAAGCAACACAGCTTCTAGGAAAGACCCTGTTTTGGGCCTTCATCTTCATCCAGGAGGAGGTCCAAACACCAGATAACTGTGCACCTTCTCTGAAAGAAGAGAGCTTGCCTGCAGAGACTGCTCTGACCACTGAAACTCAGAGGAGAGAGCTAGTCTCCCACGTCTGCTGCTAGAGGGTAACAAAATCACCAGAGGAACAATCTCTAAATAAAGATAACTATAACAACTAACTCCAGAAATTGCCAGATGGCGAAAGGTAAACGTAAGAATCTTACTAACAGAAACCAGGACCACTCACCATCATCAGAACCCAGAACGCCCACTTCGCCCAGTCCAGGGCACCCTAACACACCTGAAAAGGTAGACCTGGATTTAAAAGCATATCTCATGATGATGGTAGAGGACATAAAGAAGGACTTTAATAACTCACTTAAAGAAATACAGGAGAACACTGCTAAAGAGTTACAAGTCCTTAAAGAAAAACAGGAAAACACAACCAAACAGGTAGAAGTCCTTATAGAAAAACAGGAAAACACATCCAAACAAGTGATGGAAATGAACAAAACCATACTAGACCTAAAAAGGGAAGTAGACACAATAAAGAAAACCCAAAGTGAGGCAACGCTGGAGATAGAAACCCTAGGAAAGAAATCTGGAACCATAGATGCGAACATCAGCAACAGAATACAAGAGATGGAAGAGAGAATCTCAGGTGCAGAAGATTCCAGAGAACATCGGCACAACAATCAAAGAAAATGGAAAATGCAAAAAGATCCTAACTCAAAACATCCAGGAAATCCAGGACACAATGAGAAGACCAAACCTACGGATAATAGAAGTGGATGAGAATGAAGATTTTCAACTCAAAGGACCAGCAAACATCTTCAACAAAATTATTGAAGAAAACTTCCCAAAATCTAAAGAAAGATATGCCCATGAGCATACAAAAAGCCTACAGAACTCCAAATAGACTGGACCAGAAAAGAAATTCCTCCCGACACATAATAATCAGAACATCAAATGCACTAAATAAAGATAGAATACTAAAAGCAGTAAGGGAAAAAGGTCAAGTAACATATGAAGGCAAGCCTATTAGAATTACACCAGATTTTTCACCAGAGACTATGAAAGCCAGAAGAGCCTGGACAGATGTTATACAGACACTAAGAGAACACAAATTCCAGCCCAGGCTACTATACCCAGCCAAACTCTCAATTACCATAGATGGAGAAACCAAAGTATTCCACGACAAAACTAAATTCACCCATTATCTCTCCACGAATCCAGCCCTTCAAAGGATAATAACAGAAAAAAACCAATACAAGGACAGGAACCACGCCCTAGAAAAAACAAGAAGGTAATCCCTCAACAAAACTAAAAGAAGACAGCCTCAAGAACAGAATGCCAACATTAACAAAAAAATAACAGGAAGCAACAATTACTTTTCCTTAATATCTCTTAGTATCAATGGACTCAACACCCCAATAAAAAGACAAAGACTAATAAACTGGCTACACAAACAAGACCCAACATTTTGCTGCTTACAGGAAACTCATCTCAGAGAAAATGATAGACACTACCTCAGAATGAAAGGCTGGAAAACAATTTTCCAAGCAAATGGTATGAAGAAACAAGCTGGAGTAGCCATTCTAATATCTAACAAAATCGACTTCCAACCCAAAATAATCAAAAAAGACAAGGAGGGGCACTTCATACTCATCAAAGGTAAAATCTTCCAAGAGGAACTCTCAATTCTGAATATCTATGCTCCAAATACAAGGGCAGCCACATTCATTAAAGAAACTTTAGTAAAGCTCAAAGCACACATTGCACCTCACACAATAATAGTGGGAGACTTCAACACACCACTTTCACCAATAGACAGATCAGGGAAACAGAAACTAAACAGGGACACAGTGAAACTAACAGAAGTGATGAAACAAATGGACTTAACAGATATCTACAGAACATTTTATCCTAAAACAAAAGGATATACCTTTTTCTCAGCACCTCATGGTACCTTCTCCAAAATTGACCACATAATTGGTCACAAAACAAGCCTCAACATATACAAAAATATTGAAATTGTCCCATGCATCCTATCAGATCACCATGGACTAAGGCTGATCTTCAATAACAAAATAAATAATAGAAAGCCAACATTCACGTGGAAACTGAACAACACTCTTCTCAATGACATCTTGGTCAAGGAAGGAATAAAGAAAGAAATTAAGGACTTTTTGGAGTTTAATGAAAATGAAGCCACAACATACCCAAACTTATGGGACACAATGAAAGCATTCCTAAGAGGAAAACTCATAGGTCTGAGTGCCTCCAAAAAGAAACTAGAGAGAGCACACATTAGCAGCTTGACAACACACCTAAAAGGTCTAGAAGAAAAGGAAGCAAATTCACCCAAGAGGAGTAGAAGGCAGGAAATAAACTCAGGGGCGAAGTCAACCAAGTGGAAACAAGAAGAACTATTCAAAGAAACAACCAATCAAGGAGCTGGTTCTTTGAGAAAATCAACAAGATAGATAAACCCTTAGCCAGACTCACTAGAGGGCACAGGGAAAGCATCCTAATTAACAAAATCAGAAATGAAAAGGGAGACATAACAACAGATCCTGAAGAAATCGAAAACACCATCAGATCCTTCTACAAAAGGCTATACTCAACAAAACTGGAAAACCTGGATGAAATGGACAAGTTTCTAGACAGATACCAGGTACCAAAGCTAAATCAAGATCAGGTTAATGATCTCAACAGTCTTATATCCCCTAAAGAAATAGAAGCAGTCATTAATAGTCTCCCAGCCAAAAAAAAAAGCCCAGGAGCAGATGGGTTTAGTGCAGAGTTCTATCAGACCTTCAAAGAAGACCTAATTCCAGGTCTTCACAAACTATTCCACAAAATAGAAACAGAAGGTACTCTACCCAACTCATTCTAAGAAGCCACAATTACTCTGATACCTAAACCACAAAAAGACCCAACAAATATAGAGAGCTTCAGACCAATTTCCCTAATGAATATCAATGCAAAAATCCTCAATAAAGTTCTTGCTAACCGAATCCAAGAACACATCAAAACAATCATCCATCCTGACCAAGTAGGTTTCATCCCAGGGATGCAGGGATGGTTCAATATACAGAAATCCATCAATGTAATCCAGTATATAAAGAAACTCAAAGACAAAAACCACATGATCATCTCGTTAGATGCTGAGAAAGCATTTGACAAAATCCAACACCCATTCATGATAAAAGTCTTAGAAAGATCAGGAAATCAAGGCCCATACCTAAACATGATAAAAGCAATCTATAGCAAACCAGTAGCCAACATCAAAGTAAATGGTGAGAAGCTGGAAGCAATCCCACTAAAATCAGGGACTAGACAAGGCTGTCCACTCTCGCCCTACCTATTCAACATTGTACTTGAAGTCCTAGCCAGAGCAATTAGACAACAAAAGGAGATCAAGGGGATACAAATTGGAAAGGAAGAAGTCAAAATATCACTTTTTGCAGATGATATGATTGTATATATAGGTGACCCTAAAAATTCCACCAGAAAACACCTAAGCCTGATAAACAACTTCAATGAAGTAGCTGGATATAAAATTAACTCATACAAGTCAATGGCCTTTCTGTACACAAAGGATAAACAGGCTGAGAAAGAAATTAGGGAAACAACACCCTTCTCAATAGTCACAAATAATATAAAATACCTTGGTGTGACTCTAACTAAGGAAATGAAAGATCTGTATGATAAGAACTTCAAGTCTCTAAAGAAAGAAATAAGAGACGATCTCAGAAGATGGAAAGATCTCCCATGCTCATGGATTGGCAGGATCAACATTGTAAAAATGGCTATCTTGCCAAAAGCAATCTACAGATTCAATGCAATCCCCATCAAAATTCCAACTCAATTCTTCAACGAATTAGAAAGGGCAATCGGCAGATTCATCTGGAATAACAAAAAACCGAGGATAGCAAAAACTCTTCTCAAGGATAAAAGAACCTCTGGTGGAATCACCATGCCAGACCTAAAACTGTACTACAGAGCAATTGTGATCAAAACTGCATGGTACTGGTATAGTGACAGACAAGTAGACCAATGGAACAGAATTGAAGACCCAGAGATGAATCCACACACCTATGGTCACCTGATCTTTGACAAGGGAGCTAAAACCATCCAGTGGAAAAAGACAGCATTTTCAACAAATGGTGCTGGCACAACTGGCGGTTATCATGTAGAAGAATTCAAATTGATCCATTTCCATTTCCTTGTACTAAGGTCAAATCTAAGTGGATTAAGGAACTCCACATAAAACCAGAGACACTGAAACTAATAGAGGAGAAAGTAGGGAAAAGTCTCGAAGATATGGGTACAGGGGAAAAATTCCTGAATAGAACAGCAATGGCTTGTGCTGTAAGATCAAGAATCGATAAATGGGACCTCATAAAATTGCAAAGCTTCTGCAAGGCAAAAGACACCGTCAATAAGACAAAAAGGCCACCAACAGATTGGGAAAGGATCTTTACCTATCCCAAATCGGATAGGGGACTAATATCCAATATATATAAAGAACTCAAGAAGGTGGACTCCAGAAAATCAAATAACCCCATTAAAAAATGGGGCTCAGAGCTGAACAAAGAATTCTCACCTGAGGAATACCGAATGGCAGAGAAACACCTGAAAAAATGTTCAACATCCTTAATCATCAGGGAAATGCAAATCAAAACAACCCTGAGATTCTACTTCACTCCAGTCAGAATGGCTAAGATCAAAAACTCAGGTGACAGCAGATGCTGGCGAGGATGTGGAGAAAGGGGAACACTCCTCCATTGTTGGTGGGATTGCATGCTTGTACAACCACTCTGGAAATCATTCTGGCGGTTCCTCAGAAAATTGGACATAGTACTACCGGAGGATCCCGCAATACCTCTCCTGGGCATATATCCAGTAGATGTCCCAACCGGTAAGAAGGACACATGCTCCACTATGTTCATAGCAGCCTTATTTATAATAGCCAGAAGCTGGAAAGAACCTAGATGCCCCTCAGCAGAGGAATGGATACAGAAAATGTGGTACATCTACACAATGGAGTACTACTCAGCTATTAAAAAGAATGAATTTATGAAATTCCTAGGCAAATGGATGTACCTGGAGGGTATCATCCTGAGTGAGGTAACCCAATCACAAAGGAACTCGCACAATATGTACTCACTGAGAAGTGGATATTAGCCCAGAAACTTAGCATACCCAAGATATAAGATACAACTTGCCAAACGCATGAAATTCAAGAAGAACGAAGACCAAGGTGTGGATACTTTACCCTTTCTTAGAAATGGGAACAAAACACCCATGGAAGGAGCTACAGAGACAAAATTTGGAGCTGTGATGAAAGGATGGACCATCTATTGATTGCCATATGCAGGGATCCATCCCATAATCAGCTTTCAAATGCTGACACCATTGCATACACTAGCAAGATTCTGCTGAAAGGACCCAGATATAGCTGTCTCTTGTGAGACTATGCCGGGGCCTAGCAAACACAGAAGTGGATGATCACAGTCATCTATTGGGTGGATCACAGGGCCCCCAATGGAGGAGCTAGAGAAATTACCCAAGGAGCTAATGGGATCTGCAACCCTATAGGTGGAACAACAATATGAACTAACCAGTACCCCGGAGCTCTTGTCTCTAGCTGCATATGTATCAAAAGATGGCCGAGTCGGCCCTCACTGCAAAGAGAGGCCCATTGGACTTGCAAACTTTATATGCCCCTGTACAGGGGAACGCCAGGGCCAAAAAGGGGGAGTGGGTGGTTAGGGGTTTGGGGGGGTGGGTATGGGGGACCTTTGGGATAGCATTGAAAATGTAAATGAGGAAAATACCTAATTAAAAAAATCTAGATGTCACAAATAAGGCAAATTATGATGTCTTTTCTAGTCTTTACATGGAAAAAATATTCTTTTATAACAATAGGAACAAAGAGGAAAACATATCCTTCATAAAGAAGCTAAACCAAATGGTTTATAATGGTAGGTGATGAAAACATACAATCTTCATCACATTGTGTAATTTTTCAGACTATCAATTTCATTAATGGAAATCACAAAGGAACTCACACAATATGTACTCACTCATAAGTGGATATTAGCCCAAAATCTTAGGATACCCAAGATATAAGATACAATTTGCTAAACACATGAAATTCAAGAAGAACAAAGACCAAAGTGTGGACACTTTGCCCCTTCTTAGAATTTGGAGCAAAATACCCATGGAAGGAGTTACAGAGACAAAGTTTGGAGCTGTGACGAAAGGATGGACCATCTAGAGACTGCCATATCCCGGGATCCATCCCATAATCAGCTTTCAAATGCTGACACCATTGCATACACTAGCAAGATTTTGCTGAAAGAACCCAGATAGAGCTGTCTCTTGTGAGACTATGCCGGGGCCTAGCCAACACAGAAGTGGATGCTCGCAGTCATCTATTGGGTGGATCACAGGGCCCCCAATGGAGGAGCTAGAGACAGTACCCAAGGAGCTAAACGGATCTGCAACCCTATAGGTGGAGCAACATTATGAACTAACCAGTACCCCGGAGCTCTTGACTCTAGCTGCATATGTATCAAAAGATGGCCTAGTCGGCCATCACTGGAAAGAGAGGCCCATTGGACTTGCAAACTTTATATGCCCCAGTACAGGGGCATATAAAGTTTGGCCAGGGCCAAAAAGTGGGAGTGGGTGGGTAGGGGAGTTGGGGGAAGGGTATGGGGGACTTTTAGGATAGCATTGGAAATGTAAATGAGGAAAATACCTAATAAAAAATATTTTAAAAAAGAAAGTGGGACAATTTTATTTCCTTCATGCTTTGGCATTTTGCTCATTGTTCATGTTTTTGGATGATTGGAAACTAAAAAGACTACCCAGTGAGCCCAGACCAGATGGTCCTCTGCTGTATATATATTAGGGTTTCATACCAGCTTTTGTATGCTGCCTAGTTGGTGGTTCAGTGTTTGAGAGATCTCAGGGATCTGGCTCAGTTGAGACTGCTGGTCTACCTGTGGGGTCACCCTCCTCCTCAGCTTTTTCCAGCCTTTCCCTAATTCAAATATAGGGGTCCCCAACTTCAGTCCAATGGTTGGGTGTAAGTATCTGCCTCTGCGAGAAGACATGCCCAACTCTCCAGAGACTTGAGGCCCCAGGTAAGGGGTGGGGAGGTGGGGGACAGTCTTGGAAACAGGGAAGAGGAGGAAAAATGGAATGAGGAACTGTGAGAGGGTGGACAGGGAAGAGGGGAAGATTGTAAGAAAAAATAAAAGTCATTATAAAAGAGAGATCACCCAGAATTAAGTAAAATTTTATCATTTTGGGTGATTTACAGCATGTACAACAGACTGGTCAGTTTGTCTTAATGCAACATATTCCCTTGAAAATCTTCTAAAATAGATTTCTTTAGATTTCATATCCACTGAAACTACCTTACTTCTTATGACAGAAGATTCCTCTTAGGCAGTCTCAAAAGTTTCCCTGTGCTAATAAATATCTGTGCAATAAGCCTCTCTGGGAGTCACACAAATCAACCTCTCTTCCAGTTATAAATTGTACTTTTCTTCCTGAAGAAGACACTTCAATGTACAATTCAAAAACTTGTAATGGAAAATATGCAAAATGGCTCCCTTCAAAGATTGATTTATTCCTATTCATGAAGGTTCATTTCCTCTTTCATTTTACTGATTACAGTCTTAAGAACACTTTAGAGAGAAATAATGCTTCTGAAATTACTCTCTGCCTTCATTTGTACACTTGTTTTCCTAATCTACATTCTTATTACCTTATACTTAAGTTACTTACATATCCTCCCAAAAGCTCTTCTCATTCAGTTTTGTCTTCTAAGTGTTCTTTTATAGAACTGTAGAGGTAAATAGTGTTGGGTCAGAATCCTGTATCTCTCTTACTTACATGCTTTCCCATCTTTAAGAAGTGAATTACAGCTATATCAGGCTTCTGTCAGCAAGCCCTTGTTGGCATCCACAATAGTGTCTGGTATTGGTAACTGTATATGGGATAGATCCCCAGGTGGGACAGTCACTGGGTGGCCTTGCCTGACAAATACAGAGGTGAATGTAGAAAGTCATCCATGGACTGAGGACAGGGTCACAAATGGAGGAGCTAGAGAAAGGACCCAAGGAGCTGAAGGGGTTTGCAGTCCCATTGGAGGAACAACAATATGAACTAACCAGTACTTCCAGAGCTCCCAGGGACTAAACCACCAACCAAAGAGTACACATGGAGGGACCCATGGCTCCAGCCACATATGTAGCAGAGGATGGCATTGTGGGACATCAGAGAGAGAAGAGGCCCTTGGTCTTGTGAAGGGCCCCAATGTAGGGGAATGCAAGGACAGGGAAGTGGGAGTGGGTGGGTTAGTGAGCAGGGGGAGTGGGGATGGGATAGGGGGTTTTGGAGGGGAAATGAGGAAAGAGGATAAAATTTAAAATTTAAATAAAGAATATATCTAAAATAATAGTTAATTACTCTTCTTGTAATTAAGTAACAGACAAGATAGGCCATACTATCAATTCCTACTTCATAGAAAGGATTCAATGAGATGATATGTTTTAAATGGGCTCTATTGTTGACAGTGTAGGAGGAACAGCAATATAAACTAACCAGTACCACCCTCCCTACCCCCAGAGCTTGTGTCTCTAGTTGCATATGTAGCAGAGGATGGCCTAATCGGCCATCAATGGGAGGAGAGGCCCTAGGCCTTGCGAAGATTATATTCCCCAGTACAGGGGAATGCCAGGGCCAGGAAGTGGGAGTGGGTGGGATGGGGAGCAGGGCAGGGGGAGGGTATAGGGGGCTTTCGGGATATCATTTGAAATGTAAATGAAGAAAATATCTAATAAAAATATTCGTAATAATTTTCATTCTCCTGCCTTGGTTCTCATAACTTCTTGGATCTGATTATTTCTGTGGTCTAAGAGATTGTTTGCATGTATCTACAAAAACATCTCATTACACCCTCTTTTCCAAAATGCCCTGTGCTTCAGAAAAGTGTTTTGCTTCGTATCTTTCAAATACAGGCATGGCTAGTTTTCCCTTTTGTACCTGATAATTTTTCTTTCCCAGAGCTACTTGCTTAATTCCTTTTTGTTAAATTTGCTATCCTTCAGCAATGCTGAAGTTTTACTGTGGTTTTACTATATTTGGGTAAATTCTATACACTTGTCCTTGTATTGCAGCATGTTTACTTAATTACAGTTTTCCAACTTTACTTTTTGATATTATAATTACATACATCTATATATGAGAGCAATTGAAAAAAATAACAGTTATGATACCATGAATTTGAGAAAGCAGGGATTTTCAAATGAAAGGCGCTTAGAAGGAGGAAAGAGAAAGATGAAAATGTTATATTTACATTTTAATTTTAAAAATAATGATAAAATTTCAAATTAAACAGAAAACAACCCAGCTTACCGTAGCCTCGTGTGAATAAATACTACTTATGCAATCACAGCTTTATTTTTGTCACATTTAAAGTCTTCAAATTGATAACTTTAAAAACTTAAAGAAATGTTCCTTGCACTCCTGAAATTACAAAAACCTGACAGCCTTCCAGAATGATATGTTCTATTTGAGAAGCACAACTTAATGTAAAGAACAGCAGCAACCCTTAACATTAAAGAAAACCTTAATGTCTACTGAGCATCCAGGACTTACTCACTTTCCCAAATAGATTCCTAGTGTGCTCACACAACTTAATTGCAGATTATATGCTATGCTATGACTTCTACTAATTGAGAACAGAAGTTATAGTTCTAAATCCCATCACCGCCACTTTGCAGTAAAAATGCTAATTATTATTTTAGTTCATTAAGTATTTGTTGGGGGAATTAATTATAAAATAGTTCAGAGTGATAGTTTATGGATATACAGACAGAAATCAGAGCGTTTAGGAAATGGTTTATCCAAGAGTTTGTGTTGACTGGTTCTAATTAAAAAATATTTGAGGTCAAAATTCACTTTTATATTATAGTTTTTACTCAGTAGTTGAGGAAATATTGATGTTAGTTCAAAGGGGTTCATACTATAGCATATTACTCCAAACAAATGTAAAACATAGAAAGTTAGGCAAAGACATAATAATTGAGTCATAAAAGTCATTAATCTAAAAGGACATACTATAAAAATCCCTTTCACTATCAGTAGAGTTGAAACTGGCTCTGTTTTTTAGTAGACTCTGAAAAAGAGGAATATCTATAGCCATAATAATTAAATTATTCTGGTTGTTTAAGAAAAATTGAGAATTTCCAGATTCTAATTTCAGATAGATTCCCTTAAAAATAAATTATATGTTAATGAATAATATTCTCAATAATGGTTATTATTACTTATTAAAGATTACTTTTAGAGCACCTAATAACATTTAAAGTGTAATTGTAAACTTATTAAAGATTACTTTTAGAGCACCTAATAACATTTAAAGTGTAATTGTAAACTTTTCCCAGTGTAGGAAATATATATGATGCAGTAACCAAGAAAAAAGGAAGCATCCAAGTTGATGTGACAACTGCCCTAAATTTAGATTATTATGGCTGGGATATTGACACACAGACCAGCAACTGAACTCAGCAACTAGTAAGTTAGGGATGCTTGTTAAGTTAGCTCTTTTTGTTTGTCTACAGATTTGTTCCTTGTAGACGACCTACATATTTCCTGAATTTAATTTTTTTTCCTTGCCTGATCTGGGTCACTAACTTCTCATCTGTTCCTTTCCTTGTTAGAGATGATGATAGGCAAGGCTACTTGAATACAAGAGAGAGGTGGGGTAAGTAACCACGCTTTTCTTCTAGCAACATTAAGAAATTGTCTGCGAAATGAATGTGGTATGTGGTGACACTGGTCACTTGTCAGGAAAGGATTTCTTTCTCCTTCTATCCCAGGCTTTGGCCTCAAAGTTCAGCAGATCTTGAAGTACATATGTATTTTTCAGAGAAGGATAATACCTTAGAAAACTGGCTCACAATGCTCATACTCGCAAGGGACAGATTTGCAACAGGACGCCAATTTAATAATTTATAGTACAGAAAAGAACTGCCAAATGGACTGAGATGTGTGTTGGCCTGTCAGCTTAGTCTCTTTTCAGTAAGGATGCCAAATCAAAAAACGAAATTAACAACAGATTGGAGCTGGATAAATCTATGCAATCCGAATTAAGAAGAGGACTGCAAGGTCAAGCTTGTTTCATTACATAGTTCAGCCAGGAAGAATACCCTATTTTGTTGCCAATCCTCACAAGTCATGGTCCTATCATCAATCAGCCCAGACTCTTAGTTTCTAATGCTAAAATCATTTCTTTTCCATCCCTCAACGCCCCTGTGACTTTTTATTGGACATCCCTGAGTGCTGGGCCTAGCTCCACCTAGATCTCTAACGGTTCTGCTTTTCTAAGATGCATTCGTTGCAAAATGAGCTGTTGCAGTTCCAGGTTGCCCTCCTACAAAAACGTGGTCTACTATTTCCTTCTTTCACCAGTCTTATCTGTGAATCAAAATGCTACTCTTTGACCTAACCCACAAGTATTTATGTTTTTCTTCCTTACTATGGTTATTACCCAGAAAGTTTGTTGCAGCTGCAGGCTGCAAAGTCTAAGTGTGGTTCTTTCACATGCCTGTAGAGGTTTGTACTACTTTGTAAGTAAGCCTTGTTTCTGAGATTTTTTTCTGAAACTTAGCTGAAAGTGTTGTTTCTATGTGTGTAGTATTTACTTGCGTATTTCTGACAATTCCATAGACATTGTGAAGAATCATTGTGAAGACTCCTATTACACTAGAGGCAGATCTGTGATCAATCACACTTTTCTTTTACTTACATGTACATTCCTTGAGAATTCATTTATTCACCCACTTGCACACTTTTCACTTAAACATTTGTGAAAATACTTTATGTACAGTACAAAAATAATCTAGACATAGCCTTTGCTCTCAGTATGATGTAGTTTTCAGTATAGCAAAGGCACAATAAATAAACAAAACAAGTTAAGTACACATTAAAATGTGAATCTAGAAATGGACTGATAGAGATGAGGATGATCTAGATTGAGTGGAAAGTTTAAACTGAGAGAGTCCCATTGTTAGTTTTGATATGTATTTTGAAGTTTGCCTCCCAAAATTCAAAGAGCAGCAGCTTCCCAGGTCTTAGGTAAATTTTCTTTATATTTGGCTTAGAAGTCTTATCTTGGCCCCAAACCTACTGGATTTAGTAAGAAAAACATTCGAGTTGTGGTAGAAGGAAATAAGGTAGGTAACAGTTAAGAAGACAAGGACGTATTAGCTGTTTGTACAGCACAAACGAAATAAAGAAGAAATCACACTTGATTAACGTCATCTGCTCAAGGGACTTACCTACGTTCTGTGCAAGCAAGGTTTCTGTGGTGAGACATTAATGTGCTCTACTTCCTCTTTCAACATTATTTTTCTTTCAGTTATCAGCAGGATATGTGCTTGCTGCCCAGAGTTGTACCTTTTTACTCTCATCTCTTTGCAAATATACAAGACTCTATCCCAGCTCAGCATCAGGGTAAGTTCTAGCCCAGCACCTGTAACTTTGTGGTTCTGTTTGGGAGGATTGGTGGAGAAAGAAAGATCTGGACTGGGGCAGATGTGAAGGCCGTGTTTTGAATAAAATGGTCTTTGGTTTCCCATCTCAGGATTGTTACAGAGGGAAGAAATGTGATTGTCTTTCAGTCTAGCCAGAGTTCAAAGTGAAGTATAATGTGATCAGCTTCCACTGTTACAATAGCAGTATGAAGGATGTGATGCAACTCACTGCTTGCTAAAGGGGCTTTCTATACAGTTGACAAGGAGTAGTGGATGCCACAAAAGGTAAGTACAGTGTTGCATTTAGTCTCATTTGGAACAATTTGACATACTTAGTCAATAAAAGAGGATTTGAACTTGTGCTGTGTGTAATTTATCTAGTTACATACAAAAAATAATCTAGGTTTGAGCTCTTAATGGTAATCTTAGCTTACAGAGATACTGGGACAAATAGTATTTTTTTTTTTCTCTAGCATGAAGGAAGACAGTCTGATGATTTATTTTGGAGCTAAAAGGTCTATACAGATAAAAATTCCTTATGATACAGTCAAATTATCTGAGACAGTGAGATGAAGCCACTTAAGAACATTCAGGTAATTAGTGGCAGAATTACAGCTATGAACTGTGTCTTAAAACACATGTTCATTTTTCCTTACAGAAGACTGTGTCTTTCAGTAGTATAAAACTACCTATGACCCGTTTGATTGTCAAAGTTTGTTCAGAGGTATTCCTTGATTCATTGTTGTTCTAACTTCAATGCTTAGAGATAGCAGAGTTCAAATGTGAGACACTTATCTTTTCAGTGAATGCACTTTAGAGTGGAGCTAGCAGTAGTGAGTCAAAAACCAGCTTCTCTAGGGATTTCTTCATGGCAGACTGTGTGCTTGGATAATCCCAGAATTAGTCTACATACAATGATGCCGACTTTGCTCAGCTTCTCAAGAGAAGAGAGTCTCGATTTTTAGAATTCTTCAAGTGGGGATATTTTTGTTTTGCTTGTTTAAATAAATGCAGGGAGTCATTGTTATAGTTACTAATTAGAGAATTTATGCAAAACTAAAATACAGGGTACATGGGTAGGCGTTATGCAAATATACTTAGGGTTTCTAATTGTCTAAACTATACGGATTATCTAGGCCATAAATTTAGGACAGTTGCTTTTTATAATGTTTTTTGCTGAATCCAATTGCTTCTTTGGTCAAACACAGTTCTTTTTAGGGCCTAATTGAAAAAGTTGTTCGGTTTGAACTGTATGGACTATTAAATCCAAGTAGTGAAAGAACAAAGAACTCCAAGTGAATAAGCACAGTTTTGGGGGAAGTTTTGGGGTGGTACTTGGTGGCTGTGTTTGAGATAAATAACTTGGGGTTCTATGATGCTCTTGCCATGGTTCTAACAAAGAACACAGATATGTTTGCTGTGAAACTACAGTATGGACAATTTTCCACAATCAGGGCAATGGTTGGGTGGGGAGTTCTACAGTGTACTTTAATTAAATTATCCCAAAATTTTACTTGAAGTTCATATCAGGATTTGAAAGACATTAGTTCTTTCAAGAAACAAACAAACAAAAAATTAATGAAAGCTTGCTGTTGTAAAGAACCAATCCTGGACTTAGAACAATCTACTCATTGCATTGGTACTTTGTAACTATAGTGTATGTTGTCACCAAGAAGAATGTGGACATATATACTTTTAGCACTTTTATTAGAACAATGATTTTGCTTTTTTTTTAAAAACACATCTCTGGTTCTTTTTCTTTTTCATTTTTTCTAAGACAACTACCCCTACTATCAAGGAAAATAGAAGTAATTTTTATATACATGTTTGCTAAGTTGTGCTGGTTTCTTAATGACAAGAGCTTTAAAAGAGAAGGAGAGTTGAGAGGATGAGGAGGAGAGGATGAGGAGCCATCGAGCTTGTACTTAGGGAATGAATAGAGCTTCATTCCAGAACTGACTTTCCATCCTGAGCCCATTGCTTAATCGTTTTGGGAAATGGGATTACTTATTTTGAGTGCTAGTATCCTCAAGTTTCAATTAAATAATTCACTAATAATATCATTTGTAATTATCATTCAACAATGATTTTTGATAATTACATACACACAACTATAATGTTCTAAGTATATCTTCTCAGCAGGGTAGTGGCTGCATCAGGATCTGGCAGTGACAGTAGTGAGAGGGGTAGTGCCCATAACAGACAAGGTAAGTTAGAGCTAGAACAGAGTTAAAGACCATTGAGCTTAATTTTCTTATTTTAATAATAAAGAAATGAAAAAAATTGGGTTTATTACAGCAATGTAGAGAATTGGTATTTGACTAGTTGAATCAAAGTTTCTTTGATCCAAGGGTAATATTTAAAAAAAATATTCTCCTGTTTTCAGTCTTCCCTATTCTACAAGTCTTGTTCAACTCAACACTCCTTCTATGAAAGACAAAATTAAAGTGTACCAAATTTTCTATCTGCAATCTAATGTGATTTGAGCCTACAGGCAAATCTTCATAAAAATCCCTTATTTTGATATGGTACTACCCTGAAACCTGGTGGTACTACCCTGAGATCTGGTGGGCAGTCATTTGTCATATATATGTAGCAAATATAGATAAAAGTGCTAGAACTGTACCTAAGAAGTGCAGTGTCTTTATCTTTAAGGAGAGTATATTCCATATAAAGCATCTTAAAATATTTTTCTTCCATGCAAAAACTTGTTTAGAGATGGAGAATTTCAACTTTTTCCTAGTTTTATGAAGAAATCTTATTACAAGCTAAATTGCAATACTTCTCAGATTTGGGGAAATAAAATAAAATTAATCTTGCTAAGAGTCAATTTCCTGATCTTTTAAAGTTATAATAATGAAACTCTTATTCCTACAAAAATTAATGATATAGATAGGAATAGCATTGGATAATTTACAGGAAACAGAGGCACTTGGATTTAGTATTTTACTATGATTTAAGGACAAATCTCATACCATAATTATATAGATATTCTTGAGTTGTCTATTCATGGAAACTGAATATAGTTATTTAGGGAGGGGAACTGCTTTTCCGTATCTATTAAAACCTTTGTCTCAGCATTAGTAAATAAGATTCAAAACCCTGATATAAACACATATTTTGAAGCAAAACTTATTTCTACAAAATATAGTGCAAAATGATGAAATTTTACTTAAGCATATAAGATTCCTGCTGGAAATAGGAAACTGGAATAATACACTTTGAATTTCTTACATGTCCTGATTTCTTGGAGTTTAACCTCATTTATCTAAAGAGAAGGAGAGAGAAAGATTATGGATTTTGACTGAGAAAGTAGCTCATGTGACAGACTTCCTTGTTTGCTAATATACGCCTACACTATGTACTCTTGCTTGTAAAAATTCCTATACCCTGCCTAGACCATTGTTCAATATGGATAAATTATATATATATAGTTCTAAGATGTACAATCTTGCTATGAAGAGTACATTTTATTATGAAGAGTACATTTTATTAGTGAAATCTGCAAGTACATTAAGACTTGGAAGAAGAGGGAAGCCAAAGTACAGTTCCCCAATGATGGAGAAAAATAAGGGCTAAAGTGGGTCCTTGAGATAGGAGGAAACTATTGACTTCTGAGAGAAAGGATTTTATCATGGAGAGTATACATACATTTGATATGTCTTGGGTCAGTTAGCATGTTACATCTTAGAGTAGAGTTTAGTGTTGGTTTTGGAAAGAAATGTCCATGGAAAAGACAGAAATTGATGAATCTTGACAGAAAGTGCAAATTTCAAAAGCACCAGCATAAGAAAGAGGTTAATTTTATATCATTTTATAATAAAATTGTCTTTGACATTCAGGGCCTCACCAGTGTCTTATCTGACTTATTTCTGAAATTATAAGTTTCATGTCTTGCTGACTTTAGAGCTTACTCTTTATCAGTTCAACTGCTTTAGTAGCCAGAAGGAACAGTTTTGTTGTTGATTTAGTCTTTTGTGGCCTGGGTACTGAATATAGCATGTTCCACACATTTCTGGCAGGACTGAACTGTTAAACAATCTACCTATACCAAAATGACTTGGATTTTCCGTGCTGTCTTTTAACACTAATTTGCACAGTGTTGCCAGAGGGATGACTCTAAACTTTAAGTATAGTTCTATTAGAATTCTCATTAGTATCATTTAAAGGATTTTATCTTTCACTCAAATGCCTTCAAAACTCTTTATGACATGGTACCATCTGCCTTAATCACCTTTCCTTTAAACTAGTTTCTCTTATTCCATACTTTTATAATCTCATATTATTCACCAGCTTTTGTAAAATGACTACTATCCCATTCCAATACCATGGGAATTTTGAAAGTTTCTCCTCCTATATTCTGCTTACTTTCAAAACTGATTCTTGAAATTCCCTTATCCTTTCAACTTCTGACCATTTCTATGCAACACTTCTTTCTATTTCCACATAAATATCTCTAGTACATATTTCATGGCATGTTTTTAAATTGCATTATTGTGAATTACTTTTATATTCTCTCACAAATGACTACAAATTTCTTTTTAAAAGCCTTATTATTTTAAACTTTATGTGCCTGTTTATCTGTACACCACATGCACATGTGCATGTGAGGTCAGAAGAGAGCATTAGATTTCCTGGAACTGAAATACTGTATGATTGTTAGCCTACATGTGCTTACTGAGAATCAACCTCAGGATGTGTGCAAGAACAAGTGCTCTCATCCTTTCAGCCGTCTTTGCAGTCTGCTGATGCAAACTTCTTGAGAATGTATCAGCCAACTAAGTTCTTCTCCAGAATTTGTTATTCAACTCACCTATCCTCAGTAATTAGCATATATCATATACACATAAAAATATCTGCTTGCTAGATTAAATTGCAAATTTAAGTCTCAAATGAATGTCATTAATAACAATTAATAGCAATTAGTTCATACTGGCATGCTATGGAAGCCTGTATTGAAAAGGTGTGACTAGACTTCAGTTTTGAAAGATTGCTACAGTAGAAATAGAATAGTCAACAATTCAGGCAAACAAGGCTTGACCTTATTTTTTTCCCCAATATAATCTTAATTTTTCTCCCCAAGTCTGTCCCTATAGAGACCAATTTGAGAGTAGAAACATCTCAGTTCAACTGCCATCTTCACTCAGTTGAGATAATTTATATCCTAGAATTTCAGAGAAGCAAGAGAACATGGCACAAAGGCCAGTAAGAGGCCTACTTACCAGACTATTGATTTGAGTACTAACATAAAATTATCCTGTGGCCTTGAGCAAGACACTAATTTTTTCATGAATAAATCATCTTGCTAACAAAACCTATGGCATCTGATCTACTTACCTCACAGGTAAAAAGATTCCTTATTTCCCATGACCTTCACCTCAATTCATATGATATATTGATTTTTATAGACATTTTAGAGATATTTTTCAGTGATTTCTCTAAAAGATTACTCTAGTGAGCTTCAGAGGGATAGTATTTATGAAGATTCATTGTTTTCCACAAAATTTACTCCAAGGTCCATAGGATTGGATTGTGCCTCAAAAGTCCATGGGGGCAGGGAGGCAAATACAAAAAGTCATTTCCTCTTTAAACTTGATCTCTAAGTGTAAAGAGCTTTGAGATGTAAAGACTCAGTCTTTACATTGCCATTCTGAGTTGCAAAAGCAGATAAGAAAACATTTGCTAATAAAATGAAAGAAGTATGCATATCTTTGATACTTTTTATAATGTGAAATGAACATTTTTTGGGGAGGGGAGGGAGGTTTAGAGACAGGGTTTCTCTGTATAGCCATAGCTGTCCTGGAGCTCAACTCTGTAGACCAGGCTGGCCTCAAACTCAGAAATCCACCTGCCTCTGCCTCCCAAGTGCTAGGATTAAAGGCATGCTCCACAACTTCCCCACTGAACACTTTTTTTTTTAAGTGTAAAAAGCCATGAAAATCTTATTTCAAGGTCTGTATGTTTAAGCCTCTACAGACCTGACCTTCCTAAGCAGTAAAGGTTAGGTACTTCATAACCTCAAGATTTTCTTTTCTTTCTTTTTTTTGCAAAATGCTTTGAGTTTAGAGCTTTGAACCACTTACATACAAAATTTCTTTGAATGCTTAATAGTCATATGGTGATGGATAAAACACTCTTTTATGGTACCAATGAAATTAATAAAAGGATGACCAGTGTGTTGAACAAAGAATTAAGTGGGTCTGTACATTTCAAATGCTGATGCTACAAAGATTAAGAATAAAGAACGTTCTGTGTGATGAGAAATAGAATTCACATGAAAGCTCAAAGCTTCTCTGATTTCCAAACCAAGATTAAGAATAGCTAGATGTATGAAGACGTGGAGTGAGGCCATTCTGAATAGAGGGATCGACAGATGCAGAAAAGGGAAGCATACACTCAGGAATGAATCATGAATTTCACATCTCTTCATGAGGCAGGAACCAAAAATATGTCTAGGTTAAAGGAGAGCAATATTGGTAACATAAGTAAAGGGAGCTACCCAGAAATTGAGAGAGCAAGGGAAAAGGAGAGACAGGGGGCTAGAGTGGCACAGACAAAGCTAGAGAAAGAACACTGATAGAGAACAGAACCAAATACAGAGAAAATGAGGGGACTTGCTGGATCTTTTTGTCTTAGTAGATTTTTAGATTGCTTTTATTTCTTAAATTTCAGGGTGACATAAATTCTTCAGAGCAAGTGAGGTGTTCCTGTTCTGAGAAGTTATATTTCTGTTGAAGCAAGAATAAATTCCCCATCTCTTCCAAGCATAGGGATTTTACACTTAATTTTTACTGAGGAGATGAAAGAAACCTCTTACTATTTCCTCTTCTGTTTGGAGAAGAGTTTTGGTAACCAGATCATAGAATCTAAATTTGTGACTAATTGTGAATTTCTGAGTTGTATATGTGACAGATTCAGAGGTGAACAAACCCATAATAGAAAGGTGTGAACTGGCCTTGTGTTTTCTGTTTTGGCAACACTGAGCTCTGCTATTTAACTCAGGGGTGTGATGCTCTGTTGACAAGAGAATCTGTCTGTACTGGTAAAGCAAGCAAAAATTAAAAAAAAAAAAACACCAAAAAACACCAAATACCCATGTTTGTTAAGTGCAAAAGTGGAAGTGGAATTTGATTGGGCTTGAGGTGTTCTTAGTTCTTGAAATCAAATTGTAGTTTGCTGTAGCTCCCTTTGCTCTCTTGGCAGCCTCTGCATTGGTAACAAAAAATGACAACAGAAGTGATGCCAGTATTACAATCAACGTGGTTGTTGGGACGAATTCATTTTTACTCAGTTCACCATGGCATAGAGCTTGCTCCATGGTGGATGGAAAACAAAGATAGAACTCATCACCAGTGACCCATATCATTAAGATAGGCTTTCACTCCTAACATTTCCAGAAGACCACAAGTGGAAGACATAGAATTTAACATATGATCCAATCAGGGATATTTCCTTTTGAATATGTGAAAATGGTCGATAAGCTAGCTACATTTTAAAGTCACACCTAGTTGCAGGGAGGCAAGTGACAAAATACCTTGAGACTTGGAATAGCCCTACAAAAGAGTATGCGTTGTTTTTACCTCTGTGGTGGTTTGAATGACACCCCCTTAGTCACCAAGACTGGAAGGTTTTTGAGAAGGATGAGGTGGTATGGTCTCGGTGAGGTAGATGTGACCTTGTTGAAGGTGTTATGTGACTGGGATTGAGCACTGAGATTTCAAAAGCCCATGCAAGTTCCAGTATCTGTCTCTGTTTCTGTCTCTGTCTCTCTATCTCTGTCTGTCTCTCTAGCTCTCTGTCTGCTGACTATAGATCAGGATATAAGGCTCTCAGCTACTGCTCCAGCTCTATGTTTGTGTATTTCCCATTATGATGAGCATGTGCCAATCCTCTAAAGTTGTAATCAAACCTCCTATTAAATGAATTTTTTAGCAAGAGTGGTCTTGGTAATGGTGTATCTTCACAGTAGAACACTGACTAAGACAACCTCCAAATTCACTAAATCTTTCTAAGCATTTGTCTCTCCATCTATGTTATATGATTGTAAAAACATATCAATTACTATAATTTTTAATAATAATAAACAATAATAATTTATACTAGTAAATTATATGAAACATATGGATACTTCTTTTGCTGTTCCTGATCTACAGCCTTCATGGTTTCACCTTTCACCTTTGAGTACCTCTTAT
This sequence comes from Mus musculus, assembly GCF_000001635.26. Taxonomy (NCBI): domain Eukaryota; kingdom Metazoa; phylum Chordata; class Mammalia; order Rodentia; family Muridae; genus Mus; species Mus musculus. The sequence goes on from NC_000086.7 coordinate 107,097,640, forward strand.
TAGAAGCCCTCCAAAAACACATGGGATGACTACTTTACTCTTTATGACATATCACCAATGATAGGTCAAGTAGATTTACATATGAAAGAGAAGAGTAAGCAAAGTGAAAGTACTTGGGTTCCTTCCTTTTTGTGGAATTGTCACTTGGAGTTCCTTTATGCTATTCCATCTCTGTTTATTGCAATGGGACTGAAAATGGTATCAGTTGCCATTCATCCACAAAGAAAGAGAACTTAAAACTACAATACTCCATTGTAGTAAATATATTCAACAGGCAACAGAATAAAAGTAAAAATGTAAGAAGCCACTTCATATGAGAAACAACTTCAGGGCATGTTTGCTTTCTTCCTTCCTTGCCTGCCTTCCTTCCTTCCTTCCTTCCTTCCTTCCTTCCTTCCTTCCTTCCTTCCTTCCTTCCTTCTTTTCTTTCTTCTTACCTTACTTATTTCTTTTTTCTTCCCCATGAAGCTTTGAATAAAATAATTGTCCTTGAAATCTCATAAAAGGGGTACATGTGTAAATTGTGTGGGGAGGGAAATGAAGATTGAGAAGAATATCTGTAGAGACTAAAACATCTTCCACTTGAATTCTCAGATCTTTAATTTATCAATCAGTCCTTAGTCCTAGCTTTTTTTTCCTGTATTATGTATATATAGGCTCAATGGGTAATTTTAAAAGGCCCCTTTTTTCTTTTCTAAGTTCTTTTTATTTTCGATTTAAGTTTTATTGCATTATGATGAGAAAAGATACATAATTTCAATTTACCTGAATTTGTTAACATTTAAAAACATATTTTGAGTAAATACTTAGACTTAGATCACGTTCTTCTTTCCCTTTTGTACCACAACTCCTCCCGGAGAGCCCCCCTTCAAACCCCCTTTCATTTTTTATCATATTCTTTAAAATTTATAAAATATTGTACCAATAAAATGAATATTATAAAAGTTGTTTGATATAAAAACAATAATTAATTGAACAGTCTTATGTAGATGTTTGTCTACAGCAATACTGAAAATACATATGTTTTTCTCAAAATAAATTTTAAATAACTCCAAATATATTAACTGTATGGTATTTTAAAATAATATATCACTATTAGTTTTTTTTAATGAACATAAATAAACTCTTTTTGTTTTTGTTTTTGTTTTGTTTTGTTCGTTTGTTTGTTTTGTTTTTAGTAGAGCTTAAAATCTTGGCTCTTACTGTGGTACAAACACAAAATAAGAACAGATTTTGGACATTGGAAGTTCATTGTAATAAGGCTGTACTTGAATGTCCCTCACATCACCAAAGGATTTTACCTCCATAGTAGATAAGCTAAGCGTTGACAGTTCTGCTGCGACAAGGAATGAGTTGTAGGCACGATTTTTGGTTAAAGATTTTCTGCTACAGTTAAAGCTATCTGACTTGAGTGATTGTTGTCATTTCCAGCCCGCAGGGAACAGGTTACATTCATTTAAGAAAGGTGTGTGCATTAAGATGGTCTATCCATGAAATCATTCATTAACTGTTTCAGTGAACAATGGTTCTGCTTGGACGGTGGCAAAGATGTTAGGTGAGGATAAGATACTGGTTCATTGGTTGTGATGACTTTGAAAAGCATTCATCTCAGAATAAGAATAACTTATAAAGTCCTCTTCTTCAAAATTGACACAATAAGCCGCACGCCTTTAATCCCAGCACTCGGGAGGCAGAGGCAGGTGGATTTCTGAATTCAAGGCCAGCCTGGTCTACAGAGTGAGTACCAGGACAGCAGTCAGGGCTACACAGAGAAACCCTGCCTCAAAAAAAAAACAAAAAAAAAACCAAAAAAACAAAAACAAACAAACAAAAAAAATTGACACAAGAATTATAAATATCAAGCAAAGCCTTCAGTCTCATTCTTTGCTGTTCTCTTACAAGCCACCTCCCAAATTAATTGTCTACATTTCTTTTGGCTGTATAAATAATTTTGAAATATGTAAGCTGTTCTGAAAACAATAGTATAGTGTAAAAAAATCAAATAAACAGTCCTACTAATAGAGAGGCTGATGTAGGAGAAGCATGATTTCAAGACCATTATGTGGCACACAGCAAGACCCTGTCCTGTACAAACAAGCAAAATGTGTATATGGATTATACAATATTGGACCTATTTCTCCCATTAACAAATTAGAGAGACCACAGGATGACAGCCAACAAATTTCTAAATCCTCATATTTTTGAATTTCAATCGATTAGAATATGTTGGTAATATTAATTTTCATATTAAGAGATATTAAGGAAAAGTGATTGTTCCTTCCTGTTAATTTTCTTGTTAGAGGTGGAATTATGTTTGCATGGGTTTGTTGAAAGATTACTTTCTTGCTTCTCCTAGGGTGTAGTTTCACTCTTTGTGGTGGTGTTTTCCATCTAATAACCTTTGTAGGGCTGGATTTGTGGAAAGATATTGTGTAAATTTGGTTTTATCATGGAATATCTTCTTTTCTCTGTCTATGGTGATTGAGAGTTTTGTTGGATATAGTAGCATGGGCTGGCATTTGTGTTCTCTTAGGGTCTTTATGCCATCTGCCCAGGATCTTCTAGATTTCATTGTCTGTGATGAGAAGTCTGGTGTAGTTCTTATAGGTTCAAAGGGCCTTTGTAATCTGAGATTTTATAAGGTAGTTAAAATAAGATGATAATTCTGCTGCTACTTCCCATTGTCTTCTGTAGGTAACCTCTACAACTCTGTGCAGAACTTGAGAAGCCCTATCAGATTAGTCTACATTTCTATATCTCAACATAATACATAACTCAAACAAAAATGAATCATCATATGATATAAAATGTCTGAAAGTTTTGTTCTTTAATGATTACTTTAATATTCACTCAAAATTAAATTTTAAGTTGTTCTCAAAAAGTAGTTCAGATGTGCTGTTTTACTAATATTAGGGCGATATTCACTGTGACTGTTAGATAATGTGTCCTCTGATGACATTGCACCAGTGTTGGATTCTTTTAAAAATGTTAAATATTTTTGAGAATATAGTATAATTATATATTTTCCCTTTCCTTCCTCCAATTCTTTTAATGTATCTACCTTAATTTCTCTAAAAATTCATGGCCTTTTTGATATTGTTGTTGTTGTGTGCTTCTAAATACATAAATATAACCTGCTCAGTTCATATGACAATTGTATGTATATGTTTTTTAGGACTAACCATTTGGTATTGGATAATTAGTCTGTTCTTCCTTAGAGAAGACTTATTTCTCCACTCATTACTGCCTGTAGGCTTTTTGATTCTTTTTTTGAGGGGGTATGTCTAGGGTTAGGGTTAGGTGGGATTATAGCCTCATGAATTCCCCTTCCACATTAGCATGTCTAAAGGTGTCCCTGTTCAGTTCATGTTTAGGCAGTTATGTTGATAAGACTTCATGAGTATAAATTCTTTATTGTTTCTAAGAAAAGCAATTTCACAGCAAACTTCCTGTTTCTATGGTTCTACTCCTGCTTTCTGAATGATCCCTGAATCATAGATGACGGAGTTGTACTGAAGTTGGGATTCACAACTCTGCAATTTTGCTCTTTGTGGTTTTCTTTAATGGTCTCTTTATTGCAAAGTGAGTTTTCCTTGATGAAGTGTGAGGGATACATTTATCTGTGGGCATGACAAATACTTAAAATGTTGTTAGGGATGATACTAGTTTAGTGAAATATCTGCTATAGTTTCTCCTCCAAAATTCATGGCTTCACTATTCTGGGGTAGTTGACTGGTTTGCAGTAATGGGCACAATTTCCCTCTTATTGAGTGGGTGGTTCTTATGTCCAAATTAATACCAAGGTGTGCATGCTAGTATTGATTGTACCCTTGGAATTATTATATCATGCTGGTTGTTTATGTGATTTATAGGTATCATATCTATCAGTTACGCTCTTCCTTTGGAAGCTTGTATGGTGCCTTCTGGACACATTAATGCTAGTTTTGAAGGAGGAGGCTTTCAGATACAGCTCATGTGCTGTGGGTCCTGTGTCCAAAGTGTATGGTGTCTTCAGCAATATGGACTGACTTTCCACCTCTGTTAGGCAACAGAAACAGCAATAGCCTATAATGTTTTGGGAATCTATTGAATATCACTAAGCAACAACTCAAAAGAGGCTTCTCATGCCTGGCATTGGGGTTTTGCTAGATAGTATATGTCTCTTGGTGGTGGGGGAGAATTGTCAGCCTAGATAGGAACATTTCATTTAAATTTTATATTTATACGTATACAGACTAACATGTATAATGATGTACGGTTCTTCAGAAATGGACACCTAAGCACTATACTTCCAAAATTACAAGAATGAAGTATTCATAGTTTAGGATGTGAAATTATACATTTTGAAGTGTTTCATGTAAACTGAGAATGGGACACAAGACCAGGGAGATAGAACAACTGCAAGAGGACTTGAGCAGTGAGCTATTACGATAAAATAATGAAAAGGTCATATTCCCACATTCTCCAAGTCAACCAGATGCAAACTCAAGACACTTTATAATGCTAGAGAAGCAAGTTTGAGGAATACCACAATGTTTTTGATATGATAAGAAGAAACAAGAAATATGCCAGGACACATTTCCATCATTTCTTAACTGATTTACTGCACAATATTGGGTCAGAAATTCATCTTCTTTGAGTCTCTACTTATTGATCTGTGCATTATCTCTAATTGGAATATTCTATATCTCAGTGTAAAAGAGAGCCCTAGATATTCACTAAAGTATTATTTAACCATTGTGCCTTTAAACTTTGTGTGTTTTTTTTTACAGGAGCCATAATTCCACAGTTTTCCTTGCCAAACATACTGAAATATTCAAGATGGGCAGCAACAGTACCAGCAGTGCTGAGAGCAATTGCAATGCCACTTATTTGCCATTTCAGTACTCTCTGTATGCAACTACCTATATCTTCATATTCATCCCGGGTCTCCTGGCTAACAGTGCAGCCCTGTGGGTTCTGTGCCGCTTCATCAGCAAGAAGAACAAGGCCATCATTTTCATGATCAACCTCTCAGTGGCAGACCTTGCTCATATCCTGTCCTTACCTCTTCGGATTTACTATTATATCAATCGTCACTGGCCATTCCAGAGGGCCCTTTGCCTGCTGTGTTTCTATCTGAAATATCTCAACATGTATGCCAGCATTTTTTTCTTGACATGCATTAGCCTTCAGAGGTGCCTCTTTCTCCTCAAACCATTCAGAGCCAGAAACTGGAAGCGTAGGTACGATGTGGGCATCAGTGCTGTCATCTGGATTGTTGTAGGGACTGCCTGTTTGCCATTTCCCATCCTGAGAAATGCTGGCTTAGCCAATAGCACAGATTCTTGCTTTGCTGATCTTGGGTACAAACAGATGGATGCAGTGGTTCTGGTCACCATGGTTGTAATTGCTGAACTTGCTGGATTTGTGATTCCAGTGATCACCATTGCATGTTGTACCTGGAAAACAACTGTATCCTTGAAACACCCACCAATTGCTTTTCAAGGGATTAGTGAGAGGAAAAAAGCATTGCGGATGGTTTTCATGTGTGCTGCAGTCTTCGTTATCTGCTTCACTCCTTATCACATTAACTTCATTTTTTACACCATGGTAAAGGAAAGCATCATTACCAGTTGTCCCACTGTAAAAAGTACCCTGTATTTCCATCCTTTTTCCCTATGCCTTGCAAGTCTCTGTTGTCTTTTGGACCCAATTCTGTACTATTTCATGGCTTCAGAGTTTCGTGACCAACTATCTCGTCATGGAAGCTCTGTTACTCGTTCTCGTCTCATGAGCAGGGAGAGTGGATCATCAATGGTTAACTAAAATGAGAAAATTCTTCAGTTAGGATTCTCTTTACCTGACATTCTGTGGCATTGCCCAAAGGCAGGAATTTCCAGGCAAATAATTTCTTTAACTGAACCTTGGAAATAGCAGAAATAAGTTTTATTGTGTGATGGTTGTGGTCTCCACAGATGATGGAGGCATAATGTGAAAAAATGTGGGAGTAGAAAGAAAAATGGGATCCATGTGCTTCCAATTTAAAATTTATGGCATTATATTAGTTACAAGTCCCAATTTAAGTTCAAGTTTTTAGCAGATGTTTCCATCCAAATATAAATTGAATGCATATATTTAAATTTGTCTTCAGTAAAGAGAATAGTACTGAGATGCAAGGTATATATTAAGATGTACAGAAGAATAAATTTCCCCCATGGAATAATTTTATTTCTGAATGGAGTAAAGATTTCAAGTCTTTATAAAACATTACACACAGACAAAATGACACAAAAGTTTCAATATGTGAATGAATTTTAGCACTGCACTCTTGCTACTGAATGGTGTACATGAAAATCCACCTCATGGATGTTCGTAGATGTCCATCATTTTCTAGGTTGGCAGTTTGCTATGTATTTTTACAAATAATATTTCATCTTACTTTTCCAATACAAGCAACAGTAAATGAGGAGATTACAAATACAAATGAATGTAAATGTAATGGCAGAGAGGTTAAGCAACATGTCTCACAATTAACAGTTACATGGCATATACTTATGCTATTTCCTCTGCTTATATTTTTATATGTATTAGGTCAATACTAAGTTTGAGTTGAATGTGGAGGACACAAACAGAAGATAAGCATAGGAAATAGAGATAGTTTTAACACAATTTTCCTGTGCTCATCGAAAAATCTATAATTTGGGGATTAGCATGATTCTGGGTAGAGTCTTCTGTGATAAATATATCGTCATATTAGTGTAATCATCTATATAGTCTTGATGAGAAAAAGCTCAATAATTCATTATTTCAAAATCAATATTATGGCTAATATAAGCCATGCAAATAACATGAATAAAAAGCTATGAAACTGAGCCGCATTTTAGAAAATGTAGGCTTCCTTTTAAAAATTCTCTTTTTAAAAAAATTCTTACACATTACTATGTCACTAAATAAAATCTCAATGGTTTTCAGATATCATAACTCACATAATTGCATTAGAAACAGAGTATTAATCACATTGTGAACAAATATGAGAGAAATATGTGACCTTGTTTTTTTCTGAGTGTTATGGATACTATTTTAAGTGTTCATATAGATGATACAAATAGAACAGAACCCCCATCTTCTCAAGTTGACAATTCACTGGTATTTTAGGTCTGAAATGAACAGAGCATAGACATTTGGTATGCAGGCAAGAAAAGGAAGTGGTAGTACTTAGAACATGCATTTGTGTAGACTAAGGAAGAGGAAGGGACCACCAAAAGGAGGAATTAAAAGAAAATTTCTTGGTTTTGGGGGAATGAGATAGTTCTGTAATTATAATGTAATAAAGTGTTTTTTAAAATTTGGAAATATGTGTGATTTATTAACTTGAATCGGTAAGCACTGCTTTAAGAGAGTTGTCAATGTGTTTGGAATTAATGGTAACATTATCACAACCATTGTACAGAGAGTACAACATTCTGAAGAGAAGGCTTTTTGTTTTTTTCAAATAAAAAGTTCACTTGGGGATCCATCCCATAATCAGCCACCGAATCCAGACACTATTGCACAATGCCAGAAAGATTTTGCTGACGGGACCCTGTTATAGCTGTCTCATACGAGGCTTTGCCAGTGCCTGGCAAATACAGAGGTGGATGCTCACAGTCATCTATAAGATGGAACACAGAGACCCAATGGAGAAGAAGCTAGAGAAAGCACCCAAGGAGTTGAAGGGGTCTGCAACCTTATAGGTGGAACAATATAAACTAAGCAGTACCCCCAGAGCTTGTGACTCTAACTGCATATGTAGCAGAAGATGGCCTAGTTGGCCATCACTGGGAAGAGAGGCCCCTTGGTCTTGCAAACTTTATATGCCCCAGTACAGGGGAATGTCAGGGCCAAGAAGCGGAGTGGTGGGTAGGGGAACAGGGCAGAGGGAGGGTATAGGGAACTTTCAGGATAGCATTTGAAATGTGTATAAAGAAAATATCTAATAAAAAATTTTCACTAGGATTCTACTATATTTTTGAGGAGAAAAGAAAAATCAGCTCATATAGTTGGTCATTTATATAAAGTGTTTCAAAGAAAAGTAGTACTTTCTGCAGTTTGTTGAATAGCTGTAAATTAAAGTACATACCTTTCATTTTGGCCCTCATTTAAGAGGGATATTTGAACTTTTAAAGTTGTGAATTTCTAATGTGGCCACAGAGAAAAATGGCAATGTCTTAGCAAGCAATAATTGGTTTTGTATTTCAAAGGCTGGGAAACCTTACATAATTCAAGGAGGAAATTGATGATGATTGGAATGATGAGATTATTTTATGTGAGGATCCTGAAATGGAACAGAAGATGGTTACAGTTCGTAATTCTTCTATTTAACTTTCCATGTTTAAGATCAAATAGCAAAATTATTTAAAGCATTATACTGTATAGTACTATAACAGTTATGATTATGTTTATCACAAAGGTATGAGGTCAGAAGAAGGGGAGCCTTGAACTGGCTCTTCCAAATGTCATTTCTAAATGTAACTGCCCTACATTACCCATTACAAACTCTATTTAAAGCAACCGTTAAACTCTACTTACAAATAATATAGGTCCTATAACACTGACTGCTTCTGGTAGTTTAAAAAACTGCAGACTATTATAACTCATAACAATTTATTATATTTAAATGCAGATTCTGATTAATTAGATATGCTGTTTACTTTACTTTTCTTCTTCTTCCTTCTTCTTCTTCTTCTTCTTCTTCTTCTTCTTCTTCTTCTTCTTCTTCTTCTTCTTCTTCTCCTTCTCCTTCTCCTTCTCCTTCTCCTTCTCCTTCTCCTTCTCCTTCTCCTTCTCCTTCTCCTTCTCCTTCTCCTTCTCTTTCTTCTTTTTTGTTTTTTTGTTTTTTTGTTTTTGAGACAGGGTTTCTCTGTGTAGCTGTGGCTGTCCTGGAACTCACTCTGTAGACCAGGCTGGCCTTGAACTCAGAAATCCACCTGCCTCTGCCTCCTGAGTGCTGGGATTAAAGGTGTGCACCACCACACACAGTGCTGTTTACTTTTCTTTAGAAGAGCGGTATTTTATTTGTTTGAATTGTTGTTTACTCTTTTTTTTTTAAGTAGTAAACTCTGGAAAAGCATCCAAATATATTTTTCAATCCACTATTTGAGAACAACATTTTTGTCAATGTCCTCCTTTCCAAATGATGGAAAAGGTAACTAGCAATCAGCATTACAGTTTGTTAGAAATTTAAAAGGAAGAACCTCTGGTGGAATCACCATGCCTGACCTAAAGCTGTACTACAGAGCAATTGTGATAAAAACTGCATGGCACTGGTATAGTGACAGACAAGTAGACCAATGGAATAGAATTGAAGACCCAGAGATGAACCCACACACTAATGGTCACTTGATCTTTGACAAGGGAGCTAAAACCATCCAGTGGAAAAAAGACAGCATTTTCAACAAATGATGCTGGCACAACTGGCGGTTATCATGTAGAAGAATGAGAATTGACCCATTCGTATCTCCTTGTACTAAGGTCAAATCTAAGTGGATTAAGGAACTCCACATAAAACCAGAGACACTGAAACTTATAGAGGAGAAAGTAGGGAAAAGCCTTCAAGATATGGGTACAGGGGAAAAATTCCTGAATAGAACAGCAATGGCTTGTGCTGTAAGATCGAGAATTGATAAATGGGACCTCATAAAATTGCAAAGCTTCTGCAAGGCAAAAGACACCGTCAATAAGACAAAAAGACCACCAACAGATTGGGAAAGGATCTTTACCTATCCCACATCGGATAGGGGACTAATATCCAATATATATAAAGAACTCAAGAAGGTAGGCTCCAGAAAAATCGAATAACCCCATTAAAAAATGGGGCTCAGAGCTGAACAAAGAATTCTCACCTGAGGAATACTGAATGGCAGAGAAGCACCTGAAAAAATGTTCAAAATCCTTAATCATCAGGGAAATGCAAATCAAAACAACCCTGAGATTCCACCTCACGCCAATCAGAATGGCTAAGATCAAAAATTCAGATGACAGCAGATGCTGGCGAGGATGTGGAGAAAGAGGAACACTCCTCCATTGTTGGTGGGACTGCACGCTTGTACAACCACTCTGGAAATCAGTCTGGCAGTTCCTCAGAAAATTGGACATAGTACTACCAGAAGATCCCACAATACCTCTCCTGGGCATATATCCAGAAGATGTCCCAACCGGTAAGAAGGACAAATGCTCCACTATGTTCATAGCAGCCTTATTTATAATAGCCAGAAGCTGGAAAGAACCCAGATGCCCCTCAACAGAGGAATGGATACAGAAAATGTGGTACATTTACACAATGGAGTACTACTCAGCTATTAAAAAGAATGAATTTATGAAATTCCTAGCCAAATGGATGGACCTGGAGGGCATCATCCTGAGCGAGGTAACCCAATCACAAAGGAACTCACACAATATGTACTCACTGATAAGTGGATATTAGCCCAAAACCTAGGATACCCAAGATATAAGATACAATTTGCTAAACACATGAAACCCAAGAAGAATGAAGACTGAAGTTTGGACACTATGCCCCTCCTTAGAAGTGGGAACAAAACACCCATGGAAGGAGTTACAGAGACAAAGTTTGGAGCTGAGATGAAAGGATGGACCATGTAGAGACTGCCATATCCAGGGATCCACCCCATAATCAGCTTCCAAACGCTGACACCATTGCATACACTAGCAAGATTTTATCGAAAGGACCCAGATAGAGCTGTCTCTTGTGAGACTATGCCAGGGCCTAGCAAACACAGAAGTGGATGCTCACAGTCAGCTAATGGATGGATCACAGGGCTCCCAATGGAGTAGCTAGAGAAAGTACCCAAGGAGCTAAAGGGATCTGCAACCCTATAGGTGGAACAACAATATGAACTAACCAGTACCCCGAAGCTCTTGTCTCTAGCTGCATATGTATCAAAAGATGGCCTAGTCAGCCATCACTGGAAAGAGAGGCCCATTGGACACGCAAACTGTATATGCCCCAGTACAGGGGAACGCCAGGGCCAAAAAAAAAAAAAAATGGGAATGAGTGGGTAGGGAAGTGGGGGGGAGGGTATGGGGTGGCTTTTGGGATAGCATTGGAAATGTAATTGAGGAAACTATGTAATAAAAATAAATAAATTTAAAAAAATAAAAAATAAAAGAATGAATTTATGAAATTCCTAGGCAAATGGATGGACCTGTAGGTCATCATCCTGAGTGAGGTAACCCAAACACAAAGGAACTAGCACAATATGTACTCACTGATAAGTGGATATTAGCCCAGAAACTTAGGATACACAAGATATAAGATATAATTTGCTAAATGCATGTAACTCAAGAAGAGCGAAGACCAAAGTATGGACAGTTTACCCCTTTCTAGAAATGGGAACAAAACACCTATGGAAGGAGTTACAGAGACAAAATTTGGAGCTGTGACGAAAGGATGGACCATCTAGTGATTGCCATATCCAGGGATCCATCCCATAATCAGCTTCCAAACGCTGACACCATTGCATACACTAGCAAGATTTTGCTGTAAGGACCCAGATATAGCTGTCTCTTGTGAGACTATGCCAGGGCCTAGCAAACACAGAAGTGGATGCTCACAGTCAGCTATTGGATGGGTCACACGGCCCCCAATGGAGGAGCTAGAGAAATTATCCACGGAGCTAAAGGGATCTGCAACCCTATATGTGGAACAACAATATGAACTAACCAGTACCCCGGAGCTCTTGTCTCTAGCTGCATATGTATCAAAAGATGGCCTAGTCAGCCATCACTGGAAAGAGAGGTCCTTTGGACTTGCAAACTTTATATGTCCCAGTACAGGGGAATGCCAGGGCCAAAAAGGGGGAGTGGGTGTGTAGGGAATTGGGGGGGTGGGTATGGGGGACTTTTGGGATAGCATTGGAAATGTAAACGAGGAAAATACCTAATAAAAATTTAAAAGGGAGTAATTAATAAGGTGATAAAGTTAAAGGTTTCTAATGAGAGGGCCTTGAATGCCAGGCATTGGGTGTGCAATGTTAGTTGGTAGACTGACAAAACGCTGGGAATGAAGTCGTGGAAGTCTAAACCATGGTTGGAAGACAAACTATGAGGTAAATATTTAATCATTGCTTACTCATTCATTCTGAGGCATAGTTTCTGAAGGAAATGCCACAAATGTATAGTTGAATAATCAGAGAGATACAAAAGAAATTGTGATCATTTACTCAGTATAAAACCCATGAGTTTTATATGGATTTTCACACTTATTATTATTATTGACAATATCGTCATGTATGTACTGCAATTACTCTCACTTTCCAGACTGGAAGAAGCCACAAAAAGACAATCTTATATTTAAGCTATAGTATATGCTGCTAGTCACAATGAAACTCACTTTTTTTTTTGTACTCTAGTAGAAAAAAAATAAGCATCAATGGCATCTCACAGGAAGAATATATAAGAATATATACTTAATAAGTGATAGGACTATGAATTTTAGTTCTGGAATTTGGAGCTTAGAGGTGACCTCCTTAATTAATGTACTTCTAGAACATACCTTATTATAACTGAATAGATTTTATAGGAAATTCTCATTTGTTTTTGAAGGCCGAATTTCACTATGTAGCTCCATCCGCTCTGAAACTTGCAGACTTCTACTGTATATACAAGTTGGCCTTTAACTCACATAGATCCACCTGCATCTGAATTGTGACCACTGGGATAAAAGGTAGGCAGAGACACCTTGTTGTCATTGGTGGTATTCTTTTTTTTTAAATTTTTTATTAGATATTTTTTTCACTTACATTTCAAATGCTATCCAGAAAATCCCCTAAACCCTTCCCCTGCCCTGCTCCCTTACCCACCCACTCCCACTTCTTGGCCATGAAATTCCCCTGTACTGGGGCATATAAAGTTTGCAAGACCAAGGGGCCTCTCTTCCTAATGATGGTCAACTAGGCCATCTTCTGCTACATATGCAGCTAGAGACACAAGCTCTGGGGGTACTGGTTAGTTCATATTGTTGTTCACTGGTGGTATTCTTATATTAGTCAAGGGCAGAGCAGTTGGCAGTCCTTTGTTCATCCCTAGCTTGATGCCTGATTAGGTGGCCCATGCTACTTTATGTCTAGGACACATGCAAACCAAACCAAACCAAACCAAATCAAATCTAGGCAGCTCAGCTCAGGAGGAGATAGAGAGAGAATGAAACCTGCTTTCCACCATGCCATGTAGTAGAGACTTGCTCTCTACCCCATGGCCATGGTGAGCCACAGACATACAGAGCCATAAATAGAAGGAAGACAGACATAGACCTCCATACCAGCAAATCATCCACAGTCCAGCACTCTGGCCCACTGCACAGTCAGGCTGTAGACACTAGCTTGCTGCCATGTCACACAGCTCTGCCCCTCACCAGCTGCAGCACTCTGGAAAGTAGTCAGTGCACCTTACCTGGGCAGCACAGCAGAGCTGGCCCTGGTGGTGGGCATGCAGGTGAGCTGACCAGGAGAGTGAGAAAGTAGGAGAGCTGGCTCTGCCACATGTCTTCCATGAGGTGGAATGAGTGCAGGCGTTATGTCCTCCCTCCCTTGCACCTTGCCACCTTAAGAGGCTAGGAGAGCTGACCCCAGGGTCATGAGAGTAGGTGAGCTTGCTGGCTGTAGATCTCAGGAGAGTGGGCTCTGTACCTCGCCTGGGCAGCATAGTAGGGCTTGCCCTGATTGAGGGTGCACTCATTGGGGTGAACCAGCTCTAAGAGCAAGAACACTGGAGAGTAGCCCTACCATTCATCTGCCAAGAGGTGGCATAGGTGGTGGTGGTGGGGTTAATGACCTCCTTCCTTTCTCCTTATCACATGTGGTATTTGGGAAACCTGGCCCTGAAGGCATGAGAGCAAGAAAGCTGTCTCTGATTGGTCACTGGCTGTAGGACTCTGGAAAGCTGACCTTGAACCTCACCCAGACAACATGGTGGAGCTGGCCCTGATGATGGTGGCCTGGATGAACCAGCAGGTATGAGAGATGGAGAGCTGTCCCAGTTTCTCATAGGTTGCAGTACTTGAGAGAAAGGGCTCCACACCTTGATTGGGCAGCCCAGTGAATGTGGCTCTGAAGGCCTGGGTGCAGGTGAGTTGCCCCAAGGGCATGAGAACAAGAGAGTTGACCCTGCTTCCGTCCAATGGCAGCACTGGTTGGCAACAACAGAGGAGTGCTGTAGAACTCAACCTGGTGGTGTATACAAGGAAGAGCAGGTACACTGATCAAATAGGCTCCCACCCAGGCCCAGATCCAGGGCTCTGAGCTGGCCCACTCCAAAATCCCTATCATCTTTGAATGGCTGGGACACACAAAAGAGCAAGTCCTACTGAACCAAAGCTTCAGAATCTCCACTACACAGGATAACAGGATAACTGGTAGTAGTCCTGGTGAGGATCCAGTATTGATAACGTCACAGAAGTCAGAGATCTCGAACTAGACCAATGACTCATTGCAATGAACATTTGCAGGTGAAGATGGGTGGACAGACGGGTATACTGTGGAACACACTGTGACACACTACAGCTTCCATAATGAGAGGTTTTCTATGCTTTGGTTTTTTTGTTTGTTTGTGTGCATGTTTTGTATTTGGGAAGAAGATGTAGCAAAGTTGAAGGGCAGATATGAGGGCACAGGGAGATGAGCAGTACTGGGGTGCATGATGTAAAACTCACAAGGAATCTGTAAAAAGTTAAAAAAAAGAAACATATAAAATAATTTCTTTCAGCTATACCACCCCTGGGCATTTACCCAGAAGATGCTCCAACTTGTAATAATGACACATGCTCTGCTATGTTCATAGTAGCCTTATTTATAATAGCGAGAAGCTGGAAATAACCCAGATGTCCCTCAACAGAGGAATGGATACAGAAAATGTGGTACATTTACACAATGGAGTACTACTCAGCTATTAAAAAGAATGAATTTATGAAATTCCTAGGCAAATGGATGGACCTGGAGGGCATCATCCTGAGTGAGGTAACCTAATCACACATGAACACACATGATATTCAGTCATTGATAAGTGGATATTAGTGCAGAAGTTCAGAAGACCCAAGATACAATTTGCAAAACATGAAACTCAAGAAGAAGGAAGGCCAAAATGTGGACACTTCGATCCTTCTTAGAAGGTGGAACAAAATACCCATGGAAGGAGTTACAGAGACAAAGTGTGAAGCAGAGATGGATGGAATGACCATCCAGAGACTGACTCACCTGGAGATCCATCCCATAAATACCCACCAAAAGCAGACACTATTGTGTATGCCAACAAGGGCTTGCTTACAGGAGCCTGATATATCTGTCTTCTGAGAGGTTCTGCCAGTGCCTGACAAATACAGAAGTGGATGCTAAAGGATATAAATGTCATTGTACTGTACTTTTTGTGGAAACAAGTTTTAGATCTCCAGTGGCATTTGTGGCCTCAGTTTTAGGAAGCCTATATCTATATACAAATTATATTTTCTTCAGATTTTAATACTCAATTTATTTGAAAAGATATTTTTCTATACTGGTTGCATAGATCTAGATTGATATTTGCATTTTATTGTAAATAGTTTTTTTTCTTACATTATATATTCTGATTACAGCCTCCACTTCCTCTACTCTTAGTTTTTCCTCACCTCCTCTCTCATCTGGATCCACTCCCTTTCTGCCTTTCATTAGCAAAAAACAAAAAACAAACGAACAAAAAAAAAACGGACTTTTAAGCAATGATAAAATAAAATAAAACAAAACAAAACAGAGACTGACATATTTGAATAGGATATAGCAAATGAACAGAAGAGAAAAAGCCCAAGAAACAGATATAGACAAAGTGGCCCACTTGTTAGCACACTTGGGAATCACATAAACTTGAAGCCATAACATATATGGAAAGGACTTGCAAGGGAAAAGTAAAATCTATAAATAAAATTAAAGAAATATAAAAATAAAAAATAGTTTAAACTTCATAATAGTAGTTAATTTATTTACTTTACATTCCGATTGCAGCTTCCCCTTCCTCCTCTCCTCCAAGTCTCTCCTTCTCTCTTTTCCTCTCTCCCTATCATCTTGTCCTCACTTTTTCCTCTGGAAAGGGAAGGTCTCCCATGGATAGCAATCTGCCTTGGTATATCCAGTTGCAGTAAGAATAGGCACATATTTTCCGATTGTGGATAGACAAAGAACCCCAATTAGGGGAAAGGGATCCAAAGGCCAGCAACAAAGTCAGAGATAGCCCCTGCTATTAGTAGTCCCAAATGATGTCCAAGCTAGACAACTGTTAGATAAGAATTATTTTATTTAGTATACAATCCAACCTGCTCAGTGTGTATAATGTTATGTGTTTTAAGTGGTGATCATTTGGTATTGGATAACCAATTGAGGTTTTATTCTTTGGAGAAGAATATTTCTTCATCTCTTAGCATACCTCAGTTGATTGTCTTCCCAAGTCCACATTGGTATATCTGTTGTTGCCCTTGTTCAACTTACAATTGGCAATCAGTTTGGTGAGACTATATGGGTATAGATTCTCAAATTCCAAGGAGACTTAATCTCTGAGAAAACTCCCTGTTCTTCTGAATCTTAAAATCTTTCTGCTCCTTCTTTTGCAATTATCTCAAGCCTTTGCTGTAGGAGATATATTATAGATGTATCTATTAGGCCAGGCTCTACACTTCTATATTTTGAAGAGTTGTGATTTTCTGTAGTGGTTGTAAAAAGTTTTCTGAGTGAGGATTTAAAACTACACTTATCTGTGGATATAAGTATAAATATTTAGGCTGTAGTTAAGAATTGCTCTGGTAGAGTAAAATGGTGTTTGTACAATGTCCTCTAAGATCACTTCCCTAACTCTGCGTAGTTGACTAGGTTTCCAGTCCCAGGCAGGATTTCTTTCTTGTTGAGTGGGTCTTAAGTACAATTAGAGACCCATTAGTTATGACTGAGGCATGTGTATCATTATTGCACTCTTAGAGTGCTTGTGCCATGCTGGTAGAAAATAATAATTATTATTGTAAATTATATAAGGAGAAAGAAAAACAATTGCTTAAAACCACAATGTTTTGGAGTGGACTGAAGAACAATAAATTCAAAGTAGAATTAGTGGGCACTAAACTACATAATATGTGATTGTGAGTTTTGAGGCACGTATGGACTGCTCTTAACAGTCCACTCTGCACTGGATTATGAAGAAAACATCATATACAGAATGCAGTAACTATACATATGATATTGATGACTAAAATTAAAATCATTAAGATCATTAACAAAGCATAAAATGATACAGAATAATGAACATAAGTTAAAATAAAAACCAATACTATGGTAAGCCATTTGTGGCAGCAGAATTCTGTTATCCTGGCTATTCAGGAAGTTTCGGCAAAAAATCACAAATGCAAGGCCAGTATGGCCTACACATTGAGTCTGACACTATTCTAGGTAAGAAACATTGAGTCCCTGCCTCAAAATAAAAGTGGAAAACAATGTTGTATAATAGCTTAGTGGTTTGGAAAATGTACATGACCCTGGGCACAATGTAATCCCTACTTAATAGTTGATTCTGTGGGTCATGATCTCCTGGTGTCCTTGACCCCTCTGACTCCTAAAATCATTTCTCTCCCATGTCTGTGGGGTTCTCTGGATTCCTATTAATTTTACTGTTAACCTTTTTGTGTTGCTCCTAAAATGCAGAAAACGGAGTTGGACTAAGTCATCCTGTAATGCAACTGTATCCTTACTTCAAAATGCATAAAAATAAATCTGAATCCTCTCAAAAATATAGTAAGAAAATCTAAAATACTATATTTAGGTAGAATTTTATGGCAAAGATTATTTGAGTATAAAGTTAGGATACTATTAGGAGTATTAAAGACTCAACAAAACCCCTATTCAGTTACAAATAAACCTAACAAATTCAATCTACTCTTCCCTTTCTTCCCCAAATGAAAATGAAATTGAGTTTAAATGTTTTTCATTCTCTAAGTAATGGAGCAGGAGAGGTAGCTCAATTGATGGCCATTAAATAGTTAAGGAGGTCAAAAGTCATTTGATTAGTAACATTTGTTCAAAACAGAAATTTGATCATAAGTTTGACTATTTTAAGTTCCAGAGTAACCGAAGTTTAGAATATTTCCAGGCACTTGCAATTCATAAATGCTTGAGACATGAACAGTAGAGCAGAGTTTAGAAAGTATAAGGTCAATCTTACTTATGCTTGAGGAAGAAGAAATATTTGCTGATCATCTCTATATTTTCTGAACAAGCTCATGGGTAAGAAAATTATGTAATATAGATATGCAAATTACAGGTAAGGCATTCAAATGGGTCAAATTGCATATTTAGGAACCTAGAAAAAAATTAAATGAAGAACTGTGTTTTGGGGAGGAATAACTGTAAAGATTTTTCATAATACAATTACTAGGCCATCAAGAAAGACAATTTCATTTCTTTGCATTAAAAAAAAATGTTGCTTTCTAACTATTCATGAAACATGAAGTGTTTAAAGGAAAGGAATTTAGTCTGTTTTTCTTTGGAAAATCAAACTGACTTTAACAAAGAATTACTGAGCTTCATTCTATGTAGTCTGCAAGCCACAGAAGTGAATCACCAGCTCCCGATACACAGTGTGGCTACACTTGGATTTTTGATATATATCTAAAGATGCCATAGACACAGAATCCTTCCAACCACAGACTGAAGCAGGATACCCAAGTACTCTTTGTGATGAATAACACATACACAAACCATAGCAGAGGCAGAAGAGAATACTGAGAGTTTAAAAAGTGATGTTACAGAGAAGAGGGAACAGCAAAGTATGGAAGAAGTCAGCTTTAGCTTTTGCTATGCTGTTTTATTCTCCTGGTTTCTATTTCTTTAGATTTTGTTTCAATTCCCTAATCTGGTTGCACAGAAACTGCCATACTGGTTTCTCCTTTGGCAACACTCTGTGTCCTCTCATACTTCCATCTGCTCTTTTAAATAATCGAAAGAGTGAATTAGAAAAATATTGCTTTGGGATAAATAGATTGGTTTTTATGTCATGCTGGTTCTACTTACTGGTTGGTTGACCATAGTAAGTCACTTTACCTAGTTTAAATAAGAATTTTCAAGCCTCAGTTTTCTAATATATAAAAGTAGACTGCTAACAGTTGTATGCTAATAGTATTGTGAAGATTAAATAATGAAAATTAACAGGCTCCATAAATTTCTATAGTAATCATTTTCACTAATACTCATTTTATAGTGGAAGATACTGTTCCAAATTTTTAGTGCATTCAGAAAATAACACAGTCTCTGTCTTTGAAGGATTTCACTAAAATCTGGGCACATCTACTTTACATCATTTCATATACATGCTTTGTTTCACAATCTAAACTGATTTATGTCATATTACCCCAGAGTTCTCTTTCAAGTTTTTCAGATTAATAAACTAATATATGATGATGTGTTTTTGCCTCATGGGAGCACTATGGATTACCCATAAGAACATAGGAACATTTACAACAGAACTCTAGAAGATTGTATGGCAAACTGGGGGATGACTAATAGAAGGAATTTCAAGTGCCCCACCCTGCCGAAGTTCAGCTTTCTGTAGATCACATGTGGAAGTGGTTTTGTGTACTGACAACATGTGAGACCAGTATTGCTAATACTTTATTGAAATGTAAAAATATGACTTGTTTTATTAAAAGAAATTTGGCAAAATGTTATCAAGACCTGAAAAAAATTCATACATTTTGAATTGGCAATGATACTTTGAGGACTCCTTGGTGAATTAAAGTTGGAAAAAGTGATTGTGACAAAAGCTCATCTTGAAGATATTGAAACGGTTTAGTGTGTAAATACATTTGCCATTAAGCCTGATCACTTGAATTCAAGTCCTATCATCCACATGGTAGACAGAGATAACTGGCTCCTGAAAGTTGTCCTCTGGTCTGCATACATGTACTGTGGAGGTGTGCATATACAATCATACACAACACATAAATAAAAGGTAAGAATGAGACTTCACTTTGGCAGAAAATAATTGGAAGTAGAATCAATGACCAATGATGGAGGAAGGGTGATTAAATAAATTGTACTAGATTAGTTGCTGCAAATTTGGACATGTCTTTTATACATTATAAGGAACAAAGGCAAATCTTGCATTACTAAACTTACATTAGTATTAGGCCATTCATTCATTTTCTTTATTCTTCTCTCTCAAATCCGAGAAAGCAAGGGTGCTTTGCTCAGAAGCAGTTTTCTCTTTCTAGTTCCAAAAGGCAGCATTTCACCAAGAGTTTAAACAGGAGAACAACATGTATTATTTACTATGTCTACCTTTAACATACTTTGAGCAATTCTAAACACCTAGA